>NC_066362.1:183099915-183416915 GCF_013377495.2 Cygnus atratus | reverse complement strand
TATCAAGAACCATCAAAGCAATAACAGTAATAGTAATAGTAATAGTAAATTTCACATATTTTTCTGTGTTTTGTGTTAAAAATCCACTACAGACACATTGTCTCATGGGAAACCTAGGGGTGGTGAGGATGACACAGAGTCCTGGAAGCCCAACTGGACTAAGCATTGATCAGGCCATGTCTCCTTAGCATGTCCTTTCCAGAACTGCAGAGACCACCATACCCACCCAGAATACTCTCCAGACCTTAAGCCTGCTGCTCTGGGCTTTAAGGCAGAGTTGCAGACGTTGCTGACTGTCGCTGCATTCAAAAAATATTTATAGTGGCTTTGTAAGGACTTTTTTTTTGTGTGTGTGCTCTTGCCACCTGAAGAACAGCCATGCATTTTTCTGCTTTGCTGCTCCTTCATCTTTTTTTTTCAAACATTCTCCGTAACGATCTTTTCTGTCCTCCTGTTCCTGTCTAATGCTACATCTGAGCATTTAGCCTTGCAATACATTTTCAGATACATTTTTCATAAAAGACTGTCCGAAGCAAGGGCCAGCTCACACTGTGCTGTTTGCACAGAAAGCGAGGAGGAAGAGCAAGTTAATTACATTGGAGCAGCCGCGCTTCCCACTACCAAGGCCCCTGCATGAGGTCCTGACGCAGCCGCCAAAAGCAGCCTGCGAGAGGCAAGATCTTGCTGACAAGTCCCCTGGTGCTGCTGTGAGCAACGCCACTGAGCAGCTCGCAGCAAATGAACAACCCACAAAGAGCGGCGGGACACCGGTGATGTAACCCATGCTAAAAGACAACAAGAAGTATCCGTGACCCCTGAGAAGCACAAAAGCCTTCCTGTCCCATTCTCCTCTGCTGAACACGTGTGCCCGCTCCTCGTTGCACTGTTCGCCTCCCCGTGAGAGGCACTTTGTTTGGGAAAAGAGTGAGAAAAACAGAGCAAAAAGGAATTCTTGCTCATTGCCTAAGTGCTGGCATCTTTTTGTGGCTTCACAGGCTAGGATGACGTGTCCTAAACCACACCATGATAAATACTGAGCACACCTGCATCTGGATTCTGATTTTCTCCCAGCATCGAGGATTACCAGTGGCCATGCTGGATGCACTGGGGTAAGCACATTCATCAGCAGGAAGCACTCAGGAATCTCTTCATTCCTCAGTGGATTAGGGTTTGAACTGTAATCACCGGAGTGAGACAAGTCCAAGGGATCACAGTTTGTTTTCTTTAGAAAGCACTGATTTTTTGGCTGCTGCTAGTGACTGCATGCCTGGCTTAGCAGCCACTTTGGTTCTGTTGCGTTTGTTGTCTCTTCCCTTCTTCTTCCTGCTTGACCTCAGGGGAAAATTCTTGCTGTTTGTCCCAGCTTGCAATTACACTGCTGGAATAATTGAGCGGTAATGAAAAGAAGCATTTCTCTTGCTTTTTTTCTCATTTTGGGTTGCAAACATTTTGCTTTACTGCTTTTGCTTCTCCCATCTCCTCCGACTTTTGTGCCTGGGCCCCTGTCTGTATGACAAATAGATACTGAGAAGTGTAATCCACCATCTGTGTCTGTTTATAGCTGGTGACATCCCAGACACAGGACTCGCACCAAAGAGCCCTCTAGTCAGAGTATACAAATAAGAAAGGATATGGCAAACTCTCAGTATTTTGTTAAAATGGTTTCAGCAGGATTCTTCACCTCTATAATCTAATCATTGTTAGTTGTGTGGTAGGTGTCTACAATACTTCTTTCCTTACAGTTTCAACAGGTTTCGTGTGTTATCGCTCCAATAGCTCATGCAGTCAGTAAGCCACTGCTACATGCACCCCTTTCTGCAGAGGTTGCCAGCTGAGCTGAGCCAGTGCTCTGCTTTCGGATTAGGGATATCAGGGCCCTCTGATACTCTTTCCTGTCTGTGTTCATACGCCAAACCTAAAATCAAACCAACCAGCCCAACAAACAAAACCCCTGACTTCCCTTTTCATAGCTGAAATATTGAAAGGGGATTTTTGCCTTCTGAAAGCCAAACCCATCTTTTTTTTTTTTTTTTTTTTTTGTATGCCACTGAACTCAGAGAGAAATTTGGTTCGTTCTTTGGGAATAATTTTCCCTTTCAGATTTGTATTTTATTTACTTATTCAAGTGCATTGTTCCCCCCACACCGGCTTTGTTTCCAGGCATCCCAAGTTGCTCTTCTCCTGGAACCACGTAGACTATGTGAAAGAAAGCACATCTCGCAGAAGTGCCTCCGCAGCACATCACAAACTGCGCGGCTCCCAAAGAGCAATTTAAAATGAAGAACAACCTTTTCCAACATCCTTTTCAGAGCTGCACGTGGACATTAGCCAGACACAAGGCTGAGCTGCGGAGGGTCCATTAAACTCCCCATCTGCTCTTCACACTGCTCGCCACTGATTTATAACCCACAGTAAAGTCATTCGGCCAAAAAAATAAAAAATAAAAAAATCAGAGTGGCTCAGACAAGTGCACCAGAAGCCAGCTGAGCCTCCTCTCCCACGGCGTCCCCTGCAAGGAATGGGTCCCAGCCAGGTAGCATTTTCTCAATATTTGATTCCAAAGTATGTGATATCTGCAGGTAAGTCATTCTCCAAACAAACTAGGAAAGGCGGATTTTGTTCTCATTTACATTACTTTATAGGCATTATAGCAGTTGTTCTTGGCACAACCATTCGTTTACCCTTGTGTAAACGATGCCTAAGTATCCCTGAGGGCCTCAGCAGCTGGCCTGAGAACTCGGAAGAGTTTTTGGAGAGACACCTGCAACTTTTCATCTCCTGGGGCAAAAAGACCGCTGCCCTAACCCAGCCCTTTGCGGGGCCCAGCTCCCGGCTGTGGTGCTGTGACCTGTCCCTGTGTCATCCTGGTGGGGTGGCTGCTTTGGGAAAGGGCCAGCCCTGCGAGGTGTGGGGCGACGCATGCAGTACATCAGCAGGCTTTGTTACGGGTCTGGCAAGAGGTGGCGGGGGCTTGCACAATGCAAGTAGCAGTTAGGAGAAGTGGGGGTTCAGGTCGGAAATGAGGAGACATTTCTTCTCAGAAAGAGCAGTCAGGCATTGGGACGGGTTGCCCAGAGAGGTGGTGGAGTCACCGTCCCTGGGGGTGTTCAAGGAAAGGTTGGACGTGGTGCTTGGGGACATGGTTTAGTGGGTGACATTGGTGGTAGGGGGATGGTTGGACCAGATGATCTCGGAGGTCTTGTCCAACCCTAATGACTCTGTGATTCTATGACATCCACCCCAGCACCTCGCACGGCTTTCACCCCCTCCACAGTCCCGAGCACCGCACCCAGCCCCCCCCCCCCAGCCCTCTCCCCGCCCGGGGGCTGGGGTCCGGCGGCCGCCCGCGGGCAGGGGACGGGCGAGGGGCGGGCCGGGGGCGGCGCTGCCGCTGCGGCCGTGCGGGACGGCGGCGGGAGCCGGGAGCCGGGCACGGGGGAGCGGAGCCGGAGCCGGGAGCGGTGAGCGGGGGGCGCGGGCTGGGGGGGCTCGGAGCCGCGGCGTTGGGGCTGGCCCTCTCTCTGAGATCGTGTTGTGGGGTTTCTTTTTTTCTTTTTTTTCCCCTTTAAGTAATTATTAATTTAAGGGAGGTCGGTACTTTTTATTATTATATTATTATTATTATAATTTTTTATCTCCCATCCTTCCTAAAGCCCGCTGTGATTTATTGGGTCCGACAGGAGCCGGGCCACCACAAAGTTCCCTGCACCCGGTGTCGGTGGTTGCGGGGGCACCGGGGTGCTTGGCCCCTCGTGTGCCGCAATCAGGGCATTGGGTTCGCACACCCGTTTGTCCTAGGTAACGCGTTGGGCCTGCCTTTGGTCATTCCCCAAGATGTTTTGGCAAGAACCTCGTTTTGCCCTCATTGACCCCATGGGCTGTCAGAGTGCTCGCGTGGAAGACTTTCTGGTTTGGGAGAAATTGCTTTTGCCAGGGGCAGAGAGGGCAGGAGGCTCCCTGGAGGAGCGTGGGGCCGTGGCTGCGCTGCTCCTGGCAGGAGGGATGCTGAGGGAAGGGAGGCACAGTTCGGTTTCTCTTTCGGCAAGATGCTGCAGGCTTTGATGGCGCAGAGCGTGGGGTCATCGCTGTGCAAGCACGTTTTCGGCTCTCTGGGCAAAAGCAAAGATTGCCACGCGTGTGCTCTTTCACATTGTTTGCGGGAAGATGATGGCAAAGGAATTGCTCCCTCTGCAAATAAATTCTAAAACGCCTGTCCTGCGTGCCGGGAGAGGAGTGGAGCTTAGACAGCACAACGTGTTAAAACAAAGCAGGATAGATGCACAGAAATGTGTCTTTTCCAACCACTTTGTGCCTAGCTAAGAGCTCCAGGCTGTTGCAGTACCATCTCAGTAGGGGTAAGGATGTTTGGGACAGAAAGCAAGCGAAGCAAACTCTTCCTACCTCACGTATGCTAAACAGGAGTCCGTGGGAGATTATGAAAACAGTGGTAAAAGGCTGAGCATTTGCCAAAATTCTTGACATGTATATAAGCAAAGAAAATTAGGAATGCGTAGTAAGTACCATTAAATTTAATTTAGAGGTAATTGTAGCAGAATGGTACAAAGCTGAATAGAAGAAATGTGTAACAACTGGAGATATAGGAGGTACATAGTGCTGGCAGCTTTATTCTAAGAAGGGATCTGGCTGGAGGGTGGATGTCTGTTCCCTTACAATCTTGCCTTTTGCAGTCATTTTGACCCCGCTCTGAGTTTTCTGAGCCTGAACAGACTGAAACAAAGGACGACCTGAAAGCCCCGGTGTCCTTCTGTCTGCCGTAATGCCTACAAAGGCTTGTCCCCGTCAGGGATGGGCACTGCTGCTTGTAGCTGGGTACCGGCTGCCTTCCTTTCCCACCTTCCCCTCAGACTTGGGCCATGCACATCACCCAAGGTGAGGGAAGAAGCAGCATGTCACGCCCGCCTCCTTCATGTTTCCCAGGCTTTCCTCTGCCAGCTCTGGCGTTCAGGCTTGCCTGCCTGCAGCCTGCTGCTCGCTGTGCATTGCTGGCAGCCGCAGAGATGCTGTAGGACCTCGAGCTGGTGGGGAAGGGGTCCGGGGCTATTTCAGCACCCAAGTCTGCTCCAGTACCATCACCAAGTTGGTGAATGCATGTGTGTGGATATATTTGGCTTAGGAAGTTATTGCCTTTTGCATTTCGCTAACCTTTTCAGACGTAAAAGGATGACCGGGGTAGCTTGTGTCTGCCAAATGTCTTGGTTTGTAATTGGGTCTTAGTGGTGCAGTGCAAGTTATAAATTGTATTCTGCGAATTCCCCATCAAAGGCAGGAAGCAGCACAGTTCTCCTCCTGGCGCCCCGTCTACACAGAAGCAGAAGAGGAATTAGCTCAAGCACAGAGCACATCGAGAAGTTACTGAAAAATACGATGTTTCTGATAGGTTTCGAGACTTGGAATTTAAAAATTAAAAAGTCATGACATTTTCATCTCTCCCCGTAACACCCTCTTGCCAGCACTCCACCCCTTGTGTCTTCATGACTACAGTTGCCTCCTTTTCCTGGTTGGCACGGAGGAAATCCTGTTATGACTCGGTCGATCCACAGCGCTGCTGCAAAAAGCCACCTCCGTGCCTGCTGCTTTGGCTGCATCTCCCCTCGTGGCCAGTCCTGTTTTTGCCCCATCTCCACCACATCAGACACGCCAGCTGCAGGCTTCACTTTCAAGCATCCTGGCTAGCCCCCCTGTACGTGGCATCCCACCTCTCCCACCTCTCATGCTTTTTCAGGACAAAACCCCTGGGATTTGGTCAGCCTGTGCTCTCAGCATCCATCTCCCTCAGGCTATCATCTTTGTATTTCCCCGAGCTTTGCCTTGCGCTTGTCTGTAGCTTCCTATGGGTGCCTCGTCCATCATTTCATTAATTTCCTTGGTATGTCCCAACACGTTTGCTTTTGCTGTTATGCCTTCAGCAGCTGCCTGGTGAGATGCTGAGACAAGCCCTCACCTGCACTGCCACACATCCCAGTCACTGGGATTAGTCTGGGGCTGGATGTGAGCACAACAGTGTCCTCTAAGGCCAGGACACCTGAGAGGCAGTGTTGCACAGATAACTCTATCTACCACCAGCAGAAGCTGCCCTTCCGTGGTCTGTGATTAGTGCTAGTTATCTTCACTTGCTCTTTTTGACATTTCAGGTGCAACCCTGCCCCCTTATGCTTACACATCACAGCATGGTTCACAGCAACGTTGTGTGTTTGTGTAAGTTACTGTACACCCCTGTGCAAGCAGTAAAAATAGGTACATGTGAAGCACACACCTGTAGATATGGTAATGCCAGTCTCCTTGTCGAGGGAGGCAATGCAGCCTGCATTGGTAGAATAAGAATGGAAGTATTTTTGGTTATACAGTCGAGAGGATGCAGAGAATCAAAAGGAAAGGTTCTCCCCTTACGCCTCTTGGTAAAGCAGGTACCTGAGTTGGGAAGCAGAGTTACAGCGAGCAGAGGCACTGTGATAGTACATCTGTGCCTGAAATTCACCTGGCATTTGAGTTCTCAGCCTCAGTACATTGTTGGTATTGTGTCTGTTTTCAGAAGGAGAAAATTTTCTGAAATAAAATGATGCATTAACAAAGGTTTCTGGTGAATACATTGTACAATGCCTGCCCTAGCTTTATATTGTGCCACGATTCCTAAGGAGATTTAAACAAAGTCTGCTTGACATTTTAGGTCTTGAGCTGGACCATGTACTCTATTTTTACAAAATATATGGAAACCAGGGTGTAACCCGAATATTACTGTAAAAAAAGTGTTCTCTCTTTACTCTGAATTCCGCTTCCTGCGTCACAACGTCATTAGTTAAGGGCTAATAATCCCATTGACTAGCCAGGCTGAGAGCCCCTTCGTGTTCAGCAGAGCCCCCTGGAGAAGCCTTCAGGGAGGGCTCCCGAAACCTGCTGGGATGAAGTGACCACAGGGGTGGATGTGGCCCCTGCAGAGCACCAGGAATGGGGGCTCCCAGCACCTCCTCCAGCATCAGGCAGGATGCTGTGCTGCGGCACCGCTGGGGTTAATAGAGACCTGAGATCCATTCATTTCCAGATTTACCCACATTTAGCCCATAGACTGTATTCCTGGTAGGTGAAGGGGATGGTGCTTGATCTTTCTGAGTTTTTTTTTTCCTCCGTTTTCCCTGGAGGAATGCAAACCAGCGGATCTGAGCCCTGCAAGTTGTCAGCTTCACAGGTGAGCGCAATGGAGAATGAAAGCAAACCCTGATAATCATGACTGCTTGCCCCGGGGCTTGAATGTTTATCTGGCAGGTTTTACTCTGAGTAAGTGAAGCGTAGGAGCTGGAACACTGCCCCGTGAGAAGTCCACACAGCTTCAGGGAGAGCCAGCTGCCCTCTGGCCCTTTGGCCAGAGGCATGGAGCCCAGCGCCAGTTCCCTTGCATTGGATACAGAAGGTGGTGATCGGGAGCTGCTGTTAAGAATCAGACACAAGCTAGCAAAGCTTAATTAATTTCTGTTTGCTCTGAGGTAACTGCATCCACACACGCATGCTGGGTGGCTTCTTGTCCAGAGAGGCTCATCAGTGCTGGTGGGATCCTCCACAGGGCCACTTGCAGCCTCTGCAAGAAGGGGCAAAGGGAGCGGGGTGACGTAGCAGAGAAAGGGAAGAAAAGGCAGGAGCAGCTGCAATATTTTCATATACTCCT
Source organism: Cygnus atratus (assembly GCF_013377495.2). Taxonomy (NCBI): domain Eukaryota; kingdom Metazoa; phylum Chordata; class Aves; order Anseriformes; family Anatidae; genus Cygnus; species Cygnus atratus. The sequence continues at coordinate 183,409,240 of NC_066362.1, read as the reverse complement.
TCCACCAAGGGAAGTCGGCTTTAAATGAAAATTATGCGTTTGCGTTCCTTTCTTTTTGCCACACGAAAACATGCAGTCATCCCACCCCACACTATAATCTCAAACAAAAATTTTGAATTTGTGTTCGTAAGAGATTGGACAAGAAGACACTCCATAAATGCAGAAATTAAGGAATCCCAATCCCATCATTTTCTCTCTCTGCATGGTCTCCCCTTGCATTGGGCCTCCTTGCCAGCCTGCTGCCTCCACGGGTACCCGTGGAGGGGTGTGTTGCTTTGGCAGTGACATCTGGGTCGCTGTGTTTGGTTGCAGAAGTCAATTAGAGAGATCTAAAGCCATCAGGGGGAACCAAATGGCTGTTTGAACCTTAGTGTTTCCTCTTCCTGATCATCTGTTGTCACTAAACCTTAGGAGCTCAAATGCCTTTGAGGTTTCTGCTTGGGGTTGAATTTGGCTGAAGATGACCAACAGGAACAAAAGCTGCTCAAAGTGGGATGGAAGGGAATAAGCTGGGACTGGGAACCGAGACATGAAATATGACTACTCGCTGTGGTAAACCAGACTGAGAATGGGATTTTGAATTTTTTTTTTATTTGTTTGCAGTTATCTCATTTTTTTCCGCAGGAAATTTTCAACAGAAGTGGGAAATAAATATCTTTAGCAAACTAACACAGGCAGGAGACTGATTTCCCCAGTGACTGTGTGTCCACTGGGTGAGATTCAGACTCACGCTCCCATGGGAAGCAGAAACACGGAGGGCCCCATCTCCCAAATGTACAGTGATGAGACTCCTTGCCCCATTCACATCCTGAGCAACACGGGAACAGCTAGGTCCCCGCTCCCCATGTGTCTTGTTGACAATGGGAGAGACAGATGTGGTCAGGCCAAGTCCTGCTGTCAGAACATGGTCAGCATGAGCCTGGGGGCTACTGCTGTAACTGAGACCCTCAAAGTAGCTGTGAAGGGCATTAGACTGGTGCAAGAAGGATGAAGGACTACATAAGCCAAAGGGGCTCCCATATATTAGGTTCTTGGTCTTCTGGTCCAAATATTTCTGTATTCTTCGGAGGTAATTAGAAGCTCAGACCTCTCTGTCTCACTGTGCACGCTTTCTATTTGAATATGAATACAGACATTTAAAGAGCCTTGAGGATGCATTGTGTTTCACGCTGCATCTCTGGTGTGTTTAATCAGCTCAAGAGTTCGCAGGCTCTCTTCCCTTCGCCTTGCTGGGGACTGGGGCATTGTGTTGCATGAAGGGCTGGACGGGCAAGAGCAGTGCTCGGTGCGTGTCGGGAGAGATGTGCTAAAGAAGATCCTGCAGAGACAAAGGAGAGCTGGAAAAGAAGCAAAACCATTTATATTTGTCATGTCTGAAGATAAAGTCTCTGCTGCAGAGGTTTGTGCCTCCTTCCCCAAGACATCCATTCTGAAAGAAACAAAGGGAAGGGAAAGGGTCTCTGCTATGAGCAGATGAAACTGTAGGGCATGGGATTGAGCTCTTTATTACATGAGGCAGATTTACAAGAGGAAAGGTTTGTGGGGGCTGTTGCATCCCCTCTCCATGGCAGTAGCAGCACCTGCCTCAGCTGACGTGCTCCTGGGCAGGTGCTGGGGTGCACAGCCCTCACATCCAGGCACCAGCTGGGTCTGTCCCTGGGGAAGCCGACCTGAGGGCTTACTTGCAGCCACACACCTCTCCTCCCAGGCTGGGAGGTGGTCAGGAAGCCATCTGCCTCTCCTTGGGTGGAACATCATAACATAGTCAATGTTATCAAGTGCAATGTTATCAAAACATTTGCATTTCAACGATGCTGACTTTTAACAGCTGCACTAGATAATTTTCTTTATTGAACTTGGACTGGCTTAAACCATAAGTGATTCAGTGATGGAAGGGATGAAAGCAACATAACAATGCATTAACATTCATCCCCAGAGATCTGCTTCTCTAATGCAGTTCAAACCAAATGTGCTGAAAGGGTAGCGCTTTGAGACGGATAATGACTGTGTGAGCGTCTTTTCTTTCCTGGAGGAGAAGATCGTCTTGAAAGTGGCCATACTTTTGCTTTAATCTATATTGTCTGGGATTGTTTCTTCAAACATAAAATCAATTTAGTTTGCTTTATTAAAGACAGTTCAGGGGCCAGTATTGAGTGAATTTAGCATGCAAAAATCTGCTAGCTGTATTTGTGCACATACAATATTCAGACGGTGGGTTTCAGGTAAGTGAATTTAAACTGCAGTTTGTCTGAAATAAAGAGCATAAATAAATAATGGTGTGTAATCCAGAAAGACCTGATTCCTGGCAGAAGCCTTTAGGTGATGACGTGAAATGAACTGGAATGTAGATGTGCAGCTCCAGTGCTTAAAGCAGCACCAGGTGACAGCAGGCTGTCTTGGTGCAGGAGCACTTTGCAAAAGAAGAGGGGCAGGGTGTTATCAAGACATGTCTGTAAAGAGGAGATCAAGAGAGAAGCATGTTATTTTTTTTATTATACATGCAGTGCTGTAGCTGGACACAGAAGGATGTGGCTAGCAGAAATGAAAAACATGCCAGGACTCCATTCTCTTTGTTTTACCCTGAAATTTCAGCCACTTTTCATCCCTGTTTGTTTTTTGTTTGGTTGGTTGGTTGGTTTTTTTTTGGGGGGGGGCGGTTAATTAATGTATTTATTACTAAACTCTTCGGCTTTGATTTGCTTTTTTATAGGCACTCTTCTCAGCATGCAGTCCCTTTAGATTTGGGCGTGATAACCATCCACATCCTGCGCGTTGGACATTTGTCCTACATCCCTATACCATCCTGCTTGTAAGTATTTTATTCCTTCTCATTGCTTGTTTTTCTCATACTTTATAGAAGCAGATTCATCTGGCAGTGACTGAAGGGGTAGAAGCTCTGGGTTTGGTCCCAGGTCATGATGTATTTGCTTTACATTGATATAAATAACTGCGTAGTGTGGAGATCCATGGGAAATGTAAATGATAAAGGCATTTAAGCCTATTTGAATGAATTAAATATCCTTATGTCTCCAAGAGTTTCCTTTTCCCAGCCCCACACAAAACCCCAAACAAAGTATAACTTGATTTTAACCTGCAACCAAGCCATCTGGGCTCTTGTCTTCTTAGATTTTAAAAATCATACATTTAAATCATATTAGATCATAATAAAAGATGAAATTAGATCATAAATTAAAGGGAAGACCTTGCTTGTGGCAGGAAATAGTTTTTCCTTTTCCTTGTGTGCACATTTTATTGAGTCAGTAGGTGACCGATCCTGTTTCCCACGCAGAGTGGCAAAGGAATTCAATGCTCCTGGAGGGGTCCGGGGCCATGAAGAAACAGCACCCTATTTACTTGTGGTCTTTCAAGTTGCCAAAGGCATTTATGCAAGAATAAGAAGCGTTAAGAATCATATTCTTGCTAAACTCCAAGTGAGCAGTCATTGTTTGCCTTTCTTACCTAATCATTCTACATTTTCAAATGAGTAAAATATTGCTAACTTCTCTTTTGTCTAGCACTATTGTCTGATTCAGCTGCAAGATGCTAAACTGCTACATTTTCCCAGTCTAGAGCAAACTGACTTTCATGGCTGGAGGGTTCCCTGTATGTAAAGTTAATTCGGTCCTTTGGTATGAGCATGTAAAAGTGTAAAAAGCATGTAAAAAATGGCAACAAATGTTTTGTGTTGCATGTTAGTTGGAAGGACTATATGTGGTGGTTCAGTCCTATATACTAAGGAAATAAATGCATAAAACAAAGGTGTTGGGGAGGAAGATGGAAAAGTTAAACCAGAAGCTTGCTGGCCTTCATACGTAGATCAAATTAGCAAAGGTCATGAGAAATCGTAATCTTTTTAACAGATCTAGTGAAAACTTGCTGCCAGCTTTTGGAAGTAGTGATAAAAACATGATAACAGGACTGGGAATGGGGACAGCTTTAAACATCAGGAAGTTTTAAGTGGCATCGTCTGGGCTCTCTTCTGGGAGTCTGCACAATTAACTATCCTGTTCTATCTGCTCTAACGCTGAACAAAGGAGATGGTGTTTTTTTCAGGTCACAAGGGAATGATATCATTATCTGTTCACTCCTTGCTCCAACTTTCCAAAAGGGCAAAAGAGAGCAGAGAACACACGCATGAGTCCTTTAATAGAGATAATCAGTGTCATCTTTAATGAAAGTCCTCTGCCTCCCCTCTCCTATTCAAAACAAAGAACTGTCTGCATAATACAGAGCGTGTAATTGCTGCTCAGAGCCGGAGTACCATCTTGCAACTGATCTCTCTTTCCTAGCCATTTCCTAGCCAAATTAACAGTCAGTAATTTCAGTGCCTTTAGCTAGCCACCAGATCATCATCAAGGGGATGGTCCCAGGTCATCCTTCGTGGGCATATTGTTCCACAGAGACCACTCAAAGTGTGTCCCCATGGGTCCTTACTGTGCTATTTGCACAAGATGTCCAGTGCTGGTATTTGGTTTCTAAAAGAAAGCAGAAATGAATGCAAACAGGAAGATTTGTTTCTGTCCCTTGTGTTACCCAGCATCTGTATGAGGCTCCTTGGAGGACTTGTGAGCAGTGGAAGGAGCAGCCGCATCCCTGACTCCCTCTGTGCTTCCCCCTGCCTCCCACGTGTGATCAGTGGTGGGGCTGTGCTTCTTCCACCCACACCTCTGTGTCCCTCGAGACACGTGTGTGCAAGCTGGGGAACTGGATCCTCAGGAGGACAGTGCATGCAGGGGGAATGAAGCCTGGTGTCCCAAGGCTCCTTGGGCAGATGCCCATGGGTGAGCTTCACCAGTCCCTTGTTGGGTCATTGAGTGACTCCCTGCTCTCCCCAGAACCATCAGTTTTAAAGAAGTTGTAGAAATCTAATTTTTACGTTGCTTTCATCCTCTGCCTCTGTGTATACATTGGGCTGAAATCAGCCAAAAGGGTTTCAAGCTTTTAGGGAAGGAAAGCTGATGTGTCCCATATTGATGTCTGAAGGGAAAAGGGAGCTCACTGTTGTAACTGTTGTAAAGGTAAATTAAGCCCTCCACTGTTAGGAGTTGTTTACAATAAGAAAAGGACTTTTTAGGATACCTTCTACCTGCAGAGGAAGAGCTGATGGAAGATCAGGACAAAAATCTTAGTTTATCAAGCATAAAAACACTGATTTTCTTTGATGTCTGTCTCTCTGCTTAAACACTTTGAAGCCTCTGAAATGGCCAAGGTATTTCACAGCCTGTAGTCACAGAAAGCCAGGAAGAACCAAGAAAACAAAGCGTTTACCTGTGGCTGATAAACTCCAAATAAAATCATAGAATCGTAGAATCATTTAGGTCGGAAAAGACCTCATGTTCCTCATGTTTTAGGGCCTTGGTGTTTGTGAGCACGCACCATTAAATTATATTTCAGTGTGTCTGAAGAAAGAGTTGTTGCATCAGGATATGCAGAGAAATATAATGCAGGCAACTGGAAGGTAAAGGATTTATGATCCTGGGGCTATGCAAAAGCTCTCTGTTTACTCCATGCCATCTTGGGAGAGTACTGCAGCCCTGTTTGAAATTCACCTTAGACTGAAGAGGGAGATGACTGATGTCTCAGTGATGCTCAAGATTAAATTGCATGTGTTACATATAATTTGGCACTCAGGGCATATACTAATTAGCGAGGCCTCTCCCCTTGACCACTCTGCAGTGTTCTGAAGAAATAAGTTTTATGACAGGTGCCATCAAAGGTGCAAACAGTTGATAGTTTTGGCGCAGCTACCCAGACATGATACTTCACATCAGCTGGGATTTAGCTCTTACGTGTTGACAATTTACTTAATCCTCGCCTCCCCCGTTTGCCTTACTTTTGGTGAAGGTCATTTTGTCTGTCTCCCCCTTACCATGGATAGAAGAAAAGATGAAAAGCTGCAACTGAGGCTGCCTGCAGTATCCATGAGGTAGCCCTGCCCTTGGGATAAGAGTGGGTATCATCTGTGGAAAGTGATTTATACAGAGGACATGAATGGATGAACAATGTGAAACTGTGGGATAATACTTGCATAATGGTTCTGTTTGAAAAGTGAGTATTTACAAATGGCACCATGTATCTAGCAAAGCCTTTCCTTGTGTGCTGGCACGCCTATTTGGGGATTGAAGTAACAGAGTAAGGTTTTCGTCTCTTTTATATCTAAAACTAGCAGAGAGTGGAGGTGGAGTCTGTGCCTTCTTGATGCAAGGAGTAGTTTTGCTAAAATGAGTGAATCTGTATCAGCAGCTTGTCCATCAGAGCAGCAGGCTGTGTAACAGTGGAGTAATAGCAGGGCGAGAACTCAGCCAGGGTTGGAAAGACAGAGAATGGCCTGGGACAGCAGTCAGGTTGGGCTTGATGACTCATGAAGCCTCCTCAAGCTGCACGTCCCTGTCCTGGAATGACATAGTTGCCTCTGAGAAGGTCATCTGGATCCAGCTACATCACAGATATTGAGTCAATTTTCTCATTATACTCTGAAGTCAGTGACAAACTTCCTAATCATTTTTCTGGGACCAGGTTTGGCCGTGATGTTGTTCTATTTAGTTTTCAGAAATACACAAAACCATTTACCAAGGAAGAAGATTAAGCCAACATCTGGCTTCTCTGGGGACTCTTCCTTTGGGAGGATTAGGCCCCAGGAGAGAGAAAAATGGTTGTACAACTTATCTTCTTGTCTTGGAAGAAGCAGGGACCTGGTAGCTGTAGTGCACTGAATAAAGCTGCTCTTCAAGGCTGGGAGGTCTGATGTGCCTTGTGGCAGAGGTTTGTGCATGTCTCAGTCCAAACTACTCTTGCGCCCCTGTCCCTCACGGCCCAGCAGTTGGCAGCTGAGCCACCCTGGCTGATCTCCAGCCTTTTTTGCAGTGCTGGGATAGCACCAGGGAACTTCATCAGGGATCGGGATTGGACCTGTTTTATTTCTGTACACATTTGTACCTTTCCTATGAATGCTATGCAGATGTTATGAGCTCATATGTTCACACTTCCATAGGACGTTGCTGTTAATTTACTTCAGCAGGGTACAGATGGTTTGTAAAAATCCTTTTAGGATGAGCAGGACTTTACGTTCTTGTATTTGAAATGTATAATTAAAACAACCCTTTTTTTTTTTCTTCCTAAAACATCACCTGAAGAGTCACTTTAGCTGAAGCTTTATTTTAGATGAGATCCAGTTGCATATCCCTGTGCAGTGTAAGTGAGGCAATGAGGATCTGGACCATAGTCATTTGGAATCAGAGTTTACAGAGCCTCTGATCTCACCACAAAATACTCAGTTAAAAATAGCCCAATTGACATTGTAAAACCTATAAAGGCTCTGATCTAGCAAAGCACTCACATCTCTGCTTAACTGTAAGATTCTGATTAGTCCTATTTAAGACCATAAATTTTCTGCTCACTTCAAAGGAAGTCCTATGTTGGAGCTCTTCCTTGTACCAGGGCCAAAACCATTAATGGTAAAAGTAGAACAGAGCAGATTTCAAATTTGTGAAGAATTTAAAGGCTTTTAACTTCTGCCATATTAAAGAATTTATGTGAATTAATTCCTTAAGTTATTATAGAGAAATTCAATTATTAATGGATCTGCTTTTCATTACAATGAGTAATCAAGGATAAACATCTTCTATATCAAAGCTTATCTCTTAAAAAGGATAAATTAGCTTTAAGACACTTAACTACTTCCAGAACATGAAATGAACATGTATTGTACCATTAGTTAATTTTGGATCACTGAATTAAAGATAGTTCAAAAGGAGTATAATCTCATAAGGATCTCTCTGTTCAGTGTATTGTGATTCATTTCACAAGGTACAATAAATACTGCTTCTTGTTGGGGTAAATACTATTAGAGTTATAAAATCGGTTTCCTTAAATATATTTTATACATCTGTATAAGTTGTATACCACAAGGGTAAGAATATTTTATCTGGCATTTGCAGATGCACTTTTGCACTCCTGCATATCTTGTAGGCTGTTGGGATGCTTGATTAAGACTACCAGAAGCTCTGCAATAAAACAACATCTGGAATGTAACCTTTTATCCATGAGAGTATTATGGATGTGAATATACTAGTAAATTAATCCGGGCCATAGGCCTGTCATCATCTCTCCTGTTGAATTAGTAGCATACTTCCTGGCATGGTTTTGGCCAGCTACCACCCTCCAAGCCATGCCATATGTAGGGTTAGGATGGCCATCATTCATTCCCAAAGGCAGCTGTGACTTGGCCATCCTGTCCACAGGCATAAAAAGGAGTTCAGATGTCTTCATGCAGTATGCCATGCAACTTGTCCGTGACACCAAAGAATAGTCTTGACCTGTTTTATGCAGTGGTTTAGATGTCATTCTGAGGTATAGAAAATAAATTAGAATTTTAAAATATAGGATTAGATTTTACCTACTCCTTTACGTAGTCTTTGTTCACTCAGGGCTCTTAGGGCTTTTTACGGCCTATAGCATAACCTCCTAAATTTAATTTACAGCATGGAAGTACAGTGAGTACCTGGGCAAATAACTTAAGTGGCTGCAAAGCATTTTCAGCAGGTATCTCCAAGGCTTCCTGAGAAGAAACAGCACCAGCAGAAAAGTATCTAATCCTTCCTGGGGATTTTTAGTTCAGACTGGGGGTTTTGTGCTCAAAGCAAGCATTAAAAATTGTCACCCTCTTGAAGAAGGAGGAACTTTATCAAGTTAGCAGAATATGTAATGGAACATATATGTAATATGGTTACAGGAAAAATTAGAAGGCAGAACATTGCCTGGAACAATGCTGGGACGCTTCCATGGAAAGACTTCAGCAGCTGTGTGACACACAGAAAGAGACCACAGACTTTACTTTAAGGGCCTGATTCTGTCTTTCTTACTGTTGCTGACAGTTTGCTATCTATGTTGCCATGAAAAGCAGTGGGATTTTCCTCAAAACCTCTAGCTGGGAGTTAGAGGTAACTGTGTAGAGCCAGCCCTAAAGCAAGGTCAAGATGTTGGGAACTTAGGTCTGTATGGATATTGTCTTCCTTGTGCGGAGGAAAGCTGGGCACCTTTCCTTCCCATGCCAAGTATCTGCAGTGAGAGGTTGACCATGGATGGATAGAAAGGTTGCATGTGGATAATTACATACAGAAAATGAGCTTCATTTGTTCCCCACTTACACCTTGTATTATTTGTTTTGTGTCGAAATAAAGGCAATGGGTTTCTGTGTACAATTCAGCTACAGCATGTAGGCTTTTTACAAGCAATTCTTTACCACCAAGCTTCCTCTTACTCTTCCAGACAGCACTTGGGGATAGACAACGTTAGTTTAAAAAGAAAAAAAAAAAGCAGCTCAGCATACCCTGATCTGCTCCTCCTGTTCTAGTCTGACCTTTGCCAGCACCAGAGCTTCCAGGTTTCAACACAAAGAGGCTGAAGGCAAAGCTTTGCTGCCCATAGACAGACCCCTCGTGTTTGCTGGGCTGCCAGGACTGCTTCTTTTCTCAGGAATTTGCTCGTGGGTGTCAAAAGCTGCAACACTTCACTGAAACATGTCTGCCATTCAGATCACCCTGGCAGCATGAGAGCAAGATGCATTTTGATCTTTGAAACCATTTGATCCACTTCATAAATCTATAGTAAGAGGCCAGGTCTGGCAGATTTTCTCACTCTGGTCACCTCAGGCAAGACAGTATGGAATAAGTGGGTAATGGTAGTGGATTCTGTCGTGGAATCCATCATGGCATTGAACAGCCTTCCTCTAGGTTGAAAAGCTGATGACTTGAGAGAGATTTTTCATTCCTTTATTAGCTTTTATCCACAAAACAAATTTGGGTTCTAATACATCTTTCCCACATAAAATACAAAGCTATTTTGATTGGGCTGTTCCTCAGTTAAAGAATTCCTGGTGGGATCAGTTCCTGGAATGGATCAATTTTAATTTGTTGATGGGTGAGATTCTCTTATTGCTGCATTTTAGCATATAGAGATGTAAAGATAGGAGTTAGCTAATGCCTTAAGAATTGCACCTCAGTGCTAAGGATGAATAACTCTTAAGAATTGGATTGTCTCAGGTACACATAAAATCATGTTATCTGTTAGTAAATTAATCTTACTTTTTTTTTTCTTTTTTCTTTTTCCTCACAGTTCTGAAGGATACAGTCTTCCATTTTCTTGGGTTTGATCAGTAAAGGATAAATCTGATCACTGGCTGACTCTGTCTCTTTGTTGTGATGGCAAAATGCTCATCTAAAATAAGCCCTCTGTTATGCTGCTAAAACTGCCTTCGAATCCAAGATCTGTGGTGATTTTTAAAACGCAAACCCCAAGATGTCGGAACCTGACCCCTCATCTGGATTTGTAGGAAACATGGAAAATGGGACTTTCCTGGAGTTATATCCCACATCCCTTTCAACTTCCGTGGATTCATCACCTGGCCGTTTATCTAACGTCTATGTCTACGTTTCTATATTCCTTAGTCTCTTAGCTTTTCTCCTTTTGCTATTGATCATTGCACTTCAGAGGCTGAAAAATATAATTTCTTCCAGTTCCTCTTACCCAGAATATAACAGTGAAGCTGGAAGTTCTTTCACTAATTTAGAAGTCTGTAGTATTTCTTCCCAGCGGTCTGCTCTTTCAAACCTTTCTTCATGAAACTAAATGAAGGGGAATATGTGGGGAACGGAAAAGCTTTGTCTTGTTTCTCGGGGAGGTAGTGCATGCAACATTTGCCTTAGAAGACTATGACGAAGAGGTGGCTTTTAAAGTTTCCTTATTTTTCTTTCTTTCCTTTTCTAGTCTTCATTTTCCCTTTTACTAATGTTGCTTTTCATTTTGGATAACGACTCTTAATCATTGTTTCATGCCTGTAACTGTGATGCTGTCTTTTTCTCACACATACATGGTGTTCATTAGTATTCCTGCCAAATTGTAATATGGTTCTAACCAGATGTGTCATTTTTCTGCTCTAGTTGTGACCCCTTTCCTGGTTTTATATCAGTAATACTCTGACTGTTGGTTTGTTTTTATTTTTATTTTTTTTTTCATTTTTAATTAGATAAGAACTTCTGGATTAAATCCCCATTGCAAAAGTATCAAAAATTAGCTTAAATTATAAATATAGTCCTTGGGACAATTTAAAGTTGTTGCTATTGTTCTTTTGTAATTTCCTTGTCTTTTTCAGTATTTATTGGTGTTTATGAAACACAACTAAAATCCTTTCCCTGAAGAATGTTACTTTGGTTTATTTGTACTTAAATCTGTCTGTATAAAGTGTCTGTATTTCAGTTTTTGAATTGCTGAAATCTTTGGTTAATTTAGTAAAGTGACTACAATAGCTGTGCTCACTGCTGAATGTGTAAAGATATTTTTGGACCACACTGCATATAATTTGCCTAATGACTTGTTCCTCTGGGGGGCAGCTTTTGCTGCTGAATCACAAATATCGCACAACTCCTTTCCATCCTTTGCTGATCATGCAGCCTGTTCGTGACTGATACCAGTACAAACTGATGGTTTCTTTTAGATCCGCTTACTGTGACCATCGCTGCTAGCTGAATAGCACCTGTGACTGTCCTTTCTTTAGGCACAAGATGTTCGTACTCATTTATGCAGAGGTAGCAGGGACAGATATTACTTGTGCTGGCGAAGGCTTACTGGGGCAGATTTTGCCTTGTAATTTCATGAACGCATGCTGGGGTGGACACAGGGATGTGCGTAGTTGCCAGCCAGACCTGTACTTTGACACTAAGGAGGTGTGTAATGGATAACTAGCAGTATTGTATACAGGGTCCTGTGGTCAGCTGTGAATTAAATCAAACCAAATGATCAAAAAAAAAAGAAAGACTTGAAATGCCCAAAGTGATCTACGAGGATTGCAGCTCTATAGTGTGCTGTGTTACTTCTTGCAGTCCTTGTTGCAATACATGAGCACAGCCCAGTCCTGCCTCAAGCCCATGCATATTCACCTATAATGGCAGTGTCCAAGTCAGTGGCGAGACCAGAGGAAGGGTGTGGAAATGTCCCTGCTGTATCTGTTACTGGTGCAAGAGCACATCTAGGTCTGGGTCATCACCGAGGCACATTCTGTCATTAACTATGCAGTCTTTGAAAGAGGAAATTGGAAACTCCAGTGTGAATATAATCATTAAAAACACAGCTGCTCCGTGCCAAACAACATACAGATGATGTTGGAGTTGCTGTTTTCAATTTTTCAAAGTGAACCTACAGCATGGTAAGTGGTAATCAATTATGGTGTTGATTAGCTCCTTACAAAGGTCAAAGAATTTGCTGACTAGTAGAGGAATTAAGCCCAAAGAATCTCTGAGCCAAACTGTTCTTATGAATATATTTAGTCTCTTGAATATTTTATTCATCTGGCTAAAAATTCCTTGTAAGTCGCTTTTCACTGTAATTGATGGGGAAAAGAGTTTACTATTGGAAAGTCATTGGGAAAGATTATTTCCTTTCTGAAAGCTGTTTAAAACCCCAAATCTGTAACAGAATGTATTTTTGTGTTGACTTGTAGATAAAAATAAATGAACTTTAAATCAAGACAGAGCAGCCATTCAACTATATTCTCTTACCTACAAAGTTGTAAACTTGTTGCTTCCTTTGCTGCAAATGCAGGAATTTAATCAAAACCAGAGATGAGACCGCAGTCTGAGAGAGTTATTTATTACCAGTGATATGTTTCTTTTTACTAGTTTATGTTTATGGATGTACAGACATTTCATATTAAATACACTGTTGAACATCCATTGGCTTTGTTCAATGAGCTATTATCAAACTCCACAAGAGCAAAAATTATTTTCTCAGTTTGCACAAAGTAGAAAAGGTGACTGAAAACACACATTTGATTTTGCTTCATAGTTTATTAGATGCTATTAGCTTTTTTTTTTCCACTCTGCAGTGACATATGGGACTATATAGAGTCATCATGTTTTCAGCTGAGTTGCACCTGTTCTTCTCAGAACAGATTTGAGTAAAAACAAGTTGGATCCAACAGAACAGCATCAGGAGAAGCCACAGGCAAGAAGCACCATGCCGTTTTGAGGATTGCTAAGCACTCGGCCTTCAAGAAAAAAAAAAAAAAAAAAAAAAAGGAAAGGTAAAAAGAAAAAAGAACCTGACCTTGAGTTCACTTGAGCTAGTTGCAGGGATTTTCCATGATGGTAAATCGAAAAACAGATTAGATTATTTATTTTCATCAAAATTCTGTGTTTTCTCTGTCTCCTTCTTCCTGTCACTAACACACCAACACACTTGGAGGAGTGGGCAGAGAGGAATCTCATGAAGTTCAGCAACAGAAAATGTGAAGTTTTGCCCCAGGGAAGAAAAACCCCATGCACCAGTACATGCTGGGGGCTGACCAGCTGGAAAACAGCTCTTCAGAGAAAGATCTGATGGTTCTGGCCCAAATTGGCCATGGGCCATCAATACAATGTTGCTGCAAAGGAGGCTGCATTAGGAGGAGCACTCAGATACACCTGGAGTGCTGGGTCCAGTTTTGTGCTTCCCAGTATAAAAGGGATGGGGACATGCTGGTGAAAATCCAATGAAGGGCCATGAGGTTGATTAAAGGATTGGAGCACCTCTCACCTCAGGAGGCTGAGAGAGCCAGGACTGTTCACCTGGAGAAGAGATGGCCCCAGATGGCTCTTGTCCACATGTTTAAATATGGGCCTGGGTAGCCTACTGCAGCTGACACTGCTTTGAGCAGGGGGGTTGGCCAGGTGGTCCCTAGAAGTCCCCCACCCAAGCTGTGATTCTGTCAGTGTCAGTGCAAAACCTCAGTGGCTTCTAGCTCAGTGCCTCCTCTTGTGTGTTTTCCCATCTCTGGAGCTGAGCGAACAACATCTTTACTGGGGATGATTTGTTCAATATTTTGTAATTAAAGAGTTGCTCTGCTCTTTCTCCTGTCTGCAGTCACACACATTTCCAACTTTCCCACTGCCTTTTTGTGGAGAGGGCTCACATTTCACAGGCAGTTTTTGCCCTGGGCCTGTTGTTGTTGTTGTTGTTATGGTGTTTTGTTTTTTGTTTTGTTTTGGTTTGGTTTGGTTTGGTTTGGTTTGGTTTTTACTAAGCTCTCTGATTGGGATTGTGCTATTAGCTCTCAGTACTACAGGACTCCAAGAGTGCATGGCTTCAGATAGTTGCAAAGCATACCTGGAAATCTATAGAAATAAAAATAACAATAAAACATGGATAAAGGAGTTTCTCAATCACACAGAAAAAAAAATATTTTACTGTACTTTGACATAGATGTTCTCTTTAGGTATATTTAATCAAAAAGTACCTGTTGAAGCCCATGGTAGCCTCTGTTTCTAAGATTAGACTTTCTTACGCTGCTGGCCACCCTGATCCCACAGCCAGGTTAACCCATGACATTTACCTTTCCTCACCTTTAACAGATTTTTCTGATCCCCTTCTTGATATAGTGTCATGCACTTCACTTAGCTACTCTGCAGCTGCGTAGAGGATTTATTCCATTGAATAAATTTTCTCATTTCAGCCCTTCTGTGTCTACCAGCTCACCCGAAAGGCTTTTCTCTCTAAGCTTAAACTCTTGACTGGTTTTCCTCCAAATACCCTTTAACTTGGGAATGACTCTTACCCTCCTTACATGCAGTTTGTTTGCTCTCGTCTTTTGCTATCTGGCCCTGTGTGGCTCTGGTGAGGCTGAATCCCCGTGGAGCATCATTGTGTTCTGCCGTACTTGAGCTCTTTTCCTTTAGTCTTCTTTTCAGTGAGATCCCTGGGAAAGGTATCTGCATGGGAAGGTCCCATACACCTCCCATTCTCCTTGATGGGACTGTTTTTGCTGCATCTGTCACAGTTGTCTAAGGAAACAGTGCGAACTGCAGCCCAGCTGCTTCCCAAGCTGAATGGCCTTTTCATGTCTGTAGCCACTCGCAAGCTCCCAGAGACAACGGCCCCACGCTGTGGCTACAGCAGAGGATTACATGCCCCAAATTCAGGGCTTAACAGTAGCCAGAAGATGTTTATTTTGTTGTTGTTTTTGTTTTTGTTTTCTGTCCTGAGTCCAGGCTCAGCAGTTACTGATGAGTGAGAAATAAGTGCAAAGCATCGTTACTGTATTGGAGGACTTCTGACTTTTTTTTGGTTTGTTTGTTTCCCAGAAAAGTCTTTTCTATGCCAGGCTGATGAAATGGATTAAATCCTTACTGGTCCTCTTTTCCCAAACAGCTTTATCAGGATTCAGAGGATGGAAGCAAACACTGAGACTTGCAGATAATATTAAACCAGGACAAGCTTCAAACACCTGCTAGTGAGAACAGTAGCATGGCAGGAAGCAGAATGAGACGCAGTCTGAAAAACGTGCAAACTAATGTTTGAGGTAGAAATACAGTGGAAAAGAACCACTCAGGGGTGGGAAAGATATGGGCAGCAGTGACAGAAAAGCATCTTCTGATGAGAGAGAGCAGTGAATTGGGCACAAATGGGTGATACTGCAGCAAAAAGTTAAGTAGGATTACCATCGCCCAGGAGGCACAAGGTCCCTTTTCCTCCCATGCTCAGTGTGGGTGCCACAGGGGGACATGGGGACAGGCAATGAGTGGTGGGGCACCAAGGTCAGTACCTGGGCAGGTTGCTTCACTGGCCCATGGTCACACACCTCACAGCACCTCCTTGGGCGCCAGCTTTTCTGCTGCTTTCAGTCTTTCACCTCTGGCAAATTATTTTATGCACAAGGGCATGTAAGTGTCCTACTTCTTCCCATACATTAGAAATTTTTTGTGTTTAAAAGCTCCAAAGAATCAAAAGCTCTTCAAAGGGCCATGAAGATGATGGAGGGACTGAAGCACCTCTCCTGTGAGCAGAGGCTGGGAGAGCTGGGACTGCTCAGTCTGGAGAAGAGGAGGCTCAGGGGGATTGGTGTTTATAAATACCTGAAGTGAAGGAAAGAAGACGATGGAATCAGACTGTTCTCAGTGGTGCGCAGTGCCAGGTCAGGAAGCAATGGGCACAAACTGGAACACGAGGTTCCGTCTGAACATCAGGAAGGACTTCTTTATTGGATGGGTGAGGGAGCACTGGCACAGGTTGCCCAAGAGATTGAGTCTCCCTCCTTGGAGATCTTCAAAGGCCATCTAGACATGCTCCTTGGGCAACCTGCTCTAGACGTCCCAGCTAGGACAGGGGTTGGACCAGAGAAGCTCCAGACGTCCCTGCCAACCTCAACCATTTTGTGATTCTCTGATTTCTGGGATGCCCCCAAAGGGCTTTCTCGTGCCATAACACTGACTCTCCACACACCCTGGGCTGCTGGGCAGGCACCAGTCATGGACCACTGGAGCAGCCTGGCAGGAACGCCTCAGGTCACCCCTGTAACACAGCCCACGAGACTGCAGCCCATGCTCACACTGAGACACCGAGGAGACAGAAGGACAGCTGCGGCTTGCATGTGTGCCAAACTCCCAACACCCAACACCCTGGGGAGCATGGCTTCACAAAAGGTGGCTGGGGCTGGCAGTGTCACCAGCAGGTACCTCAACATCCAAGGATATGCACAGTACAGACACCGATTTGGTGTTCCCAGCCCTACCACCTGCTAATTCCCCAGATTCCTGTGTGCTTCTGCATGTGTGGAACTAGCAGCTCTTCAGGAACAGTTGTTTGCATATCCACAGAGGGCTTTTTCTGTGAGAAATACCTTTATCCTCACAGTAATTTTTCATGTCATTGTGACATTGTTGGAAAACCCAATGGACTGTACCTGGTCTCTATGGTAAAAAGACTGGAGAATGAGTAACATATAAAGTTTCAGTAATTTCTGTAAAATAAAAGCTTCTTCATTGCTTTCAATTTTCATTCACATTTTGAGAGGTTTTATTTGGAAAATAACTCTTCAGTAAGCATCTCATATCTCTGCAGGGATAATTTTCCTTCATTAACTCTTCTATATTTGAAAAATTTGCAAATGCACTTTTCCAGATTATATCCACATGTTATATTCATGAAGAAATGGCCAGATGCACAATTTCAGCCCTGAGTATAAAAATAAGAGCCCTGTGGGGAAAACGGGTAAGACCAAAGTCTGACCTCATGGCGTTGTTCTGGAGACACACAACCATTGACAAAAGAAACACCTCATCCTCTGATGTTTCTTATAAACGCACCTGCAACACACATCTATCAGCCCAGCTGCTGTCTTCAGGTGGTTTTCTGCCACTGCTGGCATGTGGGGTCAAATGTTACAGACTAAGATGTTACTGGCATCCCATCCCCTCTTGAATCTCTGGTTTTGTTGGGTTTTGTCTGTTTGTTTGTTTTTCCACCTAGGAGGCAGAACTTTATTTTGTTTTCCATATCATAAAGACTGTTAAAGGTAAATAAGAATATTAATCCACTGACGCACACTTCAGCTGGTCTCTGTATCTCAAGCTACGTGTATGTGTTCACAAGGGACCTGGCAGCTGCTTGTAACATCACCAATCCCACCCCCCAGAATAACCTCCAGGAAAATGTATTGGTAAACTCTCCATTGTATTAGAAAACATTGTAACTCATGTTGAAGTTAAAGAAGATTGGACTGACAGATTTATAATTGGTTGGATCTACTGAGAATTCAGAACAAGGCAAGCCGTTTGATCAAAGGCACTTTCTAGCATCAGTCTCATCAGTATTCATTACGTGGAAATGTAGGCTGCTGTGATGAAGAATACCAGATACAGTAACTTGAACTTCAGCAACATCAAAAGCAATTAGTTAGGTACTAGAGTCAGAGTGCTTCATTCAAAGCAGAAGGGAAGAAAATGAAAAAACATAGCTTTGCGAGATTTTGCATTACAAAAATGATTGTAATTTCATGATACAAGGGTGGTTACAGAGAGAAGGGGAAGGTGGAAAAAATAACAACTACAACAGTCAGCCAGATTTCCTGATAAATGTCTTTGCTCAGCTTGGGTCCTCCTATCTTCTGCATCCTGACTTGTTCAAAATGGTTGTGAAAAAGGCAGAGCTCTGCCATTGCCCTCTCCCATGCTCTAGTCTGATCAGTTGTCCTCTTGAAAGAACTCTAATGGCAAAGGCTTTCAGGACTGGACTCTTCTCTTTTGGTTTGTTTCCCCAAGGGCAGCTCCTGGTAGAGAGAAAAGCAAAAAGCAGAAAGCAAAGAAGCTTTAATCAGAATAAAATGAGATACATAAATAGGTAGGCAAACAAATACATAGAGAATAAGAGAAATAAAAAGGAGTTGGAAAAGATATGTAGATAGAGAGGTGCAGATTCAGTTCAAATGCCATCTGGCATTTGAAAAATATTTTTTTTTCCATTTAAAAAAAGTGGATGAAGAAAAATAAGAGGAAGAAATAAAGAAAAAAATACTTCTTTGTGGCAAACCTTCCACCATCAGCTTCCTATTTACAACTAGCAGCCCATCATGCAAAATAGATAAGTGTGTTTACCCACTAAACCATGTCCCTAAGCACCAGGTCCAACCTCTCCTTGAACACCCCCAGGGACGGTGACTCCACCACCTCCCTGGGCAACCCGTCCCAATGCCTGACTGCTCTTTCTGAGAAGAAATGTCTCCTCATTTCCAACCTAAACCTCCCCTGGTGCAACTTGAAGCCATTTCATCCAGTGCTATCACTAGTTACCTGCGAGAAGAGGCCGATCCCCAGCTCCCCACACCTTCCTTTCAGGTAGTAGTAGTAGAGAGCAGTAAGGTCTCTCATGAGCCTCCTCTTCTCCAGTTGGTTTAATCTATTCTTTTTCAGAATTAAAATTCTAAGGAAATGATGCTAGAAGGAACCCTGCTGTGTTCTCTATCCCTCACCAGAGCTCTATTACCCATATGGTTGTGTTTGCACAAATAGGATGACACAAGGCTGTACTGGACCTGGGTCAGCCCTGGTATAGGGGCCATACAGCTGCATCAGTGTACTGCTGCCCTGAGCGTCTAAGACTATATAACTTATAGCGGGGACCTACTCTACGGTAGGTCCCTAATAAGGGAAGAAAATAATGCAGAAATACAAAGGTTGTTCTTTGATATTGATTGTAACACCAGCTTTTAACTTAGTAATGTCTAGTTCTGAATAAAACATAATATGTACCCTATTATGATTTAAGCATTTTCTGTGTTTATTCTTGATATTCTCATTCCAAAATGTTTTAAGAATCCTATTGAAAGCAGAAGCTGTTCCAATTCATACACATTCTCCTATTGCAAAGCAAGGAAGATGACTGTTCAAGTCTGCGAAGGAGACCACCACTGTTTGGAGCCCTGAAGATCACTAGCCCTACAGTAACACCATCCTTTCAGTGCAGAATTGATTTTTGGTGTGCCAACCCTATCCAGTTTCTCAGGTGTGACATCAACCCAGTCTGCCATATGCTGCCACTTTGCTTGTTCTCTTTTCCAAAAGATACGTTTTGCATAAGTTTTAATACACCAGTTTGTGTTTCTGCACGTTGCAATTGAGAGAGGTGGGAAAACAATAATACTACAAGTATGACTTTGCATTACCTTTTTTTTTTTTTTCTGGTTACATGATTAGCTTTCACTAGCCTTGTTATCCCTCATAAGTTGTATTAAAATAGTACTCAGGGTGACTGATGCCTCATTACAGTGGACATCCTGAAACACAAGGATGGGGCTCTGCTCACCTCCACATCACTTCAGTCTAAATGATTTTCGCTTCAATCATGTTCATGTCTCAAGTCCATTTAAAATCAGCCACTGTGCTTATTGGTCATTGTTTCCATCTGAAGATCCTCTTATTATTCAGTACCATTCACCTTATTATATTCTACAAAACCCTTACAGCTAAAGACAAATGAAAATTGTTATCCTTAAAACAATGCACCTGCTTGGGTAGCAAGGCAGGAGACACTAGTTTCAGCAGAAAAAAAAATATATATATATATATATTTATATATATGTTTGTTGTGTTTTTGAAACAAATGATGTACAGGCAGTGAGCAATGATTTTACCAGAATTAACCTGCTGCAAACATTCACACCTGTGGGAGAGTCCTATGCAGATATTTCTTATCTTTCTTATCTTTTTATTTATTTATTATTATTATTCCCTGAAAAATACAGGTTACAGTTTAATGGTGGCTTGAATAAAACATAGTATAAACTGAAATGTTTTATAATAACATTTTTGGAGCAAGTGCTATTCTGAAAGATTGTTTTGAAATATATTCTAATATGATTTAAATACTTCTGATCTAAAAAGAAGCATCCAATGCATGTCTGTATGCATTAAATGAAACAATTTTATTTAACCTAAAATTGGACTTTTTTTAAAAAAACGTGGCCATGTTTTTGTGAAGAAAATTTACTTCAGATTGACCTGTGATTATTTTTTTTCAATTATTTAACTCATCCGGAAAAACAAAAAGTCAGTTATTTATAAAACCTTAATCTAATTTTCTTTCATGACTCAATCTTAATGCACGCTTGCACATAGACCTCCTGTTGACCTCCATGGAAGTTATGCATCTAAATGGAATGCAAAGCCAGACTCAGCAGACAAAATTAGTGTTTTTCTAATTGCTTTAATTGGTGTTTAATTTTTCCGCTGTTTAGAGCCCAAGTTACTTTTAATGGGAAAAAGAAATCTATGCTGGAATGAGAATGTAATCAGATAAGAAGAATGGATAACATTATGTTAGAGCTCCAGAAACAGAGCAATTGGTAAATGTGAATGTTTTCATTTGAGTTACAAATACCAACAATTTCCATTTCCGTTGCCACTTCAACTAATTTGTATTCAGGAAACCACATCCCTGAAAATGTGTAAAACATCTGTTTTGAGAAACCGAGTGTTAATAACTAATACGTGTGCTTCACCATACATAGAGCTCCTGAGCTATAAAGATTACATTACATGTAAAATTACAATGTCTACATTAAGGACAGTGATTCATGAGTTGCCCACAGGATGGATCTAATCACATTATTCATTAATTCAGCAGGACAGAGAGGGGGAATAGTTGATGATGATGGAAGTATGCTGTTTTTTCAGATGAAAAAGCATGACAATGACTTTAAAATGCTCTCCAAGAAGGCAAGTACTTCAGGAAGCCCTCTTTTCCCCTATTTTCCTTAGTTCCAGAAATTACTCCTTGCCCTGCGTACATGGCACTTTATGCTAAGCAATCTGAAACCCTCTGGTGCAGTAACTAGGTGTGACTTCACCCCCTGCTGATTTACTGAGCCTAGAGAAACCTATGCAATAAAAACTGCAATGAAACAGTAGGGTAATGTGACAGCAGTAAATAATAAGCATACCTTTACCAATGCCCTTTACTGAATGCTATCAACTTTGTTTAGTATGCAACACAGGCCTTCTGCTGATAATAGGTAACATCTGCTTGAGATCAAAAGGGTAGGGAACAAGTACATCTTGCAGGCAGACTCCACGCATCCTGGGTGTCTGTAGAACATTTTAAGTGGAATGGGTGTGTAACAAAAATCGTAGCTGACGAGATGCATTTTCAGACACATACCTCTCATCTTGACATCAATATGCAGCATCTCCTTTGGGTTTGGGGTTTGTAACAGTAATAAAAACCTTGCATCTCCAAGCATCTTCTGAGTCCTAGTAAATTCACTGTGCCTATCTGATGAGCATGCAATCTGAAAAGTCCCTGCTGTTAAATAAGGATGAGCTGTAAATACAATTTTAGGCAATATGCTTACTAGGTAAGATAAAGATCAATTACTTTCAGTGCTTAGAGGTGGTGTTGCAGCAATTCTTTACAAAGCCGTTTTATGAAATGCTCTTATCACTACTGCATATGCTATCACCATTCACTGGAACCACTTAATTTCTTCATTTCTATGTTAGTCGTTATTAAAGAAAGCTAGATCTCCTGGAGTGGATCCTGCCCAGAAAACAAACAAACAAAACAAAACAAAACAAAAACCTCAGCCTTGAATTAGGTGTCTCTTCCCCCATACACAGGCACCAGGAAGGATTTGTGATCAAATATGGGATTCAGAAGGGGGCAGATTACTGCTCAGACTGAGAGAAATGGGGATGAGGAATGTAGCATAATCATTTTTTCTCCTTTCCTAAGAGCTGGACAACCTGATCTAGCATGTAGGGAAGGCACTATTTTCATACGACGTCTGGAGGGAGGCTTTCCTCTTTTCATTTCTGGAAATGATTTTTCTTTCCCTTAAAACTCTGAAAAAAAAGTATTCTCAGTCAGCCAAAGTCAGCCAACTGGCAGGGAACTTTCAGCCAGAAGGAATACAGCATGGCAATAGAGAAGTAAACAAACAGGAAGTGGCAACCAAAAACTTTGTTACTTGTATTAATAATAATGGGGTGCTATATCAGATGCATCTTCATTAAAATTTCACAACACAATCCTAACAAAGTTCAGTATCATAAAATGATTAACATCTCATAGTTAAAGTATTAGCATATGCTTACCATAAATTAACACTTGTGAAAGCAGTAGTCTTGGATCCTTGAGGGCATCAGGCTTTTTGAGACTCTTCTACTGTCCACAGCTGTAATACAAGAGCTAAAGAAAAGTTGCAGTGATTTCTATGAAACATCTGTATCCATAATCTGATAGCCAAATTCTGAATAATTTGTATCTCTGGGCTAAAGTCCAGTAAAGGAATTGTTAAGTAATCACTTCAAAAGCAATTTCCTTTAGTGCAGACAAACGTCTATGAATTTTAATAGGTCATAAGTAGCAAACATTTTGTTTCATGGTATGGTTTTCCTCCTCTGAAATTAAATCACTGCCAAATGTTCTTGAATACACATTAATACACTTTTTGATTTAAATAAATTCCTAGAAGCCAGGCTTTATGTGGTGGCATCACCTCAGAGATTATTTTTTCTTTCTCTTACAATAGTACTGCTATTATTCTGAAATATGAATTCTGAGAACATTATTTTCTAACTTATTTAAGATAATTTCTATTTTGTTTTCATAGCACCCCACCCCATTCCCGCATGTGAACAGTTAGACTTCTTCACCACTGCATTCTGGTTTTCTGGAGGTCCCCAAAGATTTGGTGTTTTGCAGAATGGAATCTCAATACTTTAATTAATATCCTTATTATTTAGGGATTATTTTGCTCCCCTGCAAAATCCAGTAGCAAAGTCACGTCATTAGAAAAATATTCAAGAAACATGCTTTTGGACTAGTCAAGGCTTATCATTTTGCAAAAGCTATGGACCAAAGGAAGCCTTTTTGTGATAGTTTTCAGAACATCAGTAAGAACCTCCCTTGCCTCCAGATAGCACAGACTACACAGCCCCTATGAACATCAGTAAGGAAGAGCGAACCTGAGCAATGGCAGCACTGTGGTGCTTCTTGAGAAAGTGAAAGAAACACAGCAAAAGGGAAGACAGCAGGATCAGAGCAAGGAACTGAATTTCCACAAGTCTCCACTGAACCACAGAAACACAGAATGGTTTGGGTTGGAAGGGACCTTAAGGATCGTGTAGTTCCAACCCCCCTGCCATGGGCAGGGACACCTCCCACCAGACCAGGTTGCCCAAAGGCCCATCCAGCCTGGCCCAGAGCTGAATGCAGGGCTCCACTCCAGGTGGGGCCTCACAAGAGCAGAGCAGAAAGGGACAATCACCTCCCTTGCCCTGCTGGCCATGCTGCTTTTGATGCAGCCTAGGACACGGTTGGCTTTCTGGGCTGCAAGTGCACATTGCTGGCTCATGTTGATTTTTTTGTCCACCAGCATCCCCAAGTCCTTCTCTGCAGGTCTGTTCTCAACCCGGTCATTGCCCACCCTGTATTCATGTTTGGGATTGCTCTGGCCCAGAAGCAGGACCTTGCACTTGGCCTTGTTGAACTACATGATGTTCACACAGGCCCACCTCTCAAGCCTGCCTGGGTCCCTCTGGATGACGTCCCTTCCCTCCAGTGTGTTGACTGCACCACACAGCTTGGTGTCACCCGAAAATTTGCTGAGGGTGCACTCAATCCCACTGTCCATGTAACCAACAAAGATGTTAAATAATACCTGTCCCAGTAGACTCCTGAGAGACACTACTCATTGCTGGTCTCCATCTGGGCATTACAACTCTGACTGTAACTCTTTGTATGTGACCACCCAGTCAATTCTTCTGCCCACCTAGTAGTGCATCTATCAAATCCATGTCTCTCCATTTTAGAGACAAGAATGTTTTGTGGGACAGTGTCAAATGCTTTGCACAAATCCAGGTAAATGACAGTTGCTCTTCCCCTGAGCCCATCTCTTTTGCTGGTGTGAGGGTGCTGAGTCCCAGGTCCACAGTTTCTGCAGGGTCCCCAGAGCTGCCAACCCAGAGCCAGTATAGCTCAGTGCTACAAGGACTGATTTCAGCAAAGACACCTCATCCACAGAGGAGCCAGATGATAAAACCCCACAGGTAAAGGTGTACTAAAGCACAGCTTTCTGCAATGAGAAGAAACTCAGAAACTATGTCACCCCAGAGACTTGCCCAGACCTCACTGTAGTGTTCCAGTGGAAAAAAGAGAAGGTGACCTTGTGCTGCCTTGAGCAGCTTCACCTTCTTCATCATGCAGAGGAAACATGGTCCTGGGAGGAATATGGGCACTGATCTGTGCACAGACACATCAGGTTAAAACAGGTAATATGAGAGGTGGGAAGGTTTCTATCCTTCCCCCATTCTCCTGTGTAGGCATAGCCTCAAATTTACCACCAAGCTCAAAATCATCGTCAACACAAATGTGTGGAGAGTGTGGACTGCCTAAAGAATATATGTGTGAATGTTGTGGTTTAGCCCGGCTGGCAGCCAAACACCACACAGCCGTTCACTCACCCTCCCCCCTCCCTCTCCGGGATGGGGGAGAGAAACGGGAAAGTGAAGCCTGTGAGTTGAGATAACGACAGTTTATTAAGACAGGAATAATAATAATAATAATAATAATAATAATAATAATAATAGTATTAATAGTAATAATGTGTACAAAATAAGTGATGCACAATGCAATTGCTCACCACCCGTTGACCGATGCCCAGCCTATCCCCGAGCAGCCGCCCCCCCACCCCGGCTAGCCACCCCTATATATTGTTCAGCATGACGTCAGATGGTATGGAATACCCCTTTGGCCAGTTTGGGTCAGCTGTCCTGGGTCTGTCCCCTCCCAGCTCCTGCTGCACCCCCAGCCTGCTCGCTAGCAGGACAGAGCGAGAAGCTGAAAAGTCCTTGGCTTGGTGTAAGCATTGCTCTACAACAATTAAAACATCAGCATGTTATCAGCGCTCTTCTCATCCTAATCCAAAACATAACACCCTGCCAGCTACTAGGAGGAAAATTAACTCTGTCCTACCTGAAACCAGGACAGTGAAATACAGATTTGTCTGACATCCTGCAGATGTTTGTTGATGATGCCAGAGTTCGTTTTGTTTTCCCTCACTCTCATGCACACATCTATATATTTGCATGCTTGTATGTATGCCACAAAACTCCTCCATTCGCTAAATCACTTCTGTCTTTCTTCACTGAATTTGTCAATAGTTTCTGGGAAGGTACTTTGCATCCCACACAGTGTTGCAGCTCCAGTCACCCCATGGGCATGAAGAACCTTTGCTGGATTTCAGCTTTGCAAGGAGATATCTTCGCGTAAACAGCCCCAAATTGGCCATATAACCTGAGGCAACCTTACATTTAATCATTTTTTGTTCCTCAACACACTGAACCTTGTTATGCTGTTGCCCTGGTTTTGTGGTACTGCTGGGAATCTGTCTCAGCTGAGCTTGCCTACATGCAGTGTCTCACTTTTTCCAGTTTGAAATTCTTTTTTTTGTTGTTGTTCTTCCCATATTTTTCACAAATCATTGTTATCTGTTTGCCAGCGGTGCTGGAAGGTCAGAAAAGAAGTTGCCTGGGGCCTTCTCCATGTTAGACTCAATATTTGAGTCAAATCTAAACAAGACTGGAGGAAGTAAACACAGTTATCAGGGGTTTAACCTGTGGATATACAAGGTACAGAGAAACTGTTACCCCTATACTACAAAGCATCTCTGAGAATCCGAAATCAATTAGAAACTTTGAAAGCCTGGGCAGAGGGAAGATGTGCATAGCATAGTCAGAAAACTGAACCCTGGTCCATCCCATTAACCCCAAGCCATCTGTTCCCTTAGCACCTTTTCACTAGTTCCTTGCCTCCACTGTACTCAACTTGTTCCAGTTTAGCTTGCCCTTGAGATTTCTTTTAATACTCTGTTTACTCCCTCTTCCAGATCATTAAGTAAAATGTTAAATAAGCTTGGATGTAATACCAATCTCAGCAGTAAACCACCAAGCACCAACTTGATACATTAATGTTTATCATTACCCTTTGTTTACAATTCAGGGAGTTTTCATCCAAATCAAAGTAGCTATTCAGACAATTATGAGAATAATATTTCATAAGTGACTCAGTGAAGTGCATTGTTACAATGTAATTATATTGGTGCAAATTGTCAGAGCTGTATGCTACATCTGTAGATCTGCTGCAGTTACCTCATCTGCTTTTCTTCTCCCTCATTTGGCTTGTATCAGGAACAGTGCAGCCAGCAGGAGCAGGGAGGTGATTGTCCCCCTGTACTCAGCCCTGGTGAGGCCGCATCTCGAGTGCTGTGTTCAGCTTTGGGCCCCTCACTGCAAGAAGGACATCGAGGCCCTGAAGTATGTCCAGAGAAGGGCTACGAAGCTGGTGAAGGGCCTGGAGCACAAGTCCTGTGAGGAGCAGCTGAGGGCACTGGGGGTGTTTGGTCTGGAGAAGAGGGGGCTCAGGGGAGACCTCATTGCTCTTTGCAACTACCTGAAAGGAAGGTGTGGGGAGCTGGGGGTCGGCCTCTTCTCGCAGGTAACTAGTGATAGGACTAGAGGGGATGGCCTCAAGTTGCGCCAGGGGAGGTTCAGGTTGGAAATGAGGAGACATTTCTTCTCAGAAAGAGCAGTCAGGCATTGGGACGGGTTGCCCGGGGAGGTGGTGGCGACACCGTCCCTGGGGGTGTTCAAGGAAAGGTTGGACGTGGTGCTTAGGGACGTGGTTTAGTGGGTGACATTGGTGGTAGGGGGATGGCTGGATCAGATGATCTTGGAGGTCTTTTGCAGTCCTAATGATTCTATGATTTGCCTGTCTGAGACAGAGCTGAGGCCTAAGAGCAGTGGAGGGACCTGGGCAGTGCATTGAGCCGTGCGATACCGTGGAGAAAACACAGCTGGGAGAGACAGACTGCTGTCTGGATGGGTAATATCTACAGTATGGTCCACTGTGTCTTCTGCTTTCCTTGCACAGACCCATCCCGGTCTTCCTCCAGCTCTGGGACATCACTGAAGCTACTCGGTATTGATGGCTTCTCCCAGGTACCACCTCAACTCTCAGAGGCTCTGCAGGAACTGGCTATGTGGCTACTCCCAATTAAACCCTATGTTTCTGCATAAATATCACAGTCACTACATGATCTGAATCCACTGACTATTTTATGTTTATATTTTCCAGGAGTCCATGGCTGGTTTGCAATTAACAGGTCTTTTATTATGTCTCCTTTACTTCCTAAATGTTCTTTTTCTTTCTCGTTACAGATATAACCTTTTTAGAATCAGAGATAAAACTCCTCTTGTGCAAATTCAGTCTCCTCACTGACTTCTGGATGTTTTCCTTTATGCCAGCCTTTTTCAGGCAGGAAGTGGCCTTCATTAAAATGCATTATATTTTTCATTTGTCCTTTGATCACTTCCAACTGCATTTCTATTGGCTTTTTTACATACACCTTTTCCTTGAAAGTCTTAGCTGATTCTCTCTTTTTGTTTTGCTTTATTGTTGCAAATATTTTTAATCTCATTTCTTTCTGTGCAGCTCCTTAGTCTAGACTTGAAGATGAGAATGGTGAGTTGAAAGTAAAAAAAAAAAAAAAACATTCCTGAGATCTTTAAGAAATTTAATGCGAAAAGAACAGTGCCTTCTGCTATGAAGGCTTAACAGTCCTACACGTAACCTCACTCCTGGTCACTGAAAACACTTAGACCCCCAGCCAGTGGCATGCAACCTCTAAGCATGGTAGTGCCAGAGCACAGTACGCACCTTAGCTTTTATTCAGGAAGAATATTTGCTGAAATTGCTATTAAATGACTGAAAAAAAGTATGAAAATCATAGAAGGGCCCAGTATTCTGTAGAATCACAAACTCAGGTCTTCATCCTATCACTTCAGCTGGTGTTAGGTTTATTTGCCACAGTAAATTCTGGTCCTACATTCTGGTCCTGGTCCAATGGAGAAAATTCTACTCAACCAGAGTGACTGAATAATAAATACTTCAAGGCATTTTGTCAAGTCAGAGGCATTTGCCTTACCACAAGATGCCATGCTCAGTGAAAGAGCTGAACGCAGAATCAATGTCTTTTGCTTTCCTTAGTTTTAAGCAAAAAGATTTTAACAGAAGTCTGCCTAAAATAGGGAATGTTTGAGTGTCCATAAAGGAAAAATTAACAGGGCATGAAATACTGTATCTCAAGCCTGACTGCATTATTCAGGAAAAAAAAAAGGGGGGGGGGGGGGGAAGGTTAATTTCTTTTTAGAGGACTCAAAATTGTGTTTTCAAATATGTGAATGTGGTTGGCCACTTTTCTTTCCCAGTAGTCAACTACAGTATCCTTTGCAATGATTTGCAAATCTACTTCTTAAAAGAATTCATGAAAATTATTTGAAATAGTAATAAAAGCAAAATCTTCTTGAAAGGATTTTTGGAATATTTCACAATATATTTTGGATATATCAGTGTGTCATATCAGTGTAGTCACATCAGAGTGGATCTTAGACATGAATATATTTACATAAATGGAAGAGAAATGTGGGTCGGTCACTGAATTTGAAACTTACTGCATGAACTGAAAGCCTTCACCAAAGCATTGTTTTCGCAGTATCTATTTCCCTGCTCACACATTTCAGAAAGCAGAATTTTCATAGTGTTTGAGATCCCTCCTGCTGCAATCAGGCTGTGCAGGCATCACATACACTCTGCTGAGCCACCGTGCTTGGCAATGGAAATAGCTGGCTTTCAGGAGCAATGGTCTGACCTGCCATAAGATGTGCCAGATATCTTTGCAAAGCATTTCAAGGGAGCTATCCTTGCCTCTGTTTCTAGTTTGCCAGTCCCATCCATGAAACATTCTTTTCATTTTGCTATTTATTTGTTTTATTGTACTTGCAGCCTGAAAGAAATTGGAATGCAGGCGTACCGTGCAATCCCTGTCCCAGAGAATGCTCAGTGCAAACACAGAAAGAAAAGGAAGAAAAACAGAGCTATTTTTCCCTTTTGCAGATGACTGATTAGGTCTTTCAAGCGGGAAGTTAAATGACTTTGCCCAAGTCATATTAAAGGCATACAGCAAATATGTGAATTGGACTTCAGTATCTTGAATACTTGGCCAAGGTCCCACCTACAACGATCTCTGGCTCTTTGAATATTCAGTTAAATATGCTTTGTGTCTCTAAGCCTCTGTCTAACACAGCAAACAAAAGCTGTGTTAGGCATACACTCAGTGCTACGTTCCCATCTCTTTTATGTATCAGCTGATAAAATGTCACAAAATTTTACAATATAAAAAGATGCTCAAGATGGGGACATGCACTATCATTAAGACTTTGAAATACTTCACTTTTCATTATCTTTTTGTTATGTTGATTTTTGTTGGTTTTGTTACTAACTGCTAGTTAGTCCAGAGAGAATAAGCATCTCCTACTGAAAGGGAGACACGTGTAAATACATGCAATGGATCTACCCGTCTAAACATAAACACTTCTGCATAAGGTCAGCTGAGTAACTCTCCTGGCTTCATCAATGGCGTTGAACAGATTTTGAGCAGCTGGAATGGGTGGAAAGACACTGAAATTGTTTGTAAATGCCTACATGTAAATCCGTTATCTGCAAGCAGAATCCTACTTTATTTACCTACAAGGTAGGCATCCACTCCTGAAGCAGCTACTCCAGGCTCCCATGACAATTAATAGAGAGAAATGATTAATGGAACAAAACTTTCCAAGATCCAAAGCATCTGACCTGCTTCAGGTAACTATTTTTCTGATGAGGCATTTCATGACTTAGAACTGATTTTTGACAGTCGAAGGAGTCCAGAGTGAGCAGGTCAGGTGTTGGTGCTGCGGAGGCTCACCCTGGGAGAGGAAACTTCCCCACACATTTGCTCTCTGAAGGCACTGATGCTAAACTATCACAGACGAGCTGTAACTCACTGCTTTTTCATCTCCCTTTTCTGGACATACCAAGACCAACCAAACAGGGATCAGAGATTTATCTTTTTTACATGACAGCTGAAAATACTAGTGCAGACAAAGCTTGAGGTTTGCTCTTTATAAACCTATTAATTCTACAGCTCTTTTTATCAATGGCTGCTTGCTGGAGCAAGTTTAATTCTTTTCTAAACTGGAAATTAGCCATTAGACAGTTGAAAATAACAAGCCTTATCAACCAAGCAGTGATTTCCAATGGAAGGACTCCGTTTGTGTCACCATCCAAGTACCTATGCACATAGCAGGGAAAAACTGTTTAGTTCTCCTAATTTAAACCAGATAAGGATTGAAGCAGTTTACTGATACTTTACCACAATACCTTCCAAATCAATATCAGTAATGGATCAGATAAACCACACCTCCTGCAGGAGAATAAAGGTCCCTCCACAAGCCCCCCATACATGGAAGATGACCTCCAGACAGTTTCAGGTATTCAGTACACACACACACACAAATTATGCTCACACTCTTGTCTTATCAGGTATTGTTATTCAGGCCACTTGCCAAGGATGGCTCTATGAGCACCCTCACATACTTATTTTTTTAAATGTTTTGAATATTAATCTCTTCCCTGGTTATTTTTTTATTGTTTAATGTAGACTGTGGTTTAGTTTAATGTCTTTGTGGATGCTTGAAGCTGTGCGCTCACCTGCAAGCCTGTTATTCATTAAAATGCAATCAGCAGCACTGCCAGTGAATTAAAGGTTGCATATTGAAGCTTCTGATAATTACACAGGGAAAAACAACTATGATCATGCCCAGTGCACTGAGTTACTAAACTGTTGATAAGACATAACTGAGGACAAATTATCGTCAGCTTTGTTACTGCCAAGTGGACTGAGCAAAAAGTGGGAAGCTGAGAAAACCTTTGCTTCCAGACCTGCACTTGCTGTTAATGTGCCATGTTATACTGAAAGCAACGTGTGGGAGATGGGAAGGGCCAGAGCAAGTACGGGTTCTCAACGTCTACTGAAAGATCTCTATCAAATTGAATAGACATTTACGGTAGTGGAGGGATCTACTCCATCTTCAAGGCAAACAGGAGCTGCTCTTGGCCTTAATAAACCCACTGCATCTCATTCATCCTATTAAGAACCTAGGACAACAGAACTAGCCAGTGTCATGGGAATATTGCACTCTGCTACCTTTTGATCCTCTGCTGTCCTAAGCTTGTTTTGGGGCTCCTTTGTACCTCTACAGAAACCAGCAGAATCTCATGGATGCTTTTGTATGTTGGTGGGCTTCTCACCCATGCCAGGTGCTCAGACTGCATCTCCTGGTCCTGTCCCACTGGCGTTATGACCCGTGCTGGGGAAAACAGCCCTGTCTCCTCAAACTACCTGAAGTTGCTTTGCAGACTTTTATCTCAGGACAAGATTGAGTTCATGGAGAATAAACGTGATATTACGGATATGTTGCCAAGCTATGTATAGAGTGCAAGTACAGCTATAATACAGAGCATCAAAATACTGGCTTGGTTTGGCAATTGGCTGTTGTAGGTAGGAAGAGCAACAGTCTGAATGAGGAACATCCCAAGGGAAAATAAAAAGAAACTTTGAGAAAACAGCCAGCTAGAATCTGTGAAATAGAAACATCAAGGCTCCAACACAAGTTATACAGTGGTGTTACCAAGACTGAAAACCTATTAACCAAGAGTACTAAAGAATTAAACAGACTTTCCTGGAAAAAAAAAAAAAAAAAAAGGGGGGGGGGAGAAAGGGAGAAGAAAGGGAAAGGGAAAGGGAAAGGGAAAGGGAAAGGGAAAGGGAAAGGGAAAGGGAAAGGGAAAAGGGAAAGGGAAAGGGAAAGGGAAAGGGAAAGGGAAAGGGAAAGGGAAAGGGAAAGGGAGAGGGAGAGGGAGAGGTAACTTCAGCAACATTCAGCAACTGCTTGCAGGATAACCAACAGAGACACCAACAAAGGTGAAATGACATGATGCTTTTCTTGGGCAGGTCTTAGAGAAACATCAATTTTAGAAAAAATCAACTGAATTAGCAAGAAACGGCTGGATAAAGGCTCTGCATGTTTT
Organism: Cygnus atratus; assembly: GCF_013377495.2. Classification (NCBI taxonomy): domain Eukaryota; kingdom Metazoa; phylum Chordata; class Aves; order Anseriformes; family Anatidae; genus Cygnus; species Cygnus atratus. The sequence goes on along the minus strand of NC_066362.1, from coordinate 183,376,972 downwards.
AATCTTATTCTCTCTGCTTATTACATTTCTATGAATAAATAAATCAGAGTAGTCTGGGAAGCAGCTGTGCTGTGTTGTTCTGATACCAGAAGAATGAAGGGTGGCAAATTGGTGTGATGCTAATTTTAAAAAGGACTCCATGGGAGCACTGAGGAACTCGAGGTCCCTAATATCCATGTCTATACCAAGCAAATTAATTGAAGTTATAACAAAGATTAGAATTAGTAGACATCTGGATAAAACTGGTCTTTTTGAGAATCAGTGTGGCTTTTGTGAAGAGAAAATAACTTGTTATGAACAAGTTATTTGAGGGGGTGAACAGGAATGCAAACAGAGGTGATCCTATCTACTTGGATTTCCAAAAGCCTTTTGACTAAACCCACTGCCAAAGGTCATTTAGGAAACCAAGCGGCCATGGAGGAAGGAAAACTGTTTTCATGGATAAGTAAATGGTAAGGAGGGTAGAAAACAAAACTGGGGAGTTTTTCAGACTGAAGGGAGGGAGAAGCATGGAATCTTATTGTTTTTTTTGACATATTTGTGAATAAGCTAAAAGAGGGGTTTGGTAGCAGGCTACTGTGATATTTACTGTTGAAAGTAAGTTACTCAGGCTTGTAAGGATGAAGTTAACAATGAAGAAAGACGGACATCTGAAAAGAGTGAGTGACTAGACAATAAAATAGTAGATGAAATTCACTGTAGGTAAATATAAAGGGATGCACTTCAAAATAAAATAAATAAATAAATAAATAATCCTAAATTGACACTTGAGTTAATGGGTTCTGAGAGGATCATCCCTACTCAGGAGTGAGCTCATGGGGTTATAGTGGACAGACCCATGAAAATGATGGCTTAGTTCTCAGCTGTGGTCAAGTAAACAAGGAAATCACAAAGAAATGGTGGACATCCTCAAGCTACTGTGAAATCCATGGTTTATCTGTATCATGAAATCTGTGTGCAGTTCTGTTCCATCATCTCCAAAAGGTTGTAGTAGGACAGAAAGAAGACAGTAGGATATTCAAAGGTATGGAATGGCATTTATGCAGCAGCTAAGACTCTCAAGGCTAAAAAAGGCTAGGAGATACAATAGAGGTGTATAAAATTACTTGTGCATGGAGAGAATGGATGGGGATCAATCGTTAATCCTGTTTTGCAATGCAAGGATGAGGAAGCAGCAAATTGAGTTAGTAGAATCCAGATTTAAAAAAAAAAAAAGTGGAGAAGTTGGTTCTTCATGCAAACAGTAGTTGACAAAGAAATTAGATGTTAAAAGTTTACATATTAAAAGTTTCTAAATAAATTCAAACAAGATCTGGCTCAGGAGGTCTGTGACCTGAAAATGTTTGGAGGCTGGGAGACTATTAGAGGAAATTATATCTACTTGTTCTGATTTTATATTCTTCCCTCAGTTGCTACCAACTGTCACTGCTGGAGATGAGATACTAGACTCAATGGACTACTGGTGTGACCCAGTTCTTCTTTCACTTTCTCTCATGTAAGTCCTATGGAGGTTCCTTTGGGTGGATGAAGATAAATAGGATTATGGAATAGTGGGTGTTTCAGCATGATAACCCAGACAGAAATGGGCTGCTGAGAGGCATGCAATCAAAGTATGTCTGTCATTTAAAAGATGTGTCTACAAAGAGTCTGAGTGTGTCCTCCCACTTCTCCTCCCCAAGATGTAGCATAGCACAGCTCTCTTTACTGGAAACATAAAATGAAAGCAGGTTCACCTTTCTAAAACTAACCAGAAGTAAAAGTATAATGACATTTTTGGTACCCCTTAAGCTCTGGGAATGAAACCTGATACCAAAAAATACAGAGAGTAAGAAAGAAGGGCTGCCCTTCTGGATGCATTTTGAAGCATTAAATATACATCTATTGCAAGAAAATAATAGGCAATAATAATTTAAAAATTTATAGCAAGCAGTGCAGTAATCATTTTCTGTGACTGCTATAAAGATGGCAGCATTGGGTTAGTCTAAGGACTTTGCTACACAAGGAGGTTATTTCACACAGAACTGCGATATGCTCAACTTTGCAAATTAGGTACTCTTGTTTATGCAGTCAGCTACATCTTCCTGCAGTTAAATCATTGCTTCGCTACAGCAGAAATTTTCTCCAAAGTATATTTTCAACATCAAGTGCTGATATCCCAGAGGTGTATGTGTTGCAAGTGGGACCCTACACATCACAGAATACTCCCTGGGGCCCATATTGGAACATATAGCAAAAGATGAGGCAGAAAATACTCACATTCTTGGACTTTGTGGACAAGCACAGAAACATCAATGATTTTAGCTGATAGAGATGATTTTCAATATTTGCAGCAGATATGTTTTTGAGCTTGCTACAGCATTTAGGGAAAAATAAGAATTATTTAATAAAAATGCTAAAGTCTGAAAATAATATTTTCATGGTCTTATTTTATGGAACTATCACTATCAAGTGTTCACTAAAACTCTTTTTGAAGTGCAAATACAGGTGCATTTTTTCCTTTCTGTCTCTAGGAACATTTCATCAAGCAACACCCACTACTGAGGAAAAGAACCCTAAATAAATGACACTAACTGCTGTTCCCAACACAAAGGCATCCCTGCAGGATGACTTCTGCAGGGGTGTTGTACAGGAAGAGCCCAAGAGCTATGTTAAAGCAGGACCCTTTCTGTAGCACGCTTACAGAGGAGGAATAGTCCAGAAGCTACATTCACATCTCCTGTTGCTGCCCCAAAAAGTGTTTTGGTTCTTTACTGGTCTCTGATGGCTCTATAGGAAATCTACATTGACTTTAGTCTTCTGGAAAACCAGATCCTTCCCAGCTACCTCCTGAGTAATGTAGAACAATGGCAACTGATCAACAGGCAATTCATCTGTCCAAGGTAGAGTCAGTCTTGTTTTGCAATCCTGCATGAGATGTAGTAGGGAACTGAACTGAAGCATGTCATTTGCTGGGTAAGTGTGAAGAGGGTTAGGGTAGTACATAAAAAGATAAACCTGTTTTTTCCTCATTTTTAAAAAGAAGGCTTTTGCTCACACTTCATTTCATGTACAGTTTTATGTGGTAAGGATGTGAGAAATTACTTGATTTATAGTTCCCAATTCGGCTCAGGGGTCACTTAGGCATGTAGTAGATAAGCACCTCAAAACTGAGGTGTTCTGGGATTTGCACAGAAACATTATTTTAGGTATATTGAGACCAATGTATGGAAAACCATGTGTGCTACAAAGCACAGATGCCACTTTCTCAATGGCTGCTGAGTAGCAACAGAATTCAACCTGGACCTTAGCAGCAGTTACAGGTGAGCTCTAAACCAGTGCAAGCAAGAAGAGGTGGTAAAGGCTTTTACCTGGTGAACAGGTCTTCTTCACCTGTCTCATGTCTTGGTAGACCACTGGGTCTAGCACAATAGTGTTGTCCTGCCATTGCAATTTAGGGAAATACTCATCTGGAAAGACACAAGTGAGAAGAGGTTCTGCTTCCTCTCTTGTATAAGATTTCTGCAGTTAACAGGCACAGAAGGACTCAGTAACACCTCTTTGTGACAGGTCTGGAGAACATACACTGAGTAGAAATGTGACCTGAGGTGATGATGTTTATTGGCTCATGAGAAATTGTCCAGCACAAGACTTTTTAGAAGGGGGAAACTGATTTATAAATTATTGCATAGTCACTTTTTGTTATAAACCTGAACTTTCATATCTTTTAATATTAAGTTGCAATTGGCTTGTAAACCTAATAAGGATAACTGAATTATATCCATGCTTAACTAGATGACACACTGAAAATTATAAGGTTATGTGAACTAATAAAGAAATGAAGCAACATAATTAAGAGAGCAGCCTTGCCAAAACAAGGCTCTTGCACCACAAAATGTAACACTGAACAGCTATGGCTTAATTTCACCGTGTCTTTTTCAAAATGAAAAGTGATGTAAAATGACATTCTGGAGTTCCATGTGTGTTGTTTCTTGGTTACTTCCAGACTGAACACACTGCCTTTATCAAGGCAGTGATGTGCTCTGCCAGCCCTGGAAAGCCTGCCTGCCTTCTAAAACCCAGCCTAGCTTCTCTTCTCCTTATGTCTGCTTCAATGCCTAGAAGATGTCAAGCTGTGAATTTGTTTAAGATTTGTCAGCCCTAAGATCTTTCAACTGTGCTTTATTTTATATATTTTACTTATGTATTTATTTATTTATTTATTTATTTTAATTTGTACACAACTCTAAGACCCCAGGTTTGGTTATTACCTTGTTGAGATGGTGGATCTTTTACAGAAAGAGGCCAAATGATTCTGTTCAAAGAATCGATCAATACACCTGCAAAACAGAGTTGTTTGCTGTAACCTGTTTCTTTAAATGCCACTTACCTTGTTCTGTGTGACGCCAGCCACAAAGGGTGAAGTCATTTAATCTCTTTCACAGACCCTAAAGTGCATTTATTGTAACTGTTTCTTTTAACTCAAGAATGGGTTGTCTGCTGAGAAAGCATGTCTTGCTCACTTTGGGGTGCAGTTTTACTCTTTTTAAGCATGGGAATAAAACAAAATGTAAATTCCTATTTTGTTGGATGCCTTCAATCCAGGAAACAATGTTGATTTCATCTTCCTGAATCAATAAACTCCTTTCTAAATAGAGAATCATCTAATTATGTTATCAAAGTCCCTGAGGGCTTTATTAAGGGGTAATAATTTCTGAAACTACATGGGCAGTGAAAAGTAAATCCTATATGGGCTCACTAAGAACCAGATCTGAGATCTCTCTGGAGCACAGGGCAGTTGAAACACTAAGCAGATGGCTCGTTCATACTCTGTCGTAAGTTTTTAAACCTTATGGCAGTTCGTAACAAAATGCAACAAATAGAAAGAAAATGTTGACGTATCGTCAGTGTATTCTAGCAGGAGGAATTACAGTCACTTTGGGTTTGATAACTGAAAATAAAAGAAGATAAATCACAGAATCGTAGGGGTTGGAAGGGACCTCTGGAGATCACCGGGTCCAACCCCCCTGCTAAAAGCAGCTTCCCTACAGTCGGTTGAGCAGGAAAGCGTCCAGGCAGGTTCTTGAATATCTCCAGAGAAGGAGACTCCACAACCTCTCTGGGCAGCCTGTTCCCTCTATGACCCTCACTGTAAAGAAGTTCTTACTCATATTTGTTTGGAACTACCCATGTTCCAGTTTTTGGACACTGCACACCACTGAAAAGAGCCTGGCCCCATCTATTTACCTCCCGTGGTTTATATATTTATAAACATTGTTCAGAAGTCACTCCAATATCTTCAGGATAGGCCTGGGAGCCAGACTTGCAGAGTGCTGTTGTCTACAACCATGCATAATTCTGCCACTTTATGCAAAAAGGCTGAATCAGTCCTACATACATGCTGAGCTTTAAACTCGCCCATTGACTTTGCCAGGACTGAATGTTCTTCCAGGTATTCTCTAACTCCGTTATTGCATTGACTTCACAAGGAAAGCTTACAGTGTATACTGGTAACCTTGTGTAGAGCTCTCTACAAGAGAAAGCAGGAAAGTGATGGTTGTATTGCTCACTGCTAAGTAAAGAAAGATCTTTGCATTTAGGTTGATAAACCATGGCAGGGAAATCAGAGTAAGTGGAAACAGAATCCTAAGACTTTTAAAGATGTTTAATTAAACTGATATTCCCCAACACTTTGGCACTCAAAGCTGCATTTTCAAAAGTTTTTTTTCAAGGTTATATGAAACAGCTGGTGAGATGGAAAAATCAGTTAATCATATTCATACTGTGTATGAATAAATTAATAAATTCCCTTCAGTCTTATCATTTAACAAATCTTCCAGCTGAGCAGATAAGAAACCTTTGGCAAGACTACAATACCTCCATCTTGTTATTTTTTACCTGCTGGCAACACAAATGAGCCACAGGAATCTAGTGATAAAAAATAAAGAGCACACCAACTGATTTCTCTTTCTACATTTCTTTTTGATGTCTATAATGTCAGGTGAGAAAAAATAAGGGTCTTCTACCTTGTAGAAATGTAGAACATTTTAATCTTCAGTATAACTGCTCTCATCAACTGTGTTTCTAATAGAGATGAGAAACCTGTCACTGAAGAGAAGTGAAGTTAGTTATGGGCTAGTGAGGAAGAAATGGGCTCACCACTGATGAAGGTTGTCAACACTTCCCCTGGGTGGGAAGTTGCCAGCTTCTGTTAGGGAAATTACAGTACCACGACTACACAAATTGCAATCCTGGACACATTCTCAGTAACACTTTGTTGCCGAGTTTTTAACTTTCTGTTAAAACTACTGGAGAGGTAGTTCAGTGGGAGAAACATTTCAAATTCACAGGCTGCCTCAGATATCCTCTGATCTTTTCAGTGTGGGGATGACATAAAATCCAGACACATAGCTAATGGAAACCAGGACAGATCTTTGAAGCTGAGGCCTCGAATATCCATGATGATTTTTTAAAATCAATTTTGTATCTTCAGGGCATGAAACAGAGCTTCTTTTTGCTCAGATACATAAGGAGAAAGAGGCGTGCTAAAGACTGTCAAAGTATCTTTTTAATAGGATACTAAGTGTAATATAAAGGGGTCCTAAACAGATTTACATCAAGAAATGTCTTCTGAATATGTGTCAGTATCTTTTGATGGGTGTATGGTGATACAGAATTTAACAAAATACCAATCTGGAATACTGTGCCATGTCTTAAAGTTTCAAACCACTTTGGGATTGCCATTTGTCAGGCAGGCACCTGAAATCCTGCTCCTTTCAATTTTCACTGTTTTGTAAAATCTCTTTGTGCAACAAAATTAGATATGTCAAATATGTCACTACGTAAACCTTTAAATTATTTGGCCCAAATCATCTCCCTGTCACGGATTTCATGCTGATTTGCCACAGCTAAGAAAAAAAAAACAAGCCCCTGACAAAGAATATCTTGTCCTTCAGTAGCAGAGTGGTAATAGAAGAGCTGAAAAGACCTGTTTTGTTAAACTGACTTCAGAAAAGAAGCTGAGTTATAAAATATTTAGTACACCATGGTCACTAATACTTGTGACAGCCTCTTATTTTCATTTTAAAAGACCATGCAAAACAGGCAGTTTAGTATTTACACAACTTTCATATTACAGACCAAGATACTGAAGTTCTTCGTTTGTCATCCAAATATTCTTAGGATATCATCTATCAAAATGAAGTCCAAAGTCATTCTATCTTCTTACATCAGAACAAATTAGCATTGAATGTATTAATAATTTACAAAGGAGACTGCATGAACCAAGTGATCAAAGCAACACAAATCCGTCATGGGAATTCATTTCCTGAAAGCATCTCTGCCTCTGTGGGCTTTTAGTGTCCCTTTCACAGGTTTTATGACTTAAACCCTGGCGCCTCACTCAGTGTTTCTACAAACAAGACAATGGTGGTTTTGCCTCAGAACATCAAGTAGGGTTACTGACCAAAGAACTTCACAAGTCAAACTTGTTCAGCCTAAGGTGTTCCCTTCCCCGCAGCTGGAGGCTCACCCTCTCCACTGAGCTTATGCTAGTGGACTGGACAGGCAACTGCACAAAGATTTATCTTTTTGAACTTGCTTTGAGATTGATCTAGGTCCTTACCATATTGACAGCATACCTTCACAAATAGCCCTGTCAGCAAAGCTGTACTGCAGAAAACTGCCTGGTGGGGCAGAGGCAAGGGGTGGGGAAGATGGCAGTGCCTTAGGGTGTAGTTGAACCACAGCTTTGGATGCATGCACTTTGACTAGAGAGGTCTTAAATTCATACGTAGCTTGTACTAATGTTTCTGCATATTGTAATGACATATGCAAACACATCAGTGAATTGATTGCCAGGTCATGTAAGAGTAAACTGGTCTAAGACTGAAATCTGTCTAGAAAGTCCTGTTAGTATTCTACAGTCCATCAACCTCCCTGGAAAGGAGGTTTATCCAGCGCTTCCCTGACAAAGATAATCTCCTCTGTCCAAGGGGTGCTTTAATATTGAATAAAGTAACTTTACATTTGTATTGCACATTGCAGAGAACCAAGACTTGGTAATTCCATTTAATTCTGGTAGATAGAATTAACAACAGAATTTGGAGAATAGTTCTAGCATCAGAATCACATAAATTTCAGCATCAAAATTTGGATGCAAAATTAAATACCATGGCTGAGGCTACCTAGCAGTTTGCTGCTGAAAGGGAGAGTTTTGGCTTCTCCCTCTTTCCTATGCAGCATTCACATGAAGGCCCTGAGTGCATCAACGCCTTCATCCCACTTCCAGGGGTATGGCTGCCTCTGCTCATGGCCAGCTTTTAAATGGGGCAGCCGCCTGGCCTTAAACAACTAAGTGATAAAGACTCTCCTCCAATGCTGCTAGGTGTAGGATGGTGTCTGTGGTGGCATTAGATGTCCAGCTGGTGTCAGGACAGCTCACAGGTTTCAGCTGCTCCTGAGGTAGCTGGCATTGGCACCTTTCTAGGAAGGATGTTGCAGTCAAGCCAGCAGCCCAGTGTAACCAGCAGGCTACTTGAAAAGAAGGAACAGATAAGGTAAGCCAAGTCTGCTAACACCCAGGAACATCTGAAAGATAGCACAGGTACGCCACAGTGGGCCATAACATACCTCTGTTTTTCACCCTACTAACTGGCTGAAATAAGTTACATCATTCGTCACCTTGATAACATCTTAAGCTCTGCTTTCAGTAACTGGGCTATATTACGGTAAAAATTAGGAGGTTTTGATTATGCATTTCTACTATCTTCAAGCTATCTTCATCTTTATGACAATTAAAAATTGTATTCATTTTGCTTACACGTTCCTAGAAAATTAACCTTTCCAAAATACCCCTTGTCAGGAAAGCAGCTCAGTGAAAAGAATGAAACTGTAGCAAGAAGCTTCCCTCTCCCTTCTCCTCTCTTATGAAGGGAAAAAAGACTTACCATTTTCTCTGCTGGGGTTGGTCATCTTGCTTTCTTAGCTTAGAAAGGAAAGAGAGGAATCCATAGAAGCATGCTTATCTCTCCACAGCAAACGTGCTCAAAAAAGCAGTAACCTTTAATAAGAAACTAAAAAGCAATAATAATAACAAATAATAAGTAACCTTTAATAAGTTACTAATGATGTGCTCCCCCCTTCATCAGTTTGAGTGCTAACCGGGACCTGCCTGGGAAGTGGTGATGTTGAGAGCAGCATAAAATTTTTTCCAGCATAGCAGGAGAAAAGAATAGCTGAATGCTTACTGAAGCTGCAATGCCAGAGGTTGTAAGAGGGCTTACAAACACAAAAAATAGTGTTGGGTGATAAAAAAAAAATACTAGTTTCTATCACGCAAAGTTGTGGTGTAGGTCTTTTCTCATTTACCTTGTACACTGAGTACCTACTTCAGAGAACCCTGGGCTGCCTTTTCTACCAGCGATGAAACACAGGCACTTTGAGGGCATGCACAAAGATCAGAAGCTTTTAGCTATCTGCTTTATGCTGAATTCGCTTACTCCCTTTGCTGACCAAAAGGAAAGCCTAAAATGGTGGATATAAACATCCCAACATTATCTCTTGTCTCACAGACACCCTTCAAACACCCCTCAACACAGAATACTTCTCACTGCAAAAACTAAGAGAGAGGGAGAAAAGGAGTTTCAATCAAAGCATAGGAGCCGAGTACAAGAAAGGGGATGTAAAGAAACCATCCCTTTCTTTAGGAGTGTTTTCACATCACATTCAGAACTTTTCTTTTAAAAAAGGTTAGTGCCTTTTCAGAGAGTTGTCTCAGCCCTATGTAGACAATTATCTTGGATGAAACCAATTTGTCACATTGAAATGCAGCTTGGTGTCTCATTACAGAGATTGCAGCCAAAAACGTGCATCTAGTTCAGTTTTTAAATGGATCTTCTCACTGATTTACAAATGTTAAGTGGTCTGAGATATCCATACTGTGCCTAGAATGAAAATAAGGTTGGATTCTTTAAGAGTAGCTACATATTCAGTTCAGGAGATGTAAGTTCATTATTTTATTCATGGTCATCCAAAATCTGTGTCATAGAGAGCTTCACTCTGTATTGAGTGCTGACCAAATGTGGTAGAGCCCATCTGGGTCAAACAGATGAATAAAAATGTGAATAATGTGTGATAATCCGTAGCTGGCATTTTTTTACAATTCAAAATGAGTTGATTTTGTTTCAAAATGACACCAGCAGAGGGGAAAAGCACTTTCAGTTAAGGAAAAAGAAAAGAAGAACAGAACAGAGAAAGGGGAAGGGAAAGGAGAAGGGGAAAGGGGAAGGGGGAAGGGGAAGGGGAAGGGGGAAGGGGAAGGGGGAAGGGGGAAGGGGAAGGGGAAGGGGGAAGGGGGAAGGGGAAGGGGAAGGGGAAGGGGAAAGAGGAAGGGGAAAGGGGAAGGGGAAAGGGGAAGGGGAAAGGGGAAGGGGAAAGGGGAAGGGGAAGGGGAAGGGGAAGGGGAAGGGGAAGGGGAAGGGGAAGGGGAAGGGGAAGGGGAAGGGGAAGGGGAAGGGGAGGGGAGGGGAGGGGAGGGGAGGGGAGGGGAGGGGAGGGGAGGGAGGGAAGGGAAGGGAAGGGAAGGGAAGGGAAGGGAAGGGAAGGGAAGGGAAGGGAAGGGAAGGGAAGGGAAGGGAAGGGAAGGGAAGGGAAGGGAAGGGAAGGGAAGGGAAGGGAAGGGAAGGGAAGGGAAGGGAAGGGAAGGGAAGGGAAGGGAAGGGAAGGGAAGGGAAGGGAAGGGAAGGGAAGGGAAGGGAAGGGACACCTATTTTAAAGCTAGTTAATATATCTACTGTACATTGCAGCCACAGCAGTAATTATACTTAAAAAGACTACAAGCTATATAGACAAAAAGGGTAAAGTGGACTATTATTGCCTCCTGCTTTTGTTCCTCAATTGAGGAAATGAAGGATTAATCCTAGATCCTCAAAGATGATTAATCATGAATTCAGTGGGACTAATTATCTCTGAGAATCAGAGCCAAAGTGATTTACTAAAGGTCAGCAGGAAGCCTGTGACCATTTCAGAAAAGGAACTTGAATCTGGTGAATAAGAATCCAAAAACTATAATGAAAATGTTTCTGCCTTCCACTTGGAGTCATTTACGAGCCCCGAGGAGCCTACTTTGATGACAACCTCCCCGATGTTGAATGTAGCAACGCAAACCAGTTACTAATGGGCAAGAGAAGCTGTAGCTTTGCAAAGTATTTGTCACCCTGCAGCTACTCTTCTTTATATTACGGTTAAGAGTCAAGTGGCAAAAATAGGCTAAGCTAAATCACATGTGCTGTAGAATGAAAATGTTCTTACAGGCTTTCCCATCAGAGTAGCTGCTGTGGTGTAAACTTGCCTTGCGGTAACTTGTTCACGCAGTCACTTCTGCTAGCTTCAAGGATTAGCAGAATACATGTCCCAGAGGTGAAATCGGCCACCTCCTTTTATTTTACCCTACTTTTTGCGATTAGTTATATTAAAATATTTTATGGTGTTGTGTTTTTTTTTGGTGGTGGTGCTGTTTTTTTGTGGATTTTTATTTTATTTATTTATTTATGTTTTTGCTTGTCTAGTTTTGAATATGAAATAGGCTTAGTGCAATTCTCCGACAGGAGTCCTGTCATTACTAAGCTGATTAGAAATCCAGGAGCAACACAGCTGAGCTCCATTATATGCTATCAGTAACAATCACCACTGGGAATTACTACATACTCCAGAAGAACAAAATCCATTTTCAATCAGAATGAGAGATGTGGGACAGTCAAGGAAGCTTGGAAGGTGACTGGGCAGTGTTATCAGTTTAACAGATTTTATAAAACATCCGTTCTTCAAAGCTTTACCTACTAACATGGTATAAGACCAGGCCCTCAGAGATTCTGGATCTCATCAGGGGCAAAACTTGGCAGTGAAGAGGGAGCGGGGCTGTAAATCGTCCCTGATGGTTTGGTTCCTTGAAAGCCTGCAGCAGTGCAATCACCCAGCTTCCCAGAGCACTCAATCATGCAGCTGGCATGCCCTTAGAGGGCTCCAGCAAAATGCCTCTGACACGCATTATCAAGCAGCACAAAAAACTGCTGCACAGGCAGAACCCCTGAATCAAACCCATGAATCAAAGCCTTGAAGGTTGCGCTCAGCTGACGAGGAACTTCCTGAAGGATATTTGGTGCTCTCCCCACAGATGCCTGACACCACCATCATGATTCCTGTCTGACGCAGACCAGCTACGTGCTGCTGTATGAGCGTGCAAGCTGGAAGGGAGCACACCAGCAGCTCTGTTACAGAAGCAGTCATGATGGCCCATTCTTGGACCAGCATGGGGTGACTTATGATAGCACAAGGTGGCGTGGTAAGGGCACAAACTGTCAGCATCTTTGCAGTTATTGTAGAACAGCAAACTAATAACTATTGCTTCCTCCTCCTCATCATCATCTTCCTCTGAAATGGACTCTTGTTGTTGCCTTGCTGCTGTTCGATCCTTATCATGACCTTGGCCATCTCCCTGAGTGATCATTGCTGCCTCTTAATAAGGAAATGTGGTCTTATGTAAGCAGCTAGATTAATGGGCATTAATGGTACAGTAAAATTATTGCAAGTTTCCTCAGACATCTTTTTTGAGCTACTTCCTTCCTAATTTGGAAGAATTATCTATAGTTGCCAGAGGGAACCACAGACCCCCTATAAATCCACTTTTTCTTTTTTTTTTTTTAATGTGTTGAACTAGCTAACACACACTGCAAGACAAAAGGTCTAGGAGTGTAACAATTCTTTCTCCCCATGGACTACCAAAGTCCCTTAAATTGCCAATTGCTGATGATCTGGGACAGATGACTGAGAATAAACATTTTTTAAGAATACCTTGGAACATATGCTCGCTTACTGTTGAATTTAAGGCTGAATGGGCTTGAAAAGTATCTCAGAGGGTGATCCCAAAGCCCCAGCTCCCATGATAGCCTTATCCTGGAGGTCCCTACAGCTTGTTATCACATTTCCTCAGGACACCACAATTAAGCACTTTTTTCCCCCTCTATATGCTCTCCTCCCTAAATGCTCAACTTTTACAAACATCCACAGACAGTGAAAGCTACCATATTAAAATTTGGCAGTGACTGGCAAGGATCCCTTTTGGACAAGACATGGTGTAGACAGAGCATGGTACTGGGTGTGAGGAGCTGTGCATTGTGGTTCCTGCTCATGGGGTAACTTTTGGTTTTATTCAAGGATTCTGTAAACTTTGAGATCACTTCAGAGAAGGGTATCCAGGTTTTCACTTTATAAACTTCTCACTGGGGACTCATCTGACCTCATAGTGATTGCCTTCTGTGCTGCTTACAGACTTTATTTAGAGGGAGGTGCTGTGGGTACCCTGCCCCTCTCACATGTACAGCCTGGAGGTCAACATACTGTTGAAAGACATTTTGCACACTCTGAGGTTGATAAGGATGCTGAATCCAATCTTCACACTTCTTGGATCACTTAAATTGTTAGAAGATGTGAATTCTGATCTCTGAAGCACTTTTGCCTGGACGTAGCATTCAATTTGGAGGCACTTAAACAGCTTGAAGCTGTGACAGGGGCAGTTCAGGCTGGATATCAGGAAAAGGTTTTTCACCGAGAGGGTGGTTGGGCACTGGGATAGTCTCCCTGGGGCAGTGGTCACGGCACCGAGCCTGCTGGAGTTCAAGAACTGTTTGGAGAATGCTCTTGGACACGTGCTCCGATTTTTTGGGACGCCCTTTAGGGAATCAAAAGTTGGACTCGATGATCCTTGTGGGTCCCTTCCAACTCAGGATATTCTATGATTCTATGATTTTTTGAAGTAATGTAAAAAGAGAAGTCTCATTAGCTTTGTGATGATACTAATCAACTTCAGCTCAAATTCCCAGTCACAGTTGGACTCCTAATGGGACCTATTCCATAAGCCCTTAAAAAACTCTGTTCCCCAGCTTTTAAATTCATTGCTAAGCCTATGATCTGATGCCAAGATTCTTAATTTCTCACCCCCATCACCTCTCCCGGGGCTGGTACTAGCTGCATCTGCAAGAGAATTATGAGTCAATCATGAGTCATGACAAGCCAAATGCTGTACACAATTAGCTGCCTATTTACAGTTTTAAAGACACACTGATCACATTAGGGTTGCAGTGACTTATGAGTACTTAGGATTCCTCGGATAGGTTTCTTTCTTCCTGCTTGAGTAATGGATTGACACAGTCAGATGGCATTGTTTTCTCAGCATAGACCATTCACGAAGAAAAAAAAAAAGGAAAAGGACATTCTTGTGCAGGAAGATCTGGTTCTAGGAGCCAAATGTAAATCTGCAGTTCATAATAAACACTTGTAGTCCCAATTTCAGTATTGAACACAGAATGTTTTGTTTTGTTTTGTTATGTTTTTCTGGAGTTTTCATAGGCTCTGTTCTTTCTCACAAATGGACCTTACACACTCAAGGCTTACCTACGCTTTACACACTGCTACCATTTACCATATCTGATAATACTAGGTCAATGATACAGGGCAGTCTTTGAACAGAAAACTCTTTTGGATGCTTATATTGTTTGCTATAGAGTTTGCTTCATGTTGCTCAGTTGAGACAGTGACAATTATAATGGACAATCTTTTGGACCTCACTCCACACAAAACCCTGAAGTCTTATCATGGCACCCTATGTGGCATTTGGTGTTTGTGTTTTCCCCCAAGTACTGCTTATGCCTTGGCTGTGCAGTAGACTTTCCTGTAACAACAAGAACCCCTTCTGCAGATTGTGTTCATAAAGGGAAGTCTTCACACACTAGAGCTGACAAACACAACGAACTTCAAGCCTAAAAGACAACGGAAGGCACATTTTCCTCTTCTACATTTTTTATATTAGGTATGGCATCAAACACTAGGTACTGCATGAGGTAGATACTCGTCCATCTGCTATTCCAAGGCATTTCACAAACTGATAGAGATCAAAGCTGTTTGTAATGGAGACAGCACCAATCTGCAAAAAGAGATGGCCAGCTTTTAAAATGCAATGACAACATCTGCTACAGATATGATGCCATTCATTCCCTATTGCATATAGAAACAAGCATGACCTAGCGAAGCTCAGTCTTTTGCTGGTGTATTTGGTTCTTAAAGGTATTTGCCTCAGTAAACTGTTCCAGGGGGGTCTTTTATAAGATTGCCCATAGATAAATATTCATTTCCTTGAATTGTTTAAAAACACACTGAATGACAGACAGGACAGGAAGCCATGCTAAATGAATTATGAGAAAAAGTTGGTCATGTACTGCTATCTTCATTTTTCTCCTGTTTTTCCACTGAATCTTTCAGAATCAGTTCTTTAGGGGGAAGGCCAAGTCCAAGCCTTTTGTGGAGTTATGACAACAGAGAATTTGCCCCCAGGTTTCTTTTTGCATATGATAATTGACAGCCTTGTACCTGTAGCCAAAGGGAGCAGATGGAAGAAATTCTTGTGACAATTTTTTTTTTTAGTTGTATGCTTCAGCAAAACATAAACTATTGCAAGAAGGTGCTTTCTTCCTATCATTTTATATATCAAATGTGGATATCAGAAAACCAGAAGCACCCATTTTAGTTTACATTCAGCTATGGAAGCTGCCACGGCACAATTTCCCAATAACACTTTCAGAATAGCTATTAACTGTTTCTCATTAACTGTTTTGTTGTTCTTCCTCTTTTCCAGCTTCTGAATATATATATATATATATATACATATACTTTCTGATATTCTAACATATTTTTGTTATAACTACAGCAAAACCCAGAGTTAGTGTGATTGTGACTTAGGTAGGACCACTGAGATTCATTAAAGTCTCCTGATGTGGACTTGAAGCTGTGAACTCAAGCTTACTTTACAGACACAGGTCTGGAAACTATTCCTTTGTTAATCCAGATGTAAAGGCATATGGACTAAATGCCAGACATGCTGTGAGCTGCTGTCTACAAGTATGACAATGCCCTTAACAAACCAATTCAGTAGGTTAATTATATTGTTGATCTTGATCAATATAACTGGCTTTATAAGGATATTTGCCACATAAAACTCACATTCACTAGGATATTAGCTATTAGTTTCAGTGAAGTCTGCTACAATTGCTACTAAGACACAGTTAGCATTAGAAGAAACTGTGGTATAATCAAGAATAATCTTTTTGTGATGCTTGTAAGGATATGAGATTGGCTGGACAGGGTCAAATAAATTATTCCTCTAGACAGGATTCAGCCTTCAAAAGGGATTACTGTAGTTTGTCAGATGGAGCTCATGAGATGTGGCACATTTTTCCTCAGATGTCTCAGTTTAGCTATGCTCCTCTTGGCAATGGCCTTACATTTCTCAGGAGCATGGACATGAGTAATTGCCAGACTCAAACATCTGGTACTAGGACTGATGCTTCTGGAAATCACAGAATCAGAATATGAGGGCAGTGACAGATGAGCAGCTATGGGGTTTATGCAAACAGCTGAAGGCAGAAGAAGCACCGGGGGGACTGCATCTTGCTCCTCAATTGCAGGAAAAGCATGTTGGGCTATGACTTGCATCAACAGTATTATATATGTAATAACTCTTCAGCATGCTCCAAGATCATGAGAACTCAGTGTACCCACTGCCATGGGTTTTGTCCTGGACTTTGAGGACAACCACTTTGATGTGCAGAAGTTCTATGTGCTGTGAATGTGGAGGACATACATCCCTAGAATGAATCACTCCAGACAAACATCTGAAGGAAGGGTGTCAAGAGGATGGGACCAGACTCTTTTCAGTGGTGCCTAGTGGCAGAACAAGAGGCAACTGGCACAAATTGAAATACAGGAAATTCTGGCTGAATGTGAGAAAGATTTCTTTGCCGTAACGGTGACAGAGCACTGGAACAGGTTGCCCAGAGAGGCTGTGGAGTCTCCGTCTCTGGAGATATTTAAAACCCACCTGAATGCCATCCTGTGCAACGTGCTCTAGGTGACCCTGCTTGGCTGGGGGGTCGGACCAGATGATCTCCAGAGGTCCCTTCCAACCTCAGCCATTCTGTGATTCTGTGCAACAGGACAAGACCACAGGTTGCTGGATGAGATGCTAATGGAGGTGAGTCAAGTCTCATGGCCAAGGGACTACCTCAGTACAAGTACCTTTGCCCAGCTGCATTTCTCCAAGCCTCATTGTGCATAGGAGACTTCACCACACCACATACATCAGTATTTTTCACTGCATCATCTATATGTACTAGGGCTGTCTCTTGCACTTTTCCAACTGTGGTGTAGATGCAGGGACTCTATGAAATACAAGCACATCTCACTTTTTAATTTCCTTTTCTTCCACTCATTGACAAGAGCACCATTCCGTGGAGTAGAGCAAGGCTTTGGCCAAACCTGTGCTCATGGTAGCAGACCGACTTCAAATGTGGCTGGAATGGATGACGAAGCTACCCTAGTCAAGGGATATTTGCTAAAACACTCTATAGAGCAGTTTCCAGCACCCAGTGCAGTAGGACCACTATTTCTTGAGGAAAAAGAAAAGCATCCCCAGGAAAACAGAGGTCAATGTGCTTGATAAAGGCAATAAGAAGAATATGCTCACAGTAGTACTTCTTCCAAATGCTCTCATGGCAGCCATTCTGCAAATAATGATTTGAGGACTTTCTGAGTCAGAGATTTTGCCACTATGCTTATTACAACTGTACTGTATACTAATGTAATACAATTATGTTATACACAATGGATATTTAAAATGTGCACCATAAACAGTTATATATGCACTATCGCATATAACACAGTGAATTCACATTTTACTTTGGATGCAGTTTTCTTTCATGAATTTGTCCACTCACTTTTTGAACTATATAAACTTGTAGCCTCCGTACATTTCTGCAGTTAAGACTTCCACAGCTTGACTGAATACTATATGAAAATTCACACCCTTTGTTTGTTTTTATCTAGTCATCTGCTACTCTCATTCAACACTCTCTCGCTTTTGTGTTGGGTGAGGCATCTAATAACTATTTATAATTCTTTTCTTACCAATCATTTCCATAGACCTTTCTACCCTCTCAGTTATCTCCCTCCTAGTCTATTCACGTCTCTATTTATTATTTAGCAGTTCCATACTTTTGATTATCCTTATCATTCATCTCTGTACTTCCAGTTTTGCTGTCTGCCTCGAGATAGAACCAGAACTGTGAGCTCTTCCTAAAGGCACACTGTGAATATTATTTTCTGTTCAGTTTGCTAGTGCTTAGTATTTTTTAACATACTAGTTGCTTTTTGCACTGTGACTTTTGAGCTGTCATTCTCACTGATTATGCCTTGCAGCTTTTTTCCTGCAGTTGAGTCAGGGAGCTTATATTTTTATGTTTGTTTGCCTTTTTTTTTTTTTCCCAGTTGCACACCTTTTATTTACATTGAATTTCTCCTGGTCCCTCATGAGAAGTGAGACATGAAGTAAGGGGGATGACAATTCCAACAAAGAAGATTCAATTAAAAACACTACAAAGCACTTTCCAGTGGTAAGTAAATCATGGCCATAGATTGCCTAGAGAGGGTCCAGATCTGCCTTTTAAGAGTTCTTTTAGAACAGGTTAGGCAATCCATATTGCCTACTATATTGTAAATTATGCCTTGGACTAGAGGATGAACTAGTTGACTCTTGAGGGTTTTTAAATTATTTCCATTAGTAACAAAAACAAGAGTTTAAAGAGACCTCATTAAGCCTGTTCCAAGGTTCATATGCTGTCACTAGTTTTCTTCTTTCTGATCATGCAAGACATTTGTGATGCAAGGGTAGCAAGCTTAATACAAGACAGAAAGTTGCTTTGACGGTGCAATGTTAAAAAAAAAAAAAAAAAAAAAAAAAGAACAATGAAAAAAAGTAAGAGAAATAGCAAGGAATTATTTTAGATTATCACTTAGCATGAACCAGTTATGAACTGATCTTGACAGAAGTGCAGAAGCAGAAAAGCTGTTAAGGAGTAAAAGAGTCATATATCCTCATAATTCAGAGGTTGAGAAACTTGGAAATACTTCTGCCTCCTCCTGAACTCTGAGGAGCCATCTTAAATGAGAGCTTTTATTAAAAATAATGCTTTTATTAACCTTGTGTTTTTCTTGTCAGCATTTAATGCTCTAAGAAAGGACTGTGACATTTCAGAGGGGATGGCATTTGAGAAGTATTTCATAACTTACTGGGCCAGCAGAAGATCTAGATTAAGACTTTATGATTCTCAGCTGGGGACAGCCTCCTAAGGATCTTTAATTACGTGGCATGGAAGCTGGGACACGTGAGGGGACCGCTTCCTGACATTGTTAGCTACCAGCCCAGAAGAAGGCTCTTCCAGCAATTATGGGATTTTCATTCGGGAGGAACTACTTCCATTTGGTATAATTACAAAGATCAGGACTGATTTCATTTTGATTCAGCAAAAGGCCTTTGAATACTAAAATAATTTTGTTAGCTCAGTGTTTTCCATACAGATTTGGTTGGAGTCAACACAAACACATGGTAGCATTTGGAGGACAGGCATTGTGAGGAGGATTCTCCTCTGAGATTTCATGGCTTTGACAAGTAATTAGGGTTTGAATTTTGAGGCATGACAGGAAAAGAAGAAAATGAATATGTAAAGAACAGAACACAGATTAGCATCAAATGAGTGAGAGCAAAAAGAGAACTTTAATGATTGTGATATCGACACTTCGGTGAGAAATGCTGAGAATTTTTAAGAGATGCATGAGGAAACTGGGAAAAGAGATGTTTGAGAGAAATTTGTCTTTTGAGAATGACCAATGAAGAAAGAAGAAGCCAAAGGGGATAGAACTAATTTAGAACTAGGCATGGGTGATCCACAACATTTTCAGTACCAGGTTCAGCTTGATTTACTAAAGCTATTCAGAAACATTGATGCTGAGATGAGCATTTAAAACTGTTAGACCTCATCTACAGAACAGAGCTGTTGAGGAAAAAAAAAAAAATATTTAGCAGAATGTTCACATATTCACATGTATTTCTGCACTTAGACTCACTGAAGTTTTAACCTGTCACAGCCTCACCAGAATACTACAGTACTCACTATTTCAGGTATTCATTTCTAAGAAAATTGGAAACATTTCCATGTAACTGCTGGAGAATCACACAGAAAAGTATGAAGGCAAATCTAATTCCCATATCTTCAGATTAAGAAGATATGTTATTTCAGATCAAGGCTAGAATTTGCTGTTTCAGTAACAGTACTCTAGATTTTGCAAGAATAAGGTGGGAAAGAAACGAAACTATTCCTAATAAATGAAAGCAGCATTAATGGAGTTTCTGGTAATATTGGGGATTGTGAATGCCATTCCTTACCTACAGCACTATAGTGTAATTTCTGAACCCACAATCTCTAAGAAAAACATACTTTGTCATGCATTTAGCAGGAGAGCAATGGTCAATGGCTATTCTCACATTTCCATTTTTGTATCAAGTGTTTTATCAGTTATGTGTTTTGAGTGGAGTAAGAGGAGTTGAATTACTGGACTTTTTTTCTTTCCTATTTTTTTTTTCCTTCAGGCATTTAACAAATGGTTCTTCAGCTGTATGTCTAACTTAGCTTTTTTGGCCTCTTTAACAGCTTTTAACTTATTTAGATAATTTTAGCTTATGTCTTTTTCTTACGATGATTCTTGGCAATGCCACTTGATGATTCTGGGACTCTTGGTAGGTGCAGCACAGCAAATGACAGAAAGAGTCTATGTGCCACAAAATAAATAAATAAATAAATAAATAAATCTGGGTAAGCACCAGACAACATGATCTGGTGAGTAAGACATACTTCACCCACATGAGAACAGGAAGTGAGAATTTAGCACATTTTCTCTTCAAGGAATTTTTCTTGATGGCTCACACCTCACCTCTTCCCTTCCCTCTCCTTCCATCTTCTCCCTCTCCCTCTTTGTCTCTCTCCTCCTCTTCCCTCCCATTCCCTGTTTCTTCCCTTCCCTTTCTTTGGCTTGTCTTGACTTCCCTCCACATCATCAAATTATGCCCTCTCTTTTCTCCTCGTTCCTCCCAAAACTCACTTCATAACATTCTCCAGTTGAAATCTCATTTGAAAGTCCTGTTTTCCCTTAGGATTTCTTCTTTCCTCAAGCCTCTCGCTAGGAAAGGTGAAGAGAGCGGCTGTGCATCTCAGCAATGAATG
Source organism: Cygnus atratus (assembly GCF_013377495.2). Taxonomy (NCBI): domain Eukaryota; kingdom Metazoa; phylum Chordata; class Aves; order Anseriformes; family Anatidae; genus Cygnus; species Cygnus atratus. The sequence goes on along the minus strand of NC_066362.1, from coordinate 183,355,835 downwards.
AGAGGAACATTTTGAGAAAGAGAATGTGAAAGGCATTGACAGGACTGACCCAAAAATTCAAAGTTGTCTTCAGTGATGTTTTCATTGGATATCCCTTAGAGATGACTTGCAGATTCATACACAGCCTCCCTTGGCTAGAACCTTGCATAAGGGCATAAACAGTAAAAGATAAGAAAGAATCAAGAGAAAATGGCTTTTCGTGGGAACATGGCACAGGGAATAAGGCACCAGGTCAAACCACTTTCACCCTAATTTATTTTCCAGTAGTAGTGCTACTAAGCACAACTGCTGCTACAGGAGAAAGACTATAACCTTACACACTGCATTTTGCTTTAATCATTAACTTTGCACATTAGCTGTAATTAAATTTACTTTGTGAGATAGCCATACTCCAAGCTTAAATTAATTCCAAACATGTATTTTATAAAAACATTTTAAAGGCAACAGAAAAATCATTTTTACTGCGGTACTAAAAGCTGAAGAATTTAATGCCACTTTTCTCTGATTCAATATTTATGTCCTATAGAGAAAAAAAAAAGTCTCTGAAAATTCTTCCTGTGGTATCATACAATATTTGCTAAATACTGTTGCCTGTAGTACATGTGTACCTTGTGCAAAAAGGCACATTATACTGGTTTTGCAATGAAAGAGAGCTTTGCACGAAGAGGATCTTCTTCCTGAAGTGAATCTACTATGCTGGAGGCACGAGCTATGTAGGTTTGATTGTGAGTTTTGTCAGAGCAGAAGAGAATTCTTGGGGACTTATGAACTAGTCTGAAAAACTAGTTCATAATAGTTCAGAAATAAAGCTCTATGTGGCATGTCAGAACTTGGGAGATGGCTGTTATATGGTCCAGAGATTGCCCAGGTTGACAGTACAGTATAGAATTGGTGTCATACAGATCAGAAAGACATTAGGTCAGAATGGCTGCCTACACAACAAAGCCCAGCAAAGACAGACCTGTGCAAAATGAAGTATTGCCAGTGGGTCCTTATAATTTTATGGAAAAAGAAATATTCACTGTATATTAGTAATTATCCAGAGACACAGTGGGTTTAACTATAGCTAAAGCAGGGAATTATTTTGGTCTGCTTAGATCATGAGCTCACTGATAGAAAATTAAGGATAGCAGGTGAGAACGAGGTGCAAAAAGAATGATGTCAAGTTAGAGAAAAGTTCAGATGGCTGCAAAAGGAACCATGAAAGCAACAAGCAGATGATCCTTGGCGAGACAAATTCAGAAAAGAAGACTGTGGTTTATCATCTCTCCTGTAAAGTACACGTGTTTTCTATCAAAAGAAAAAAAAAATATATATATATATATATTCACAGCTAGTGAAACTGTAGAAACAGAGGAACAGTTTTCATCATGTTAGAAACTTTTAGTCATTAATTCTGGAATATACTCAGTTCTTTGTATGAATAGCTAGCAGCATGGTATCTTACCAGACAGTGGGACCAGAAAATAACTAGTTTTTATAGAGAATCTTTAATGAGAAAGCTCAGGTCAAGGATTTTCTGAAGTCCATTTTGTCCAATTTCTTTCCTCTGGACCAGAAGTCAGGGGGTGGCTTTGAAAGCTAGAAATGACAGGCTGCAGGGGACTGAGAACTGTGCTACTGTATGTTACGCTTCCTGGTTCCTGCCAGCCCTTATTGGGAAGCATATGCACAGAAAGAACACGATGAAATGCTGCAGGGGATTGTACTCAAGGTATAAAAAGCTTTAGAAAGTGATCTCTGCTCTGAAGTTTCTTTGTCCCTCCATGGAGAAGGCTGCCAGAACTAGCAGTATCATGGGCTTGCCCTCCTTGCAGTGCTGAAATACTTACAGACAGTGGAGCCAGACATTTTGCCTATTTCTTCTAATCTCCCTATATGATCTGCAAAACTTCCCTCACCCGGATTGTTCACTTGTGGTCCCAGCCACAGCCACTGCAGTGGCAACCTGTCTGTAAGAAAACCCTACTCTTTGTAAGATCATTCTCTGTTTCAAATATATAATTGGTTGTGTGTGATAATACCAGGACTGTCTTTACTGGGTCCCTTTTGAAGCACGAAGTAGCAGCACTATCTGAAGTGCAGCTTTGCAGGAGGTATGCTTTACTCTACCTCGCTGACACAAGAACAGATACAAACTCCCAAATTGCTGTCCAATATGAAGAAAACTGAAAACTCTGTGGAAAGCCCCATTAGTTGCACAAAAGTGTATTACGGCTACAACAGCATTGAGCCTGTCTCCACAAACAGGGAGATACCCATTTGTCCATATCCCAGCTCTGCTTCTCTGAATGCTTTAGAGAAAGGATACCACCCGTAGTAGTGCTGACCATTATCTAGCCTAAGGAAACTCATATGAGGGACAATAGGGAACAGCTCAGAGGTATAAAGGAAGAGGTGGAAAAGAAGAGGACAAGTTTTTTGTATTTGCCATAGTAAGGAAGCCAGAACCCTATATAATGGAGGGTTCATCATTTGATCTTTCCCTGGAACACAGTGGAAGGGAAAGAAACATCTGCAGAACATTTCCACTAGATTTGGCTCACCCATTATATTTAAACATTAAACAGTTTTGCAAACTATCTGAGCTAGTATGACTAGACTTCTATGATCATTGATATGAATAACCTGAGTACCATCAAAAGTAAGATTAATGGTACCTAGAGTTGAGCTGAAGGTGCTTTACAGAGTTTAAAATGAGAAGGGGGTATTAGATCACCCAATCTGAATCTCTAGTATTTCACAGACCATTTCACAGATGTATGGCCCAGTTCCCCTTTTATTGTGGTATCTTGTGTTTGGCTAAACACATTTTCCAGCAATTTAGCTAGGTGTGAATCCAAGAAATCGAAAGCTTGAGAGTCCACCACTGCTTTATTAGCTTAATCCAGTGGTTAAGCAGCTTCACCATTAAAAGTTTGTGCCTAATGTCCCATCTGAAAATGTATGACTTAAGTTTCCAGGAACTGTTCTTTTTGCTAATGTTTTCTCTTTTTAATTTATTTTTTTTACTATTATTTTCTCTTCATAAAGGTACTCATAATTATGTCATGTCTCAAGTCTTCTTTTTGAGAGAACATGTTATGTGTCTTACTCCAAAGCTATTCCTGCATTTTCCTCTAGGTCTTAAATCTATTTTGTGAAGGTTTTTCACATTTATCCTGTTTTCTATATGTTTGTTTTAAAATAGATGATCTAGATTTGTTACTTGTCTTTCAGAATCAAGTTTACTATAAGTATTGAAAGTGGTATTTTTACCAGAGCAGCACTGGAAGCCTTTGGTGAAATGCTTGCACATTGTGACCTTTAAGCTATTTTCAGAACCCCATTCTTGAAGTAAAGGTTCACCATTCTGTAAGCAGGGCTTGAATTTCATGTTCTTAGTTTTGCATTCGGCTGTAGTAAAGGCTGTATCAGTTGAGGGTGCTAGGGACACAATCAAGGCCTCACTGTAATTTGCCATACCATGCATTTTGAAATGGTCTTTAAATTTCATCAGCTGCAAGTTTGTATTTACTTCCAGATCATTAATTCAAATGTTGAAAAATATAAGAATTAGTACAACCCCACCACAGACATTCATTTTCAGCTATGATTCTATGTGGACAAGTCATCACTGATAACTGTTTAAAAAAATCAGTTCCCAGACTATTTTCTTTACTGTTCAGTTCCAATTCATATACAATACTGATCTCTATCAGAATGAACTGCCAAGTTTTTTACCAAAATCTAAATAAATTTTGTATTTATATCAAACACATACTATCTTAAAAGTACAATTAAAAAAAAAATCAGACACTTTAAAAGGACTATTTCCTATTGAAAGGCATGTTCATTGGCACTTATTCTATTTGTTATCCAATTCCTTAACAGATATAACTCATGTCTAGTTCTCACTGCTAAAGATTTATATATCTGTGACTTATACCACTATATCCTGTCTATACTACTTTGAGCTATCCTCCCTGTCTTGGGAATATTGCTACAGCACTAACAGCCTTCCTGTCACTTGGAATAGCTGTGGTGTCCCAAGATTTATTAAAACTACATTTCAGCAGACAAGAGGTCTACCTAGCCAACTCCTTAGATCTCTAGTTACAAATTATGTTTGCCTGTAGACCTGAGAAAATTTTTCTTTAGCAGATGTTTAATAGCCTCCTTAGTTGCTATTGAACTATAAAATACTTCTCATTTCCTCTTCTGATGGAACAAAAGCATCATACATTTTAGAATGAGTTACAAGAAATATTTATTAAACCTCTTTGCTTCCTTACCAACCTTACCATCTCCATTTAGTAGTGGGCCTAAGCAGGATTTTTTTTCTAATACTCTTCAGCTTCTCTTTTTTTTTTTTTTTGAAGTATGGGATGCTAGCATTCTTTAGCAATTTTTCTACATTTCATGATTATGTATTCATTGTCAGAGATAGCTCCTTACATATTTTTCATTAGATATTTTTTTATTCACAAATCTTGTCTTGCCTTCATTACTGTGCCAAGGCTGGCTCTATGCCAAAGTTGTCCCTTTCAGTAGATTGGAACTATCTTTTTTAACTGTCCAATAAATTCTACTTTTAAAACAACTGTTTTCCCTTTTTTTCTTTCTTTTGTTCATTTTTTTTTCTATTTTAAATCTTATCTCTAATACACATGTTGTGCATATTTATGTGTAGCACGTATTTTTTAATTACTATTTAGAGATACCTTTTTTCCGTAGTGAGAGCAAATAGTCTTGGTTACTGATCTACATATAACCACCAATTCTCCAATCAGTAATTACTTCTTCTTTATCATAATTTGGCACAAACAGTCACTTCATATTTACTGCACCATCTCTCATGTAAGAAAATTATTGTCTCAATTTTTTAGGAAGTTTAACAATGTTTTAGCACTGCTGACCTGAGCCCTCCCTCCCTGGTGTTCTACATTTCCAACTTAATAGGATATTAAGTTAGAATGGGATGTATTTTTTTTAGAATAAACTGTTAAAGGATGGAAAATTTTGTTGATTTGCTTGAGTAGGACATGCTTGAAAGACCATTAGTTTAAATACAATCGGTTTATTATATGGGAGTAAAGAAGCAGATAAGACCAATAAGGCGAGAGATAGGTTGAAGAGCAACTCTCATGGATTACATTAATACACTAAGTAGTGCTGGCTGTCTTGCCTGTCAGCAAGCTATCAAGAAATTAAGGATATTATATATAAGCTCATGTCTGATGCCAGTGGAAATAGGTCAAACCCAGCTGCAACTGGTCACGTCATTGCTAGCATCTGACACACCTTTGAAACAGATTCAGGTCGTGGGCAAACTAGGAGGACTAAACAGTGCAAGAAATTAACCTATGAAGATGGTGAAGAGTCTGAAGGGATGATGTATGAGGAGCAGCTGAGGCCCCTTGGTTTGTTCAGCCCAGAGGAGAGCAGGCTGAGGGGAGGCCTCATGGCGGCCTGCAGCTCCCTCACGAGGGGAGCGGAGGGGCAGGCGCTGAGCTCTGCTCTCTGGGGACAGCGACGGGATCAGCATGGAGCTGGGACAGGGGAGGGTCAGGCTGGGGGTTAGGTAAAGGTTCTGCACCCAGACGGTGGTTGGGCACTGGGACAGGCTCCCCAGGGCAGTGGTCATATCACCGAGCCTGCTGCAGTTCAGGAAGCATTTGTACTGTGCTCTTGGACACATGGTCTGATTTTTGGGTGGCCTTGTGTAGAGCCAGGAGTTGGACTCAGTGATCCATGGGGGTCCCTTCCAACTCAGGATATTCTATGATTCTATGGTTCTATGAATATCATTGCAGTTAGTAGTGGTGACTGATTTTCCTGTTAATTCTCCTTTTTCTTTTTTTCTGCAAGCAAGATGGATCTTCCAGACCCCAACTGAATAAGTAAATGAATTACAATCTCCTTTGAAATAACGGCTTCAGCTGCAGAAGACATTGTCAATAAATACATGACTTCTAGGTCCAAATTCTGCTTTGAGAGATATTTGCATAGGTATGTGGAAATTGACAGGGTTGACTTTGCTCTTACCAATTTCACTGTGGCTGCTCAAGCTTTAAATCAGAGCTGATTTTGGCAATTAGCAGTCTTTCATATTAGATAGTAGACAAATATATATAGATACAGGTTCACATTTTTAATTGTTTTTTAAACTACCAAAAAAATAGGGCCAATTAATAGATAATAATATATATTATTAATATTATATAATATTAACAGATAAATAGATTAATAGATAAGAGGGTAAACTGTAACATCTTAATTCTCTGCATCTAAAAAATCTTTCTTAATACAGGCAGTTTCAGAGGAGCCCACTGATCTAAACTTCCAGCTTGTGTTTACAATCCAAAACAAAGCATTTGCATTTTTCATCACCACTAACAAAGTCCAAAATCTGCATCTATGTTCTCCTTACAATGCAAACTGTCAGTCAACTTTATTCTCTAAGCACTGGCCTAAAGATATTGACCCTCCTTATTTCAGGGTAAGGAAGACTGGAGGGACCTCTCAGTGAACTAGCAGTGCCACACAGAAGCAGAGAGGGATAGATTTTCAGTTTTCAGACTTTCACACATTTCTGAACACAACTTATAATGGCTTATTGAGAAAAAGCAGCCAAGCAAGAACATCTTGGTCCTTAGACAACTTCCATACTTTACTTGGAATAAAGTTGTCTTCACTAAATCCCTTGTGTCAAAGGTAATTTATAATAAAATAACACCCACAGGAACCACTTGCTCTATTTCATATCATTGCACAGTAGCTGAATTATAAGGTACTTCTACATTTAGAAGTAGTGAGAATTTTCTATACAAACTACTCTGTTGAAGTGAGGTAAGTCATATTTGTCCTTATGTTAATATATGGGGAGCTAAACAATCCTCAATGTTTTGAGCATGTTCAAATTCCATTTTGAGCTCCCTACACTGTTTTGAGCAATTTAAATGCCCAACTCTATATAGGATGGACACAACAGTATTGAAAATTGAGAGTGGAGGGCAGAAAAGCCTATGTTGCACATTATTTCCTTCCTCTCCAAACGCAACCCCATGGATGATCAGGAGATTCTGACTGTGTGGTGAAGAGTGTTATAACACTGCTTGCAGAACAGTATAAAAAAGGATATTGAATACCAACAATTCATTAAGCCTACATAATCCCATAGATTTAATAATGAAATAAACATCATAATTACAAGGTCCTTAGGAAGGAGTTGTCCTTAGTTCTCTCAGCATTTAATATGCCAAGACCTCTCAGCACTTTTCCCATTTTTCCCACATACACATTCATGAATCCTTCTGCCTTGTAAGGGCATCTTAAATTTGCAGACTCATCTACTCATTCTCTCCTCTACAACAGCACTGATGGCTCTTGGGAACTCAGGAATCCTATTTTTCTGAAAGTCACTTATTCTGTGTAATTCATAATGTTTGAAATATAATATGTAACATTATGTTATTATTATTATGTATAGTATTCATAATGTTTGAATATAATTCATAATGTTTACTACCCATTGTCAACTCATAGAAAAATTAAACACTCCATTGATGCAGTCCAAACAGCTTGGCTTCCTGTTCTGAACAGTTTCTGAAAATCTGCCAAAGTTGGGACAGCACTAGTCAAAGGAGAACATTGTGCTCGGATTCTTCAAGAAGGTGATCTTGTCTGACTATCACTTGAAGTAACAAGGTAACTTCCTCACAAAGTTCCATTAATATTTGCTGCTTCTTGGGAAAATTATGTATCTGAAGCTGACCATCCCAAATGTACAAAGCAGTGTAATCTTCACTAATTTTCCTGTACTAGGACATGAAGTCAGTAGCATCATTCAGCGTAGACATTAAGTCTTTAGTGACCAAATTAACTTCTAGCTTTCTGTATGCCGATAGCTGCTTCTAAAATAATGACCAGGATCAGGACAGAGTCTGAGTGTCTACTGAATAGTACAAGCCATTGAGCCCAACTGGGAAAAGCTCATCCAGTGAATCACAACAGTTATCTTTCCGGCTGTAATGGCTAAGAATTATGCAGAAATAAATGTGCCTCAGCCAAACGGGTTGGCAGGCTACAGGGACTTCCGGGTTTGCAAAAAGGGTCTGAAAAAAATACATGAAGCTCTTTTGCCTAGAAATGGCTGTTGATGCTGAAGTGCAATGAAGTCTGTGATATGTCTCCAGAAATACTTGCAACAGGTGTATGTAGCTGCAATGTCAACATGGTATAAAGACTACAAATCAATACAAATGCTTGAGGTGTAGTTGTACGACAGGACCAATAAACTCAACGTTTGTGAAAAGTGTTCCAAGTGAACTGTCAGTCCCAGGGCATCTAGTAACTAACCAAGGAGCTGGTCCTACATGCCTGAAAGACAAGATAGAGAAAAGCAATTAAAATTGTGATATATAAGCAAATGACTATGTAGTGCTCTCATGGCCCATTAATGGCTCCACTTTGAGCTGTCCAAGGGCTGGTCTCAGTTGGGTTCTTGTATTTGAAGCCAGCTTGATCCAGCTGGAAGTCTGGGCCCTGATTCTTCCAGAACTAAACTGATTAAACATCCAGCTTTAATATAATGGCTTTGAAAACAGGTGAGACCCAACAGACTTTCCAACAGGCTGTTAATCCTGGATGTTTGCAGGCAGGCATTCAGTTCCAAATTAGACACGTTCCTCGTTGTCAAGATGAAAGGCAGAAAATTGCTGTATGCACAGAGTACAAAGCAAGCATATTTGACTAGAAAATGTTATTCCTGTTCCTAAATATACAAATCTTGTAACATCAGTCTGAGAAAGGAGAGAAGAAATAGCTTCTTAGGCACAGATTGGTTATGTTTTGAGGATCAAGCCATGCTTCAGTCCCGCAGAGTGCTAATTCCTTCCTTCTCCCCTGCAAAATGAGTTCTTTTCTGTCTCTCATAGCCTGAATATGATCATTCTGAAGTCCCTATACATGAACGCCCTTTGTACATGTATTTGCCAAGCATTTCAAAGAGAACAGAGGTCTAACTTCTTGAGCAGAATACAACAACAACGTTAAAAGTCATGAGTTTGGCTGCTTTTTCCCTGATTTTCTGTAAAGGAGAAGAGTGAGCTAGAAAAGCATGTAAATGAGAAATCTATAGATCTTATTCACTGACAGTTCTTAACATGTAATTTCATAAACCAGGGCATTTTGTCTTTCCTGTGTCAACTACATTCTACACCTCTGTCTGTCCCTTTCTCCAACAATGGGTGCTCTCATCTACAGTGCAGTGAAAATAAATAAATAAAAAGGACTGCGATTCTTTTGCTTTTTAAAGAATGGTGGCTAAACAGAACAAATAAAAACAAAAATCCCCAACTTCCTATTGAAAAACAAAGCAGCAAAACTTCTGTGAGTGTGTAGAAGAATTTGCAAAGTTGCTATTTCTCAGCTTCAACAAAGTGATAAAAAAGTGTGTAAAAATAACTCCAGTTCACGTAAAGAACTTCCTGTTAATGGGTTAGAGCCACCCATGAAGGGAACTCTCAAGTGTGAAATAAATCTTTCAGAATAACAAGACACTTTCAAAAACTTGTGTGTGAGAAGTGTGTGGCATTAAGCCAAAAATAGAAAATATAAATTTTGCTGCCAAGATAACTATGCCAGAAGAAGTGTGTCTTCCAACTTTTGTGTGGAATGACATGTAAAACCCTATGAAAACTATTCAGGAAATACCTCACTGGTTGATTAAAGTGAGAAAAGACTCCTCAGAACAAATCCTGTGTGAGTAACTCTAAGGTAGGAGTGACCCCAAGGTGTGACTCTTTTAGATCATGAAATAATGTCAGTGCTAAAGCAAAAAAAAAGTTAGCAAGAGAAAGATGCTGAAATTCAGAGACAGGTATGTGTTTCCTTTGCTTGGCAGTCACAGATGTTAGCAATGGACAGTGCAGCTGATTAGACATATTTCCCTGCCAACGGAGGATTGCTTCCCTTATCTAGAGCTTTGCTTCCATCTAGTTTTAACTTCCTCAATAAGCAAGGCTCTCCCTGTTCATACGGGAACAGAATGTTTCATAGGGTTAAACTGAGCTAATTACTTTTTTTTTCTAAATGCATCCCATTATTTATGCTTGCTGCTTCATTAAGCAGAATGACTATGCCTACTTTTACTACTGTAAGTAATTTTCTTCTCTGTTATTCACTCTTTCTTGACTATAAGGAGAGAGATCTGGCATGTTATTTTAAAATAGGCTTGAATCAAATGATTTAGATCGAGAAGGAATCAATCTGTGAAACAATATTAACTAGAATTAGCAGATACTGACCTTTGCCAAGGTGATTCCTACTCCATACCACAAAGGAGTGTATCACAACTCACATGGAACTGAAGACTTTCCAGGATGCGTTCAAAGATGCTGGTTCCACATGGTGGGAGAACATGCAGAATGACAGTGATTTGCTCGTGTACTAGAAGTAATAATCAACCATCCATTCACTGCAAATGGAAATTGCTTAGACTAATAAAATGACCTCCAGATAAAGTCTACTTCAGCAACTGAAAACATCATCAAAGAAACACTGTTCTGCAATTTAGAAATGTTCTAGTAATTAAAGCTATTGAGATCATAGGGGCTAATAAATGTCCAATAAGCGATCCATGACGTATTCTAAATCCTGTCTTGCACATCTTTATTCAGCATTATTTTGTTTTTTATTATATGGTGGGTGCGATTTTTATGCTGGGGGTCACCCAGCTGGAAAGCAGCTCTGCAGAAAAGGACCTAGATAGACACCAAGTTGAACACAAGTCAGCAATGTAGCCTTGCTACTAAGAAAGCTAATGGTATTCTTGGCTCCATTAGGCAAAGTGTCATCAGCAAGTCAAGAGGGGTGATCCTTCCCCTCTGCTCAGCACTGATGAGGCTACACCTGCAGAGTACTGCATACAGTTCTGCCCACCCGTCCACCCTCCCTCCCTCACCCTCCACCCTCCCACCCCCCCCCAATAAAAAGAGACCTGGGGGGACTGGAGAGAGTCCAGCAGAGGGCCACCAAGATGGTCACAGGACTGGAGCACCTGTCCTGTGAGGAAAGGCTGGGAGAGCTGGGACTGCTGAGCCTGGAGAAGAGAAGGCTCAGAGGGGAATCTCATCCATGTCTGTAAATCCCTGAAGGGATGCAAAGGAGACAGAGCCAGGCTCTGCTCAGTGGTGCCCAGTGCCAGGACAGGAGGCCATGGGCACAGCCGGGCACCCAGGAGGCTCCCTCTGAGCCCCAGGCAGCACTTCTGTGCTGGGCGGGTGACGGAGCCCTGGCACAGGCTGCCCAGAGAGGCTGTGGGGTCTCCTCCTTGGGGATCTCCAGAAGCCGCCTGGACGTGGTCCTGGGCAGCCTGCTCTGGGTGTCCCTGCTTGGGCAGGGGTGGCACCAGGGGCCTCCAGGGGTGTCTTCCAATTTCAGCCATGCTGTGATTCTGTGATTTGTAAATTGGATAATTTACATTGAATTAAAAGTAAATAAATTAAAAGGCAGACTTACTTTCAGCAAACTTATTTATCTGCTTTGTCATGGGACAAAGGTAACCACACAAAATGAGATGGACTTGTAGAAACACATTTCTGATGGCCATTTTATATCATATATGCATACATTCCAAACAGAATATATATCCATAATTCAAGTCAAATTTATATTTGTTTATATATTTACTTTTATTTTTGTCATTTGCAAAAATAAATTCATCTGTAGTTCATACAGGCTGATATGCTTCTGACTTCCTAATACTGTTGGGAAACAGAGACACTTGAACAGTGTGAAAAGGGATATTTACAATATTTGATAAAATCGGAATCAAAGCTTTTTAAACTTATCTGAAAAACAAGTTTTAACAAACCACTAACAGTAGCAACACTTCCTTTGTTATTGATGGAAAGAGCTCAGCATTCATTGTTGTCTGGAAGTTAGTATCAGCGAGCATAATGATCACTCCGCACTTTGTCTTCCTTTAAGGGAAAAGCTGTTTTGATGTTGCTGAGTTTCTGTACCTTTCCATGACTGTGCAATTTGACCTGAACCCAAGAGCAAGTAGGAGGAATAAATGGAGAAGTTGCTAAGCAGTAAGAGATACAATAAAGAAGAAAAATCCCTCTTACCTATATACTCACATTTTGATTTCCTCATCAAATGAAGTGTTCCCAAAGAGATGTGTTCAAAAATGGTTAGTTCTCAGCTTCCTCCAGAACTCCTCATTCCCTTGTATCTTTCAAGTACCTTTCAAAGCTGTTTTAAAAATTCAAATGCTCTCCTTGACTTGACCTTTTCATTTTATAACCAAGCAATAAGGTTACAAGATGATTTGCATTTAGATTATGTTTTCTTTGTAAGGATATCTCAACACTGGATGCATGAATGTCATGGTTCCACTTCTCACAGAAGTTCTTAATATGGCCTGTGCTCTTAAAGATAAAGGCAAATGCATTTCTGTGTAAAATATAGATAGATACGTAAGTCACCATTGAGTGAGCTGAATTCATAACATCACTCACAGAAACATGCAGAAATAACTTCCAGAATTTGAAAATATTACTGCAGCTATACTCATTAGTACTATTGTATGTTTGTGTGTTTTGTTTTTTTTTAATACATGTTTCTTCCTGAGACAATTAAGAACCGCATACTAAGAACTGGCACAGAAAGCTAGAACATTAAAATGAACTATTTCCCAAGCACAAACGAGACAACAGAAAATTACAGAATCTATTTAAACAACAAACTGTCAGCCAAAGGACAAATGAACTTATTAGATTTCAATAATCACATATGGCATCTCCTTTTAATTATACCTGGGAAGGCAAAACATGATGCAGCCACTCCTGGCTGGCCAGCAATGATGTACAGACCAGTTACAAAATGCTCAAAACATGACCTTCCTTCCCCAAGAGCTGGAATGCTACAAGTGCAGCCCACAGAAGCTTACACTTTGCTTTATTTGCTTTCCATCATGATGTTTCTCTTTTCTGAGCAAACCAGGCAGAAAAAAAAAAAAGCATCAATGGCAGCTTTTTTAAGAAGGGCTTCATTTGTTAGCTGCCGCGAATTTAATTCCCATTTCTGTTTCTATGCCCTCAGGCAAGCAGATGACAAGGTTCTGTGGTGAAGAGAATTGGCTAATACCTTACACTGTGATCCAGTAACAGCTTCATTAAATGTCAAATCAGTTTGCTGATTAATTAGCCCCCTTAATATTTTTGTAAGGTATTATCAGCTTTCAGATTTGTTGTTGTTGTTGTTCTTTTCTCCTCAGATGAGGAAAAAGAGAACTAAGGAACTGAAGTATGCTTTCAGACACCCAATGAGATCCCCAAGTGTTATCAGGGTGTCTGAGGCAGAATCCAACTGAATCAAAAAAAAAGAGGCAGTTTTCAGAAGAGCATTTTCATGGAAGCCTTCATTCTGGAAATAATTTTCTCCTTTAGCCTCAAACTGCTTAAATCTACTGGTCTTACTGGCCTGTGCCAAAACCTAGCTGTCCCAGTGGGGTTTCAGAGAAGTGGTGAGGAAGGTACAAGTCCTCCTCCCGGAATTTGAAAGGTATCAGCTTCCAGTTTCTTATTTGCATTTTAATTACTTATAGTGTGGATGTGTAGAGGTAGTGTGGGTAGAGAGAAATGCTTTTATTTTGGTTTTGTTATTACTTTTGATTTTATTTTAATTAATGTCAGGGGCACTGAGAATTTTAAGTAGGCGTTCCTTCAAGATGTGTTCCAATTGAAAGAAATCAACGAAAATTACTTCAGTGGAACTGTAATGAGAAAAATTCAAAACATTTACTGGCACCCTCTGCTCCAAGGAGCTCACTGTCTAAAGAGGTAAGAGGCAGGATAACAATACTACACGTAATTTTTACATGCTTCACTACCAGCACAGATGCAAGTCCTAAAGACAGGCTCTGGTGAGTTATCTGAGTGTATGCAGCAGGGATGAAATAGAAACAGGGGCAGATGTGGGGGAGCGTCTCCACTGCCGAAAAAGAAACAGTCTGTAATTTTAGTTTAAACAGCAGTAAGGCTGGGAATTATTTTGCTAATTTTAAAGGTGAGTGGTGGGTCAAAGGTGACAAGGATAAAGTACTCAGTTCATTGTCTAGGACTATACCATGTCATTAGCTATTTTGATAAATGAGGGAGAACTGTACTAGGCATGGTCAAGGGTGAAAGTTAACGGCTGCAACTGTAAACAGCACAATCATTTACCTTAATGACAGGAAAGGGGATCTGTGGTAATTACCAGAGAACAAACAGGGTCAGCACTGTTTCTTTAATATGGGATGAACCTACCTGTACAACAAGAAAGGTTGAACTCATGGGGAAAGGAGGTAAGAAAAATGAAGGGGGAGCAAACAGCAGATGATCACAGAGAAGGTTAGCGTAACCTCTCTGTGGCAGTTGGGGAAGTTCAGTGCCTGTGACACAGAAGGATGAAGCAGAAAGAAAACTGAAGGTAGGCACAATAGTTACAAGTCCTTTTTTGTTGGAATAAAATGTAAGAACTTTTCAGGGGGAAAAAAAGAAAAAAAAAGATTGGATTGAGGAATTAAAAGATGGCTGAGATTATGGGCACTGGATTTATTTACGTGGCAGAATAAAGGTGTTTACTTAGGAGGAACGTATTTGTAACTGGACAAATTGGGTGAACACAGCTGCTCAGATGAACCTTTTAATAGGTAAAACACATCGAAGGAGTCCTACTGAAGTGAGCCAAGGTGACAGTGAATACCTAAAGCAATGAACGGAAGGGCAAGCTGAAGAGAGCTGAAAGATACAAGTGAGATCTACCGGCAGCCATAAGGAGGCTGAGCAGGAGGGGAAGCAGAACAGCACCCTTGGGTCCCACTCTCACTGGTGGCAGGGATACCTGGATGGCAGAGAGACGGTATATGTGTAAGGACAGGATGGGGCCAGATATCTACCACCACATGTGCGACACGACAGGCCCGCTGCAGCTCAAGGAGCCTAGGAGGGAACTCTTCCCCCTCATAAACGAGAAAACGCCCAAGAGGCCGCCTTCCCCACCCCGCGACAAGATGGCGCCCACCGCCTGCCCACTGAGGCGCCTGCGCGGCCCCGCCACGCCTGCGCGGCGACCGCGGGGCGGCGGCTGCTGCTGCGAGCGGCGGCGGCGGCCTCGCTCCCCGGTGACCGGCGCCCTGCGAGGCAGCCCCGCCGTCGCTCCCCCTTCCTCCTCCGCCTCCTCCTCCTCCTCCTCCTCGCCGCCGCAGCTGGCGCTGCTCGTGATGCAGCCGTGCGGCGGCGAGGAGGAGGCGGCGGCTGGAGGGGGGGTGCTGCCGCTGCAGGGCTCCGCCGCCCCGCCGCAGCAGCCCCCCGGTGCGGGCGGCCTCATGTTGTTCTACGAGCTGGGTCCCGGCGAAGCCGAGGCGGGGGAGGAGGCGGCGGGCGGCGAGAGCACGGCCAGCCCGGAGGAGCTGGACGACGAGGAGGCGGCTGCAGCGGCGGCGGCGGCCGCCTCCTCCTCCTCCTCCAGCGGCGAGGCGGCGGCGGCGGCGGCGGGCGGCGACTGCAAGAGCTGCACCTACCAGGGCTGCAGCGAGACCACCACGCAGGTGGCGAAGCAGCGCAAGCCCTGGATGTGCAAGCGGCACCGCAACAAGATGTACAAGGACAAGTACAAGCGCAAGAAGAGCGACCAGGCCCTGGGGGGCGGCGGCGGAGGAGGAGGAGGAGGAGGAGGAGGCGGCGGGGCCGGGGCGGGGGGCGGCCCGCGGGCCGAGGTGAGGCACGGGGGTGTGTGAGCTCCGGGGGGTGTCTGCTGGTCAATATAGCCGGGGGGTCTTGGTGTTGTGGGGTCTTTTAATGCACGGGGGGGGGGGGGGGGGGGGGAAGAAGCCTGCGAGCAGCCACAGAGCTCACTTTGCTTCGGGCACAAGACAACCCTATTTCTTCTTCTCCTAGTGGTAACAGCAGCAGCATACAACGACAGAAGGTCCCAGAAGTGTTGCTTCGCAGTGCTGTATGTGTTTATTTCATAGGAGGAAAGGCGAAAGTATAGGGCTGAGACAGCTGTCAGCCTTCCTGCCCCGTTGGTTGAAGTGTGGGGGACCACAGGAACAGCAGCTACTGGGGAATACATCATGTGCTGAAATCGGTCATGCATGTTCTTTGAGATGGCTATTTTATATTTATATTTTAAATAAGTTTAATATTTTTTTATTTTTTATATCAGTGACGTTTACTTAACTATTTAGAACGCTAATATTTCATACTTGCTCCTAAAAACTTGTGTGTATTGCTTAGATGGGGGAATAGAGATTGCCAGGGTTAGAGCTGATGTTAACATTCAACTTTTCAGATAGTTTTGGTTGTTGGTTTGTGATTCAATCGAGGCAGCACTGTTTCTGATGATTTTTTGCACTGATGAGTTAGAGGATGTTTATGATTTTGTGTTTAGAGCTAAAAAGAGACCAAAATGTTTTTACTTTTGAAGGTGCTGGCTAGTTTGTGCCTGACGGGACAAGTGTGGAATAGTGATTGTCAGAAGAAAAAAAAAGCTGCTTACCTGGCACAGACAGACACTCCTGCTACAAGCAGCCTTTTTTTGTCAGCACAACTGTCTGTGGAGTTGTGTGACTGTGAGCAGGGAGCTGATCTAACTGCAGGGCAACTAACAAAAATATTTTCATTCTGCTTTTATTCACATAAAATATAATAGTAACCACTAAGCGTGCCATAGAAATAAGAAAAAGCTAGATAATATTCTCTGAGCTGCTTTCTTTTTCAGCTGAGTGGGCTTGTTGGTGTAAGTGTGGGTTTCCTGGGGATTTTTGCAACTCTGGGTGATGTCTGTTTTGAAGTTGTTTCCTTCCTGCAGTGAAAAGGCTTGTTTCTGTGCTTTTATTGTCCTTGTTGCTTGTTGCTATTCTGTGAACCTTCTCTGCTTGTAGTAGTTACTTCTATCTCAGATGAGAGGACAGGAACTGCACACTGCATTCAAGATGTGGGTGAACTCTAGATTTACATACTGGTGTGCTTTCCTCTGCTCACTCTTCATTTCATAATAATTCAGCATAGTCAGTTCATGATGTGGCTACACAAATACTTGCCATAGCTCAGAAAAGGGGACATTACGGTACAGTTGCAGTATTTCATGTAGTGATGCGTTTTTTTGATCTATAACATGAAGTAGTGATGACTGCATGTTGGAAAAGAGAGGGCTTGCTTTTCCCACTTCCGTAATGTTGAAACCAACACACAATAGTAGAAATTAAGGCCTGAACTTGCAGAAGAAAGCAGGATGGTTAGTGATAAACTGGGTGTGCCTTTTTGCAGTGCTGATAGTGTGTTTTGGGGTCTTCGCAAATTCGCAAATAGTCAGAGTGAGTGGCAAACTCATGGGCAAACAGTTGAGTCAGAGTGTCAGTAAGATGTGAATTTGCTAAACATAGGATTAGCATGATGGTTGAAGTTTTCCGAAACAAGAATGTTTTCTTTACAGAAGATTGTAGAGCTACATTTTTTAGAAGACAGCCTAATTCATGAATGGTGATTGTACAGGGAACAGAACAAACATACAAACAAAAAGCACAAGGATCTTATTGTCTCTTGCCTGTGGCTTTGACAAGTTCATACTAGTATTCTGGTCTGTTTTGTTTTGCAGTGAAGAATATTGTCATTCCCACCTGATTGCAAATGCTAAATATAATTCACTTATGCAAACTAGAGACTGAGGTGTTTTGAGTGAGTTCACTCTTAAGAAATACAATCAAATAAATTCAAGACATTAGCTGGCCACAGTAACTTGGTTAGGTTTGCAGTTTAGAAGGCTAACTCAGTTGCGTTGCTGGAGTTGCATTCACTGTGAGTGATGGAGTAAGGAAAATAATGTGGGAAGGAAAACAGGCCGGTTCTTGAATAAATACATACCCATTCTAGTGCTGTTATTTTCCTCTGCAGATTAATAATGCAAACAGATTCTTTTAGGACTCTTCTGTGGTAAAAAGTGTATGAGATCAGGTTTTATAGTCTCACTTTTCTATTATTTTTTTTCTTTAATGTACAGGATTGTGTCGAAGGTTCAGTTTCTGTTACAAAACAGAGAACAGGCTCCATTGGAGATCGCCCAGCAAGACCTACTCTTCTAGAACAAGTCTTGAATAAAAAGAGGCTGGTAGGTTTTGTTTTCTTGGAGGTCTTGAACTCAAAAAAATAAAGGCAGCTTAGCAGTGTTTAACTGTCGCCCTTGCGAAAGGTGAATATCAGCTCAGTGATCATACACTGCACGTGCATGTTTTCAGATTTGAAGTTTGCTGCCGTTCAGGCGTGCGTCTCTGCTTCTGCATGAAGAATACAAAAGGGATGGAGTTTATCGATGGTTGCCATGTTAACTGAAGTTGAATATTTTGGTAGCACTAAATATGTATAGTCGTTTCATTAGGGTAAATAGTACTTAAAATATAACTGAGATGTTTTAAACATATTAGCTCGACTTTTCTGTAAAGCTTCAGACAGAACAGTGCATGGGCTTCAGGTCTTCTGTAAACTTTAATTATTATAGTGTGTTTTAAAAGTTGTAGGCTTATTATGATACCACACTTAAAATTGCATATGTATTTGCTGGTAAAACAAACTGTATGGAAACAGTACCATGTGTGATATTTGTAGACTGCATGAATGACATATGTTGTAAGTTTTGTATTGCTTCTGTAAGT
Organism: Cygnus atratus; assembly: GCF_013377495.2. Classification (NCBI taxonomy): domain Eukaryota; kingdom Metazoa; phylum Chordata; class Aves; order Anseriformes; family Anatidae; genus Cygnus; species Cygnus atratus. The sequence continues at coordinate 183,337,150 of NC_066362.1, read as the reverse complement.
ATATTGCAATATTTGAGCCTAATGAACAGCAATAATGCAGTCCTTACCATTGTTTGGGGTGCTTCATTGCAATTCTTTCTACTTCATTATTGTTGTTTTTTGTTTTTGTTTGTTTTTGTTTTTTGTTTGTTTTTTAACAATCTCCTTCCTTCAGAAACTAGTTGAACTGTTTGGCTACTCCCTGTTACCTATGCAAAGCAATTTAACAATTGCTATTCAAGTGTTGTAATACTTGTTCAGAAGTTTCAGAGAATCATAGAATATCCAGAGTTGGAAAGGACCTACAAGGATAATCAAGTCGAACTCTTGGGTCCCCAAAGGACCACCCCAAAATCAGACCATGTTTCTGAGAGCCTTGTCCAAATGCTTCTTGAACTCCAGCAGGCTCAAATTTGAAGTCTTTAAGGAAGCATCATAGAAGTGTTAAGTATACAGCTGTACAGACTTATTTTCTTGGACGAATTCTCAATATTAGGACCTATGTGATGGTTATTTCTAAAACTCAGGTGGGTGTCTGTAGCTCTTCAGTTGAACTATGAACTTTATTTTTCCCATTATATGTTGTTCTTCATGCCCTGCCTAACGAATTGTTGTTTCCTTTCCTATCTGTTCATATTCATGTGGCTTTTAATTAAATTTGAAAGTTTTTTTTATTAATGAAACTTTTTTTTTTTTCTGGTATGTCAACCAGAAGCTCATGGAATAAATAAATGTGGAGAGCTTGTGCTCAAAGTTGTGTCAAGGCTCTTTGAGAATCAGGTTTCCTTACATTATTCTGGGGAACTGAGATTGAGATTCTCTTTGATATGTTTCTTGCTTCTCTCTCTCAGCTCTGACTCAGCTTCAGATGGTCAGCATTATTCCTTCTAGAATTTATTCTTTGCTTTACGTGTATCTGCGCAACACCAGGCCTAAAGGACATGCAGTGACCTGGAAAAAACAGTCGTGACCTCTCACATTTGAGGCTGCTCATGTTGCCCTTATGTCGGGAGTGTGAAAGTTACTGTGTGTCAGTGGTAGCAGCCTGCAGGTTTGTCCCTTGGAAGAGCAAAGTCCCTTGTGCTTGTTCCTAAGTTTCTCGCATGTTGTGTTCATCTCTGTCAGGAGAGGAGAGGCTTTTGTGGCGGCCCCTGTGTGCCTGGATGTGCAGCTCGCACTGGATGAAGAGGTAGAAAGCAGAGGTGAGGGGCTGAGAAGCAACAAGGTGTTGAAAGAGGAGCTGGCCTCTTGCTTCAGAGGCTGTAGTAGTCAGGGAGGACGAAATGTCATAAAACAGCAGTAAGTAAAGAAATCCTTACTGAGAAGTACCCTGTGCAGTGAAGTGACTTGAGGGAGCAAATGTAAGCTATGGAAAAGCAGGCTGCACGTCTGTTCAGTGAGACACCTTGTTGTTTGTAGTCTGACCTATTCAGTGCTGCTCTAGGTTGAAGGTGTATGCAAGATTGTTGTTTTTTTTTTCCAGTTATAATCTCTGCAGAATTGCCTCCTAACAGCATAAAGTTCTGACCCTTTCCTGGAAGCTGCTGGTCCTTTTCAGTGTGAATCTGAATTGCAGAGTTGCAGTACCTCTTTGGTTGCCTTAGTGAAGTGACTGTGCACAATGAACAACCAGTCTAGGGAATTAATTCAGCTGAAAATCACACTTTTTCTGCATTGACTTTTGATCCATTTTCCACCTCATTTGCCATTTGACCTTACAAACGCTTGTGCTGCCACCTTGCAGGAATGAGAATGAACAGTTCAAATTGGATGGCAGACTGCAGCTGTTCGGGCCAGTTTAAACGATACTGCTGGCAAATGTCAGTCTGTATCCTTGGGCTTTTTTTTTTCTGTCATTTCACTTTCTATTTTAGCAAATTTCTACTCATTCACTTTCATTTAATCTGCCTTAAAAGGAGTTTATTCTTAAAATCTCATGTTCAGTGATAAGCAGTTCCATTGTCTCTGAGCAGTGGAAGTTTTCAGATGTATTTGTCTAATCTGTTCCTAATTAGCTTTCCTATTCTAGGATAGGTGATGAGATGTAAGAGCATCTAAAGCTGTTTGCCTTCTGACTGAAGGCAGGTGTTTGGTTTTTTTTTTTTTAATACATTCCTTGTGGCTGGACTACTTTTTTTGAGAAATGTTGGAAAATTACGGAATGCTCGGTGAAGTTTAGCTTTGCTACAGAATTACAATATTTAATTTATATTTATTATAGCTCAGAACTACTGTCTGTAGTAGGGAATTTGGAAATTGTCTCAAAAGTCAAGCATAGTTGAGAGGCTGATGTTGTTTTCAATGTCTGTAGATTACTACTGTTGTGTTTTTGTATGGTTTGGGCAATATCACTTGTTCCTTAGGTTCTGAATCTGCTTTTAGAATGTGCGTTAACGTTGGTTGTGGTTACCTGCTGATGTCCTGAGATGGTTTTGAGATGTTTTTTTGTGAGCATGCTTTGTAATTTATCACTGTGGTAGATAATTTAAAATATCTGAGTTATTTAAAGTCCCCTTTCTCTTTCTTGCAGTCCCTACTTAGAAGTCCAGAAGTCGTGCAGTTCCTACAGAAACAACAGCAGCTGTTAAGTCAACAGGCTTTGGAGCAACGGCAGCAGCAGTTTCAAGGAGCACCTGGGTAATCAGAACAGATCAGTGACCTGCAAATGAGTCTGGTGCTGAAGGAGGATTAGGACGTATATTTTATTTAAATATAGAGAATCTCAATGTTAAAACGAAAAGAGAAGTTGCTGCTGTTACGTGTTGTATTTGTCCCTTGTTTGCACTTTTGAGGTTTCGAGCTGCTTGGGTGTCTGCAAACTTGTGAGCAAATCTGGAGGAGTCTATTTTTTGATTCTTTTTAAAACTTCATTGTAATGTTTGATTTTTTAAGTGAAAATTTGTTTCTATCAGTAATTCTGAGCTGTACATCCTTTTCCTACCAAAGTCTTCCACTAAATTAACAGTTTTCTATGTAAAGGTTTACTGTTAAACAAGTCACTCTTTGATGACAATCATTGAAGGAAGTCAGTTACTTTCTATGGAAGTTGTGAAAGAAAAGTCCCCTTTGAGCCAGTCCAGTGGCATGACCTAACAGTAATTCCTCAGGGATCCAAGAAGCTTATGTCCAGTAGAATCTTGCACTAAAGACAGTGTGCCATCAAGAAGTCCACCAGTGGCTCAGAAAAGTCCAAACTGAGTGATCCTCCTGCCATATATTCATTATTTGCAAGTTGAATAGGTTTGAAATGCTTCACTGTCTGTACAACACATGTAAAGGAATTTGTGTTAAAAATCTCCAAAACGGAGAAACAGCAAAGTACGTTCCACCTCTAAATCTTCTTAAAAGTATGCAGTGGAGAGTTGGACCTTGTTTTGTGTAGTTATTTCTAAGGACCAACCTGTTATGCATGAAATCACGTATCACGACTTATTTAAAAATGAGCGATATTTTTATCTGAGTGAATAAGATCAAAGCTTTTAACTCAAATGCTTAAGGCTTTTAAGAGCAAATGCATCCAAAAGGTAAAATGCAATTATGCATTTGTTTCCTTTTTGTATTCTTTCTCTTCCAAAAAAGCATAGTTAAAATTATTTGATCAAGACGACAGATATCTAATCAGCTCAAGTGTTGGACTTCTCAGGTTTTCAGCCAATTCAGATAAACTTAAAATTGATTTGGTTAAAAATCCAAATGCTGTATTATGTAAATGTTGAATCCCAAATTTTGTCTTTAAATCAGAGTTTTGTATTAAACCACATTTCCTAACAGAGGTTGTCTGAATGGTGGAGATGCTTATTAAAGTACTACTTTGATATTGCAGCAGTGTGATCTGCTGAATAATATCTGTTCAGGAGTGTTTGTTAGTGTTACACATTTTATAAGCTGTGCTTTGTGTATGTATAGAAATCGTTCAGTAGGGATTTCTTGTATTTAGTATTGTGCAAGCTGTTCTTTTAAAAAGAGATCTAAAAAATTCGTACGAACAGTTCTGGACCAATAAGTGTTTGAGTAAATGTTTTTTTTTTTTAAAGAAAACTATTTTTTGTTCTGTTCCGTTTGTATGTTGCTTTGTTGTTTATTTCTATGTTAAAATGGCTAGCTCTAGGTAAATGACATTAAAACCTCTGTTTTCCCAGACTCTTACGACATAGAAAAAGTTATTTTTGCTTTAAGCAAAATGAAATTACGTTTTTCAGTATGTCAGAATACATGCAAAAATATAATGGGCTGAACTTGGACGAGGAATTATTTTGTTTTTATTTCAGATGGTCAGCTCATGAAAGCAAACAGCTCTGATTAAATGTTTTTAAAAGAAGGAAGTAATTCTAGGTACCCAGTCTGGCCTTTACTGGTTTCAACGGTAGTTATTTTTCTTCTGTAGCTTTCCCATTTCTGTTCTTATTTTAACATAATGTTTGTTGTTATTAAATTCTCAAGAAGTTTGTTTCAGTTCTTCTTTTGCAAGGAAGATGTCGACATGCAGAACATGCTTCAGAGTAAAAATATACTCTGAGAACATTTGTTCTTATCAAACGAACAAGTTTAATTATAATGAAATGCTTCCAGAAACTTCAGTTGATGGTGTCCCTTCAGCATATCTGTTCAACATTTTTTAGTTCTTCCTTATTACATATAATACATTTTATTATATATCTGTATATTTCATATATACAGCTCTTACTGCATTTTTTCAGAGACAGTGTGCTGCCAACTTTATAAATACCATTTCTGTGTATAGTCTTTTTAATATTTGGAGTCCTCACCTGTGATTTTTTTTCGTCTAGTTGTACTCAAGTTATTTCTTCTACTTTTTACATGTTTTCTCTGATGCATTTCTTACAAACAACTACCTGGAAAAATGATAACTAACAGAAGAGTAAAACACACCCTTTGCGTTTTTATATAATGTGCTCCCTTTAGCAGACAGGAAGATGTGCTGTACTGATGTCAGGCTTTTGCTGAAGAGAGCATAATTGTTCTGCATCTAAATATTCATGGCCTGATTTGAAGTGACATCTGAGGTGTAAGGTTTTTTTTTTTTTGCATATTTTTAGGTTTGTAAAACATACGAGTCCCTGGAATGAAAGGTAAAATTCACCAGCAAGGTATGAGCCACTGTAAAATGTATAGTTTCTGGTAGTCTCACTGTAGAATTATATAGATTGGAAGGGACCTCCAGTGGACTGTATTCAGCTGCCCTCTGGAAATGGGTCCCCAGCTGAGTTTTGAACACGTCCAAGGGCCGAAATTTTGTAGCCTCTCTGGGTGGTGTTTGATGACCCTGGAGGTTTTTAAACAAACAAACAAAAAAATTGTCTGTGAATTTAACTCACTTCAGCACCCATTTATCCAGTCCATGCATCACCAGTTTGGGTATAAGGATATTCCAGGATGTCAAGTCAAAGACCTTGCAAAAGTCAAAGTAAATGTTGTTTGCTCCTTTTCTGTCCATGGAACAAGGCGTTGCATTGTGGAAGGCAACCAGGCTGGTTAGCTGTCACTTGCCTGTGGTAGATTGTTGCTGGTTGTTCGCAGACACTTTGTCATCCTTTATGGGCTCGGAAATGGCTCAGAGGAGGATTTGCCCCATAACTTTTCCAGGAATTGAGACGAGACTGAGCAGCATGTAGTCTCCTAGATTTCTCTTCCCTTGTTGAGGAAAGGTGTAATCTTTTCCTTTTTCTAGAGATAAAGAACCTCCCCTGGTCACCATGACCTTTCAGAAATGGTTGAGTAAGGCCATGCAGTGATACTGGCCAGCTCCTGCAGCACCTGTGATTGCATCCCATCTGGTCTCAAGGACTTGTGCGTGTCCTGAGTGGCGTAAGCAGTCCCTAACTGTGTCTTCCTCTCCTTTGGTTACTGCTTCACTCTTGGACATCGCTAGCAGGCTTGAGGAATTGGGAGTGGAGAGGACAAGTCTTACCAGAGAAAACCCAGAGACAAGGAGTACTAGGTACTTCAGCCTCTTTTGTGTCCTTTTATTAGGTGTCCTGCCCACTGAGCAGCAGGCCCGTGTTTTCACCAGGAACGGAAATATGAAGTGGAAGAGAAAATGCAAAAGGTGAAAGTTGAATCTATAGTCATGTTGACACTAATAACTTTTATAGGGTGAGATTTATATTCAGGTGATTATTTTGTTCTGGTATCTGTTCCAATTTACAGAGATAATATCTGGTGTTGATTTCACAGCAGTTGCTTCTGACAGTATCTCAAAGAAACTTTCACATATGCGTTCCTTAAACTATGAGATGTACGAGCATCTGCAAATCAGAACTCAGTGCAATGCCTGAATCTCTTGTCAGTAGTAAACTGTATAGGTGCATTTTGCAAGCACTTCATATGGATCAACTACCTGTTACCTACTATAGCGCACATGTGCATGTCAGAATTCTTGTTTTATTTTATCAGATCTCAGATCTAAAGTAAGTTATAAATCGCTATGGCAATAGATCTGATGGAAACAACCACATTTAGGCAAACTTGATAATCATTTACCTGTGGAACAAGCAACTCAATTGTTGGATTCTCCATGTACATCAAACTTTGATGTCTTTCTGGAAACTAACCAAATATAAGTTAGTTGATTTGGTGCAATGATACCCCATGGATTTTCTTTCCCTGGATTGGTTCCAAAGGAGATTTAACCAAAGGCTCACATTTTATTTTTTTTTAATCCCCCTAGGGTTTTCCTGTGGGCAATGATAGAGGCAGTGCATACTACTCACATTTACAATTCCTAGTTTTGTGGTAGACCACATATTTCTTAGAAGATAGCCAAATTCAGCAGGTGTTGAGACCCAGGGGGACCTTCCTATTGCAGCCTGGTAGATGTGAATCTGCCTCTGGTCTGTGTTCTCAGGTTCAGCCATAGCTGAGAGGTAGCACATATTTCTGACAGACGAACAGACGCACACGAAACTAGGGTGGGCTGGCCAGACAGCTCAAAAGACAATGCATGTACCAGCATCCAAATAGTCACATAGCACTCACCCAGGCTCATGCAGCACAAATGGGTCCTCTCAATCCTCCTCCACAGCAGCTTGAGATGAACGGGGTCACTGGAACATACAGGCGGACGCGACAGGTCTCTCCAGCAGCTCAGCAGTGAATCCACCAGGCAGCCCCTAGACCTTGCTCTGGACCCATGGTTATTTGCAAAAAGATGTAATTGTTTTAGAAACAATTCTTTAGAGCTGCTAATTCTAGGAAATGTGTTTTATTGAAAAGTTTTCATTGGGCAGGTTCCTTTGACTCATTTAAGAAGAGCTTCTATTTCAATTGCTTCTCATGCACTAACCTAAATTTCTCGGAAGAACTCTGAAGTTAGCTTCAAGGCAAACTAGAAGCTGGTGTGGAGACATTGGGGCAGCACAAGGCAGAAAAGGGACACAGGGAGTGTTAAGACAGTGCTGAATGAGTTACCTCAAAACAAGTGAAACTTGCTGAAGATCTGCATAGAGATGTGCATCTCAGCTGTCCTGTGCTTCCAGTGATGTGATACCAGTGCCTCACAGCCTGGTGTAGACATCAGGAGATGTGCTGATAACAGGGCTGTCCTGTTCAGGTAGTGTCAGATGGGGTTCTCAGGGGATGTGTGACCCCAGCAGCGTCTGCATGGCTCCAAGACCATTACGTGTCCAACGCCCCCACGCTTCTATTGCAGAACCCAAATTCTGAATTTAAGGAGGATTAAATCCTGACTTTTATAACAAAGAACAGTACATTCTTACTCTACCTACCTTTTTCCTTGAGTGATTTGTGACCTGCAGTACTGCAAATCTGTCTTTCAGGTAATGCAGATCTACTGGTCCACAGCTAGAGCTTCTGTCATATGGCAGCATCACTACTACTCATTAATTGCCTGCCAGGGTCTGGCTGGCTTCATGTGAAAGTAAGTGGAACCAACCTCTCGCATCTTCACATCTACCACAGGAAAGTTAATGAGGTATACATGTTATTACTGTAACAGGCAGATTTTATGCCATATTAATTTTCAATCTATTTCGTAGTGTTTAGCATCCCATTCTGATCCTCTTTCATAAAGACATACTTGTATGAATAAAGGCTTTCTAAAAGCTCTGTTTTCAAAAGTTACTGGTAATCAAACTGGGATCTACAGCTCACTGAGGCCAATCTCTTTCAAAGAGGGGGGAAAAAAGGGAACAAGAGAAGGAGTTCTTAAATCAGAAATACTTTATTAACAGTAAAACACAAGACGTGAATAATCCCTTTTACAATAGAATAGTTCCAGCCAAAGAAAATGGAGTGTGTTAAAAAGTGTACTGTTCAAACATCAGGCTAAATACGTTGACTTCAGGATGCCTCAAAGCAGATGCAGCAGTAGGAATAACTGGTGAAATCATCCACTTGATTAGCAGTTGTATTCTTGATATGCCAGGGCACGGGTTAGAGTACTCTGGGGCTGATCAGAGGACTCTGAGCTGCCCTGATCTCGCAGACTCCTGAAAGTATGTCTCAGATTTCTTGTTCTCAAGAGGCAAGAGTCCAACTAGCATTATTTACACAGTGATCCACACTGTTGTACAGAATATCACTAACTGTGAATACTACTTACTTTCTTCTTCCAAGTGGTGAAGAAGTTTTGCCTTGACTGTGATGGAAAAGAGAGAGGGCAGAATTGTTTGCAGACAGAAGTGGTACCATTAAATCTTTGTGTGTTTCACGTTTCCCTTTTTTGTACCAGACTGATAGCTAGTACTTAACACAAAGAACACAGACCTTGCTCAAATCCACCATTATGGCCCCTTGGTTACATACATCTTTGCAAGATTATGGCTTCATTGATCCACCCAAAAAGGCCCGTTTCTTCCTTTTTTTTTGTCCCACTTCTCAGCCCAATTTGAATGGCAGAGGCGATACTGAAATGAGGGATTAAATTGCTAACACTGAATTGCTTGTAGAAAATACATTGTGGTACATTTAACTTGTACTTAGTATTATAAATAATTAAAATGAACTCCAATTACTTGAATAAGTGAAAAAAATGTATCTAGAGGTGCATTATCTCTGCTTGTCGTTACGTTTGTTCCCTTGCTCTCCTGTTTGCAAAGCATCTCATGGACATAACTGTGAATTAGTAAGATGTAACACACACTTTAGCATCAAAAAATCACTTTGAAACAGATGATGTGCTCACTACAGTGAAAGTGCAAGGGGTCAGACTTTACCAACTCTTTTTCTAGCTTTTCTTTGCTGATGAGGTCTGTATTTAAAATTATTAACTGGTTGGTCTATTTCTTCCTATGCTATTCATATGCAATATTATTTGAAGACTAACACGGAATATAAAATAGCAGCATCCATGGATAATAAAAACACTATGACTGGAGATCTAAAAACCGTTCACAAATAGCTGCAAATGTTCACATTGGCTATAATGGAAGAGTAGCTGACTCTGGAGGACTTAGTGGTTATGTCTACCTTGCATAAGAGACGTGGCCTGCAGCTTAGATTCATTAGCTGTACAGGCACCAAGTTTGCAAGCATGGCTTGGGTACAAGTGGAAGCATCGTCCTGACAGGGCTCTCAGACATCTCACCTCCTTGGCAGGTAAATGTGGCATCAGTATGGCAATGTAACATAAGGCGCCCCCAGGCAAGCTGTTTGGAAAGCCCTGGGGTGAACAGGGAACAGGATCTTGGTCACTCCTGGCCACTCTGGAGCTCCTGAGAGTTGGTGATCAGTACAAACTAAAGTCCTGTGCTGGTGCACATGCAGAAGAGTCTGCACTAGAGACACTAAGCGATTTCTCTCTGCTGAACAAGGACTAAATGCCCTCTCAGGCTTCTTGTGCCTTGCAGAAAGGTACTCCCAGAGCTGCACCAAGAAGAAGCAGCCCTCTTTCAGTGGCTGCAGTGAAGTCTCAAGGTTGAGAAGTGTTTTGTTCACAGAGCTAAAGCCTCACATAATCTCCCTCCCTACTGCAAGATGGGACCAACTCTACCATCAGTCTCATTTTCAACGGATGGTGACCTAACCTCTTATATGCTCTCAGGGAAGCACACTGACCTAGAAAGGCTTTGGTTTGGATGGTCAAGTAACTTCTGGCTTCTCCAGAGCAATGAACTCACCTTTGGCTTGGAGAGCACACGGGACATGCTGTGTTCAGTAGGTTTGTGATGATATAAACGTATACTCTGGGCAGCACTTCTCAGCTCTGAAAATGATATTTAATGACTTCACCCTATGACATTACTTTTTATTGTGTCTGTTTCTGGTTTCACTAAGTTAGGTTATGGGGAGTCAGGAGGAGAGGTGAATATTACATTAATTGCAGTGTTCCTTTCCCGTGTTGAGCACTATGCAGTGTTCAAGTATTGACAAAAACTATAGCTGCACCAGAGAAGTCTCCAATGCGCCAAGAAAACTGGCTGTATAATTGAGACCCCTTCAAAGACTACTAAATTCTGTCAAGCTGCTTTACGAATTGTTTCCATCCAGCCAAGATGCTGATGGTCCCTGCTTCAGCTGCCTCTGCACAGCCAGTGGCTTGTGCAACTCCTCGGTCACTGCTGAGACTTTCTGATTTGCAAGGCTTATTGGCTAAGAAGTATGTCAGAAGCGAGGAGGAACAAGGGCAGATGAGATAAAGTTAGACACAAATGCCTGATTTGCTCCATTTTAAGAGTTGTGCAGTGGAGATGATGTTTACAGTGAGAGGTGTTTCCAGCGCAGATTTTATACTGAGGGAACATTAATACCTAGCAACTCTGTCCTGTAATGAACTCGTGAAAAAATAGCTGAGGATAAATAAACATGCTTCATCCTGACACTGGCTCTGCTAGCAGAGAGTTCCTGCCTGTGGCAGCCCGTTAGCACTGGGTGTCTGCACAGAACCACAGAGCAACGTAAACGGGAAGGGATCTCTGCAGGGCATCTACTCCGATGCTCTGCTCAACACAGGGACCACTTAGAGGCTGCTCAGGGTGTTGAAAGGCTTGGCACAGCACTTGCTGGAGACATGGAAGGAATTTCTTTGACTCCTGCTGATGTTACTCGGGGCCACGGTTCCCCTTCTTGTTACTAACACTGACTGAGCATAGCAAAACACGAAATACTGATGAGGAGTAAAGATGCTTGTGGCTTTACAGGAATAATGGCAAGCACACTGCAGAGCCCTTGCGAAAAGTCAACTCAGTGTAGCCTTCAAAGCACGGGGGCTGCCTGGATGTGCTCTGGGTGAAAACACCATCACGCATAGCCAGCTGGGTTGTCTGTAAGGAAGGGTTTGACGGGGAGAAAAAGCATGTGCTGCACTTCTGAATGCTACAGCCATTGCTCCATGTCCCTGATCATCTGTTACAGGGCAAGGTTAGGGGCCTGAGCAGTCAGCAACAGTGGCACTGAACGGCTTCATGCAGCGTGCTGTAGCTGCTTTGGTCACCTCTGGATGCAAATGGCACATTAATACTGGTGCTGCTGGAGAACTGGCAGCAATTAAGCAGTCGTCTCTCGACTACTCAGTAGGAAAACTAGTGTCCTGGTACCATGATGGATGTGCTTTATGCCACTGCTTGATCAAACTCCCATCACTGCCTGATGATGCATGGTACTTATCCACAGAAACCTTCAAGAGGGTTTGGATTGTTGATGGCTCGCAAAAACATTTGAAAAAAGCTGCCTTCAACTAAGCAGTCTCCTAGTAAGTGGTTTTAAATCTCTAAGGAAGTCCATCTCAAAACTATTAATGAGTGCATTTAAAGGCTTTAAATTGAATGTAGGTTGATAGGTTCATGAAGATCTTTCAGCAGAAAATATCTCCTTCCAAAAGGAGATATTTGGATCTCGTTACAGTGAGATACAAAGTTACCTTGCTGTAAATTATGAGAAAACCAAATTTTTAATTGATCTCAATTCGTATACAAGAGAGGACTCTAAGAGGACTTTGATCAGAAAGAAAAGGAAATAAATGGTTTAGTAGCCTTACTTTTTATCACTGCATCTAGGCAGTGGTCATCTTTCTATTTACTTGTTTGCCTCATCCACTGCTACTACTTCTCCCTCATGATGAGCTCTTCCCTTCTCCCGGGACGGAGCTGTCAGCTGCTCTGTTTGCACAGCAGCTCGTACAGTGGGGCTAGCCTGGTTGGGACTAAGCCTCTAGAGGCCACCAAAATCAGAAATCATTCACAAAGTGATAACAGCTTGCCCAAAGGCTAATAGCTCCAAGGTGGACGTTGGCTTTGATCGCCCAGAATCAGTGCTTTGATCCAACTTTCAGCAGAGTTACATGATTCATCTCATCCTAATGTAGACATTTCAAATAGGTCAGAAGAACCACACTTCAGAAGTCACTGTTGCTTTACTTACGAGTAAGAGAAATATTAAGGTGACTGCCTTTAATGAGATGCACGCATGGGTTGCAGTGAAGCCAGAAGGGCTATCTGCATGAAGATTAGAGAAAAGAGTAGAAATACAGGAAAGGAAAAGCTGCTCTGAATTTACCAACTTCCATTTAAAAACACAGACACTCACTAAGCAAGCATCACTGCCAGGCTGTGAAAGTTGTTTCACCTCCCCAGGGGCCAACCTCTCCTGCTTTTGGGTATGTCCAATGTAGCAGCCCATGTCTGAGCTAGTGACCATACGTTCCCTTTACACGCAGTGGGCACACAAAATCACGCTCAGGGTGTGGTGTATTTGGCCTGCCTGAAACACCTTATGATGAGACGAATGATGCCTCAGAAAAACCTGCTTCTCTTCACTGACTAACCGTAATTTTTCTTCTGAAGAATCAACAGGAAACTGGATTTTGGAGATGTTCAAGAGCAGACGCACCTTAGCAAGGCCACCTTTGCTCTCTGGGAGGAAGATGACAGTGCTGGAGATGTCTAAAAGCAACCCGTAGGCTTCCCTATATATTGGGTGGGAAGGAGTTTTTCAGCCTAAAAGGCAAGGATGAATTTAGGATAAAGGATCAGGGAGATTGAAGACAGAGGGAGCTGAGGAAAATGTCTGTTTCCAAGCCTTTCTCTAGTCTGTTAAGCAGTAAATGGCATGCCTGGAGTTTCTGTGTAACGTTATTACTGGATTTCATTGCTGCAGGACACTGTAAAGCTTTTCCTATTCCACAATGACACTACTGATGGCAAATGGTGACAGAATAGGGTTCTTCACATTTACAAATTTTCTATAAAACCTGCAAATACTGCTCAGTCTTAACGATCACTTATCCTTCTGTGCTCTACCAATGCTGGAGGCAGCTGATGGTGCATTCAAAGGAAGTAACCCCTCTATTTTACTCATTCTTCTGCTCTGTTCATGATTACCACCTCATAACAGGTATTACATAGCATCTAAAAGACACAGAAAGTCTTTCCAATGAATGTTATTTGGTGTGCATATGTGATGGACCTGAAGATTTCAGGCATCTCTTCTAATCATGCAGTAAAACGTGTAGCACCAGATATCGTGTGAGAGGAAAAGAAACTTTCTGTAAAACATTTTTTCTCAATATACTTCTAGTACGTTCTAAGGAAGAGTGAGATTTGAGAAATTATCATTTTGACCCTTACAGAAAAAAAAAAAATTAAAAAATCAGTGGCCTGGAAGGAGCTAATCCTGTACCCTTTCAGCAAGGTAACAGGGACTGCCAAAAGGCAGTAGGGTTTCACCTGCCTCCTCAGAAAAGGCCACCAGGTGAACAGCATTTTGAAAGGCTGTCTCTGTGAGTGACAGTATGGACAGTAATTTTTCTTGCTTACGGAAGGACTACAGACAAGGAGCTTTTTAAAAAAAAGGGTTGCACCTAGACTCACTCTTTGCTTCTTCGTGGCTTGCACTGCCTTGCCACTCCCTGCAGGTGAGGCAAAACCGCTGCAGATGATGAAGCCTGTCTCTAAGATGAGGAACCATCCATGGGGATGTACGAAGTGACTGACAGGGAAGCCCCCTCTGTCAAACCCAAGTGTTTCGGTCAGCTCCTGAGGATGGGCACAGTACAGGCAATAGATGTGACTGGCTCACGCCTCCTCCTCAGTGCATCTTGTGAGCGTGGGGCTTCCTGTTCCCAATGCAGAGACCATCCCAAGATGAATTACTCAGTTCTTCAATGCACACTTCATTTCCTTTTTCTGAATCACAGTTCAAGTCCCTTTTAGACGTACCCTTGATATCAGCACAGTAGTCTAACTACAGTTAGTCCTAACTTTAAAACAAACTACATCAATACTGTATAATGGATAGGATTCAGTTTACATGCCGGATACATATGCAAGTATGTATGTACTTTGCAAAAAAAGTACTGGAAGTTAATTAGATTTTAAACTTCTAGGCATATATTTCAAATTCTCTTTTTTTTTTCTTAGGAGCTTGTTGCTTTTCAGTGCAGCAGTACCATACACTACTGTGTTAAGAGTATCAGACTACTCAGGTGTGTCCAGAATGCTCTGATAAGGCTCCAGAGCTGAAGGCATCCCGAGGGCTCTCTCCTCCTGCCAAATCCTAGGGGAGACAGGGGTCTCAGCTCCTCAGAGGATCTGCTGTCCCATCGCGCTTTGCCATAGGGAGACAGACTGGAATTGCTGTTTAGTCCTTCAATTCACTGGAAAAAAGTCATCTCTACGCATAAGTCCTGTGCACCACTTAAGGTCCTCTTTTAGACCTGAAATTAGGATGTACAATGGATATAAATGGTGCCGAGATCTGACTTTGGTTGCCTGCAGAGGGGTGAATTTCACCTACTAGGAACAGCTACAGCCAGGTTTCTGAATCCACGTGGAAGTGATGAGAATTCGCACCGTTTACTGGCGTGGCTGGGGAATGAAGATGCTCACAGAAACTGCTCGACACTTTTGCAGGAATTTGGCTTATTTTGTACTAGAGAACAGATATGCTATACCTGAATTTCTAAACTTATTGTACTGGCATCAGAGTAACTAGAAACCACAAAACATATCATGAAAAAAAAAATAGGAGAGTAGACTATGTATAGGAATATTTACATCTACATACATCTACATATAGAAGCTTCTGTTCACCGGAAATCCTATAAGCCACTGCCTGCAATAGCATCCATCCTAAGGGACTTCTAGAGATGATTCCTAAGAGACTGAGGAGATGGGGTTATGAGGTGAGCCCATCTGTGTCAGCACCTTATCCAGCCATTGCAATGGTCCATGCAGGTGGATCTCAATCCAGCAGGGCGTGCTTGTAACATCTTGGCGGTGATACTCTGCTCCCCAGCCCTACAAAAGCATCAAAGGGCCAAAAAGTGAGACTTAAAAAAAAATACAACATTAAATCACAAATCCAATGCTGTCGGTCTAGGACAACTGCAGGTAGCCCATCACCCAAGTCACCAGGATATAATGCTTTGTCCTAGGGATAATTTTCTCTGAAAACTTTGCCTCTCTAAGGTTATTACCATCAGTTCTCAGGAACTTTATACTATTGAATTAGAAGTGCTTCGCGACACCTGCAGGTGCTGAGACCAACTGGCAGGAACTGGCCTGGTTCTGAGCTCGGGTGCCTGCAGACAGCCTGTAGGGAATGGCCCCTGCTGCTGGCACTCCAGAGACGTGCCACGCAAGTCTGCCAGGCTGCTGTCTGGCACAGACAAAACGCAGACCAGGCCCTGTCATAACACTTTAGCAGGAACTGGTAATGATCCCGGGCACTGCCTCATTTATCAGCAGAGATGCATCCCACTAGTCTGAGACTCTCAAAGTTCTAGGTATTTGTCTAAGCCTTTGGAAGCTTCCAGAAAGGTTCGCCCTATCTCCTTTACCTTAAACTTAACTCATGTATCGGCATTTTCCATAGGTTTTCTATCCTTGAACATGTCGGGAATTCCTGGCTGTCTGCTGTGGGAAATCCTGCAGTAATTTCTCCAGCTCCTTCTGGGAGATAAGGGACATGGAGCTCCTGTCAGAAGGTGGGCATGGGGTGCTAGCAGGGAGCAAAAAGAACCAGAAGTCCCCACCTCAAGTGGGCACAGTGTCTGCTTGGTAAGAAGGCAGCCACTCTGCCAGGGTTTTGGCTAGATAGATCGATTTTAGCCACCTGTGTAAATTCCCTGAACAGTGTGAGGGCGTCAACAAAGTGCCGTGGGACTTGACCAGCCAGATGTTTTTATCAGCACAGAACTACAGAAAAGATGTCATAATGCTCAGCACCTGACCCAGCAGTTCCTGCTCTCCTCTCTTCAGCCCAATACCAAAGCTCTGGAGACACGACGCTTGTGCACAGTAATTTCACACAAACCTGAGCGATCCAAGGAAGAGCCCGAGGTCTCACAGCTAACTGCTGGCCTCCCTTACAAAACAGAGCTCAGATCTCCACAGGGCAATCCGCAAAATGCAGTCCCACTGCAGGATGAGGCTCTATAGTTGTGGGCCACTGATCAGGGAAGCTGAACCCTACAGTTATGCTAGTCAGGGGGGGGTGATATTTTTGTCATAAGAAAGGGACATGGAGGTACATTAACACCTACGTTTACCAAAGGTACCTAAATTGTAGAGTGCTGAACAACTCAAACTACTGAGGATGCTAGGAGCCAGTTCTCTAGACACCCACGTGCAAAACTAGGACCAACACCAAAACAAGATGCCATAATAAGTGGTCTGGATAAAATTCATTTGTGCTTAATGGAGAAAAGGGGCAGAGAGCAGAAAATGAAGACATGGACCCACCAAAGCCCAATGAGTACTTTTAATCAGGGAGCATTTTTCTGCCCTGCAGAACATTTATCAGGCTAGAAAGGGCCTGTTTTCATAGGCAACTCAGATTAATGTTCTGAAAATGTTTGCAAAAAATGCCACTCTTTGAGTGTTGTCAGGCTTCTGACTTTGTTAAGAGTCTTAAATCCTCAGCTGCAGGGAAAAAACATGGCCAGAAGGGCAAGTGTCAGAGGAGTTGATGCATCTCCCTCGACGAACAGGACGGAAAATCTGTAGGGATAGGAATTACAGGTTGCAAATGCAACCTGCCTGATTGTGAGGAGTCTGGCAGTCCGTGTAGGTGGCCGGGCATCTCCCTCTGCTGGCAGCTCCCAAACACTTCCAGTCCCCTTCCCCAGCCCTGCTGCCTGTGGTGCCATCCCCGGCTGGGACCGGAGCTGCCAGAGGGTGAAATGCCCGGGGGCAGGGCTCCCTGTGCTCCCCCAGATCACAGCAGATCACAGCAGATCACACAGGCTCCCCAGGTGCAGGGAGCCTCCTTCAGCCCCAGGGCTGACGTGAACCCAGAGGTGGAGCTCCCCTAAGATGGGAATAAAATGAGAACAGCCTGCAAAGTTGTGTTGTTGTTTTGCACGGAGGATGGGAAGAGGATGACGATACCCACAGGGGGAGTCTAGAAGTGAGCTTTTCACCATGGGGCAATCAGCTGAGGAAGCCTGCTGCTCCTGCCAGCCCTTCCCACCTTGCATGGGCAAAAGCCAGAGTCCAGCCACGTCCCGAAGCACTAAGCTGCCTTGCACTGGGCTGCACTGAGCTGCCTTGCACTGGGAAACATTACCAAGCCTTGCTGGGTCAGCCCCCCGGCCCCAAAACCTGGAGGAATGTGGGAAGGAGGGCACTGGCTTCAGTCCTTCGCTTGGTGAAGGTCTCCGTCTCTCTGGTTTGTGCTTCAGCTGTCTCACCTGTGGAGAAGGGACAACAGCCAACCTGGTTTTGCTAGGTTTATCAGGAGGGCTGTGTGGATGGAAATTGTTACCTGCTCTCGCTGATGATACATTCACAAGTGCCTGAGGGCTGAGCTCCTCCCAGCTGCTCCATGAGCACACCAGGGGTAGCAGAGAGGACAGGAGCCTCACTTCCCTGTCCCATGTCCTGCCTCCAGAGAGTGATACAGTCCTGGTAAGTTTCTCACGACTTGGTCCCTGCCCAGCCCTGCCTCCCAGCTGGTAGCTCGGGCACTGGTGGTGTAGGGCTGAGCCCTTCGGCTCAGCTTGCCCAGCAGCACCTCGACACAAATCTGGGGAGAAGCCACAGGACTGCCCTGCACCTAGGGTCTCGTGGTGTGTGGCATTTCCTGGGGTTTGACATACAATATGCTCCTCTGCCCACGGCATACCCATTGCCCAAGAGTGTTTCTGTCCCTGAACTAAACACACCAGGGCTCACACCTTGGGAGAGAAATAATTTGAGAAAACTGAATACAGGAAAGGGTTTTTTTACAGGCCAGGAAGAGTCTGGGTGACATTTGCATAGCCATTTTCCAAAGGTCATGGGAAAAGGTTTAAAATAACTCCTTGCACTGGTCTTCTGGTGCCTGAGGCACTATAGTGGCTGCTATTGTTTCAACAAAGCAAGGTGATAATACAGCAGCAGTGTTATTTAGTGCATCAGTGCCACCACTTCTGCTGCCATGCTGGGCTTGGAGGCAGATAACACATCAAAGAGACTGCCCCTGAGTTGCTGAGATAATGAAGATATTGCATAACTGGCTACACTGCCTTTACAAACAACATGCCCATTCACGTCTTCCATTAAAGAAAATGTTGTTTGTTGGGTTTCTTGCTTTCCTTTTTTTTTTTTTTCCCCTAATGCTTGCGTGTGAACAAGATGTCAGTTCCTTCCCAAGAACAAAGCAAGAGTGTGGTCACAAGCACGGAGATTTTGGCTTGGACTCTTGGGAGAACTTACAGGGCACCTTAATGCTCTTAGAGAGTTAAGCTGATGGGTCCCCAACGATGGCTGGAAAGAGTCAGGGCCAGAAAGCTCCCTGGGACTCTACTCATCTGCTTTGCAGAATACAGGGGGACTGGGCTTTAGCCTCAAGCAGTTTTGTAGTATCTTAGACGTGAATTCAATCAGCTCGATTCAGTCATTTGTATAAAACCAAACCTGCAAGACGAACGGACACACTCAAGCCACTTCTTATGGTATCTAACAGGGCCGACTTGCTTCTAATGGTGCAACTTCCCTAGGTTGCAGGCTGAACATTGCTGCCAGCTCTTCCCAGCACCACTATGGGAAGTCCTAGCCTAGCACATCTGTAAACAGTCTTGAAATACTCACCATTCTCTGGGGTTTAGATGCCACAACAGGCACCCAAGTAAATCTTAAGTGCTAAAAGGGCTCAAGAGATCTCATTCTACTTAGAGGACCATTCAGAGACTTAAGAAACTCCCACAGAGGCTGATATGTTGCACACAGAGAAGTCAGATTGCAAAATTCAGATTTCAAAGACACTAATGTCTTCTCTTATGGAAACAGTAATGGCTTTGGTGGCTCCCTTCTAAATAACAGGGGGAGGTCAGTTGTTCTTTTGGGTTTTGTATTCTGCTTGCAACAAGTCCTTCTGGTAGTGAGGCTGGTGATCAGGAATTAAGACAACATGTAGCCAGGGATCAGAGAGGTGGCAAACAATGACAATTCCCAACAAGCTCAGTGGGAGATGAAGGAGGAGCTAGTGTTTCTTGACTATATATATATATATATACAGTTATATATACATATACATATGTATACAGTTCTATATATACAACTTTATAGTAACAGTGAGTCTGCAAATTGGTCTGGAGACATAAGGACATTTTTTTCAGATCTGTGGCTCTACCAAGCTCCATTGCAAAGCAGTAACAATGGGACAAATCACAACTGCCTAAGATACATGCTACATTTACACGCTGCTGAGTCCATCTAAGCTGAGCTCCTTATGCAATCGGTGGGGGAACACCACCGTTCAGTCTCTGCTTGTTTTCCACATAAGCCTATGGAAATTTTATTTTTGGAGTCTATGAAGTTTCAAGGTATTGATTTTAACCACCTACAAGACAAGTTTAAGGCAAAATTAGAAAACAGGCAGTCTGGAATGCAATTTGCAGCTTGGGTGCATATTCCTATTCGGGAAAGATTTGATAGGGTCTAGTTTTGCACTACAGCTAGCAAGTGATGGGATTGTCCTTTTTAGAAAGGCAAGAGAAAACAAAAAAGCCTTACTTTAACAAAGCTCATTCGAATCGTACACATCTTGGTCAGCTCATATACCACTTCAAAGCCATGGTTGACTGATTGGGCAAGCAGCTGGGCGAAGAGTTGGTTGTTGAAGATCTTAAGGCTGCAGCCGCTGGGGATCTTGCAGACAGTGGCTGGGTGGAAGCCATGCTGATAGTTACAATTGCGGCTCTGCACAAAAATACTGCTGTCACTGACACATTCAGCATAAACTTCCCCGCCGACATAGTAAAGATGAACACCTCGAAAAAGAAAACAAGACAGGTATTATTCCTCCATTGTTCACAATACGTTATATCAGTAATTTAGTTTGTTTCTATGATTTTTTTAACTATTTCACTGGTGTGGACATACAAGCCCAGTATCATCCCAGGCACTCAGTGCCTACACCATGGCTTTTAAAAGACAGTAAACGTTGTGTATATCCATGTATCTGTGCAATGGACCCATCAGCACTAAGAGGAAATTGTCAAAAATATTATTTCAAGGTACTGGTATAGGAAAAAAAAATCTTAGTATATTTTGCTTTGTTTCTCAGTTAATATTGGCTTACTTCTTTAACCCAACAGCACGGACCTTTATGATACACACACGCACATACGTATACACACACAAAATGTCAAACATATGTCAGCCATATACAAAGCACGGATCAGATCTGTCAGAGAACTGACAAGTCTGTTACGCATTACACATCCAAATCTATTTGGTCTGAGCACAGGCACGCTGACCAAGACCCACTTCGTTGCACGCTATGTACTACTACCGGATCCTATCTCATGCAGCTCAAACACAGCATGGTGTGCACTTAAAAACACCTTTTCTGAATTTTATCCACCACATCAGAACCACATATTTACATTTGCATGTCCCTGACTTACTCACTAGATCTTTCCTGTTCAAAGCAACCTTTAGCAAGAAACGGACTGATTTCCTGGTGGATTTCTCAGTGCCTGAGTGCCTTACCAACACAAACTCCCAAACTTTTACCATGCCTTGGGGAAATGAAGATGGAAGCACTTCTATCCATTCAAGGACTCCGGTCCCCCCCCTTGGATGTCTGCTTGCATGAAAATAGGCATCAAACAAGGGGAGAACTTTTCTTAGCCCAATTTGACAACCTTAAAGTTAGAGATCCGGTGTAAGCTAATTGTGTAGATGCCTTCCTTAGCTGATAGATGATAAGAAGAACCACAACTTGTTGATTCACTCCATCCACCACAGAAAGTAGGTTCACAGCCAGCTCAGACTGATGGAAGTCTGTGCTGGTGCTGAAAAGGCTCGCTCTCCCTCTGTTCCTGTTGCTTCTTCCCACACCTGCTTTCATGCCGGCAGCAAAGCTTGGGGACTGAGCAGCCACCCAAGTCAGGGAACTGAACCCAATGAAAACTAACTTAAAAACAAACAAAAGGAAACAACAAAGATTTATTTGCAGTGAGATCTTCTTCAGTGCCCGCACAGCCATGGGGACCCAGACTGCTTAAATGTGAGCATGAAACCACACCCTGAAGGGGACCGAGTCATCCTGTGAAAACAAGATGAATGCCTCCCATGTCCTAGAGTGGTAGAAGAACACAGTCCTTTCTTCTCATAAAAACCACCACTAAAAATAATAAAATCCTCCCTACTCCCAGGTATGGCATTCAAACTCTAACATATAAATGTACACATTCAAAGCCTCAGTGGACTGTCTGCAAAGCTAGTGATAACTATGCTTTTTAATAATTCAGACAATTTTCTTCATTCCTGTTGTCTTTCATACAAAAAGACTGGTTACATGTTCCCAGCCTCTGTTCCTGATTCTGTGGTCATGACAGCAAGGGGCAGCAGCACACCCTGAAAACAAAAACAGCCTCTGAAGAGAAGTGGGAAAGGCTTGGGGAAAAGCAGGTTGAGTGGGAAAGGGATCTGGGAAAAATATGCTCTCCCATAGACTTCCAGAGTGACTCAGACAGGAACCCTAGTCTGTCTTCAAGCCATCACTTGACTTTTACTTCTATGCACCCACGAGATCTCAAATTAGATGTGAGTGACAGGGAGGTGTGGCTCGCAGCACAAGCTCCTATTGCACTGAGAACACAGGCGAGACTACAACTCCATTAGGCCAGTCACCAGCTCCAGTCCAACTGCGCCAGGTATTACGGGGAGGTGCACTCTGCGGCTGCTATTACGTGACCTGTGGCTCCTTTCCTTTCTGTGGACGGGGGATGAAAGTGAAGGTCATTAGATACTAAAAACACAAAGGTTCTAGCTGACCCTGATGGAGTCCATGTAACTTCCTGAAATAAACAGCGAGAGCAAAGGGTAAGGAGAGAAGAACAAGGACATAAACGTTCGCCACATCTCAAATCTTCAGGTGTGACTCTTGATTTAGGGTGATTGCACTTCTAGGTGCAAAGCTTTAAAGGCTGGATTTTCAGAATATATTGAGTACCCAACTTCCAAAAAAGAAAAAAGAAAAAAATAATGTTTTCAAAGGCATCACCCAAACTGCAAACTGCAATAACAAAAACACAAAAGTAACTTCTGAAAGCAGAGGCTATAATTTTCTTTTTCCTTGTGGACTTTTAAAAAGCATTAAATACAGCAGCACTGAAATGTCAGTGTGCATTTCCATTCTTCTGATATTCATTCACTAGAGACAAGCACCCTGAAGGAAGGCATCCAGCTGAATGAGTATTTGTAGAAGGCCAAATCAAGGGTCCATATGTTTTAGCAGGATTTCATTGCTCTCTGCAGAAAGAGGAGGTTCGGCAGTCTCCAAGCATCCACATCTTTTTGCCACTCTGATCAGAAGTCCCCTTTTTGTCCTTGAAGTCTGATTGCTGAAACAGGTCCAATTGCTAGTAGATGTTGCATTGTGTTCTGGATTGTTTTTAGCTTTGATGTGGTATTTCCAGGAAACCGTTTCACGCTGATACACTAGATGACAATTCAATCGCATATCCTTATCCTACTGAACTAATCTTGTTTACTCACTCTTTTTTCTCCCCTGTTAACATGTGACAATTGTATCCATTTCAGTAGCTTTCATCTGTCCAGCATGCCTTTGAACTCCAGGCTTTTGGAGCTGCTCTGTGCTCTTCTGCAGGCCTGTACTGGTGCCACTTCTGTTCCACTTGAACATGGTTTTTTTAGGATTTGCATAAACAGGGAAGAGCATTAAAATTAAGGATCTCAGATATACTAAGCTTCTCTCTGGGCAGCCTGCTCCCTTCCCTTGGGCAGATTCCTAGCGTAAGACTTAAAAGGACTTTTAATCAATGAAGACACATCTTCACATTTGAAAGGATGAGGACCATTAGCATTTACCTCATATTCTTCCTGTTCTATCTCTTCCTCTTTTGGGGCAGAAATTCACAGGATGTAACATCCTCAAATGACAGCTTTGACCGGGATCTTTTGTCGTTCTTCTTTTAGGGCCGGGCTCAGCTTTGATCTACACCCCTTTGACAGCTTATGCTGATAGAGAAGCTTTGCCTTGTTTTCTGAGTAAGTTAGAACTAGACGTGCAACTCATTTCCACTGCTCACATCACAACAAACTACTATGTGACACTTGTCCTAGACACATCACACTAGCTTCACACAGCACATTTCCAGCACAGGTCCTTCCTTTCCTTCTGGAGCAAAGTGCAAGAGCTAAGCACAACGTCTCCTGCACCAGCCTTCAGGTTCACTGGTGTCTGTTAAAACTATGTCACATTTGTCTCAGACCTTCCTCGTACACAGTCATTCAACACTAGACTATCAAGAGCCAATTAAAATACTGCTCCAGGCCTGGGAAATGAGGTGAGGTTGACAAGATAATAGGAGTGGAACAATTAGAGTTAATTAGCCCAGTAGGGAATCCATTCCCAGGCAGCTACTGGTGAGAGGCTGGGCTGGCAAGATAATGAGTCTAGACTGGATATACCAGAACAGGCAAAGCTTCATCTGCACAGAGAAGTGGCCAACACAGGGCTTCTGACTCACCGCCGCAAACAACAATAAATTCTGGGTGAATATCAGGCCCTACACAGCCCTAGCGAGCTGGGGTGGAGTGTGTGGATCCATGTGTATCCAGGTGAGGTCTCATCCTACATGCCACCAGTAGCTTATGAGCCGGTGTGCACAAGATGTGCACACACCAGAAGAGGAGCACAGAAGAACTGCTGGAGGCAGAATCCACAACTTGGCTTTTCTAGTGAGAAGTTGATGAGGAAAGGAATCAGGTTGGACTGATTTTCTTAAGTTGCTACGGGGAAAAAGCTACAAAGGCAACTCTTGTAGAGTTCTTCAGCTAAATAGCTCAACTGCTAAGTGTTTCATCTCCCTTTGTTATTTGGTGGTAGGAGAACCAGCCCTGAGGCACCAACAATTATCCTTTTAGTGGCATTTCAATGGCAATATTCCCAGTTGCCAGAAGCTCTAATAAATAAAATGAAAATACATACTGCTAAATTAGAACATACAACTATAAACAACATTTTTCTCTTTGCTGGCCAAGTAAATAGCTTTTGTAAGGAGCTACTCTGCTGATTGTTATCCAGTCACAAAAGAATCAGCTGCTTTTCTTCTATTTCAGAAGTAATCTCAGCTTTGGTTTTAAGACAAACACAGCCAGATTTGTTAATGAAATGTATAGCTCTTTCAAGCTCTGAATACTCCCAAGGAGAAGGGATTTCCTCTTACCTTTTCCTATGTGTCTCCTGGTGTTTTCTATAGTAGAATTGCGGTTTACGTTTGAGAGCAGTCCCAGGCAGAACCTGTTTTTGTTATTTGAGGGATCTGTAAATCCATCTATAAGGATACTTCGAGAGGAAGCCTGGAAAGTCTCCCCTACCCTGTTGTTGAGTTCATAGTATGCAACTGAGCACCAGTGTTGGGGTTCCTCATAGCAAACAGGCCGAAAATCTGTAGGAAACAAAATTAATCAGCCGCTCAGCTCTCAGTAATATTTTTTTAAGCAATCATTCTCTGTTTCTTTTCCCTTCCCCCCCCCCTTTCATCCTCCCAGCTCTTCCTCTAAACAGTCACTTATATCAGGCTTTATCTCAACAGCAGCTTCTGTTTCTTCTTAATTTTATGATTGAAGCTCCAAATGTGAAAAGGGCTGGTATACCAGCTTAACCCTAAGCCTCTGAGAAGTCCCACTTGTTCTTAAAAGTGATAACTCTAATGCATTAAATTAAGCACATGCTGACATTCCTTGCTGAACTGGGACCCAATCTCTACACTGAAAATAGTAAGGGATACATCTGTTCTGCACACCAGCAGCAGCTAGGGATGACAGATGGGCTCAAAGCAAGTCAAAACTGAGCCAAGCCTTCAGTCTCGTACCAAACGCTGAAGTTCAGAAGTAATCAATCACTCCCCCCCAAATTTTTTGCGTGCTTTGAGGCTTTCTGCTTCCATGTGGGACTGTAAGTGGAAATGTCATCAAGGTCATTTCTTTCGGATCTAAACCCTGCCCAGGTTTTCTAACTCAGAGACGAAGACTCAATACCGTAACACAATCTCTGAGCCTCATTCGTCCTGCAGGAATTAGTGGGAAACTTTATCCTGCCTGCCTCCCACAGGCATGTGAGACCTCTTGCCCCCAGAGCACCTTTGTGCTCAACCTCTAATAAAATTCCAACTAAGATTCACTATGGCAGTGATCAGAGATGGCAAATTACGGTAAGGAGATTAAAATCTCGACAATTTACTTTAAAATATTGGTGTCTGATAACTAGTAATTATCCAGCCGTTCTGTGTACTCATCTGTTATTAACACTACCATCCTCAACTTGCTTCTCCTCTGGTTCTCTGATACATACGTGTTACTTCATGTTTCAGAAGCCTGGCATTACTTGTTTAATGTGCTTGTGTGTGCACAGAGTTCAGTCCATATGCTGTAAAGGACATTTGTTTAGGACTACAATATACTGGACTACAAGGACAATGGTGATTTTTCTTTTGCAGCAGGAGGGAGCCAGAGGAAAACACAGCAAAGGAACTCAACTCCCCCATGCTGCTCTGCACCAGTGGCCTTTGAAGGGTGGAGGAGCAGCATCACCTGCCTTACTAGTCTGGAGGTAGCAGAGAACATACTGGAGAGGTCACTAAGTTGCTTTGAGAGGGGGGAGGAATATCCCAGTCCCTTCTACTCTAACCAGCCATGCACTTCCCCACTACAGAATTTTTTATATGAGGACATAGAGTTTGGCCTTCTGTAAAAATCTCTTTGTACTTCACTAGAATATCTCCTTTTCCATTCTAGCCAGTCAGTAACGTAACATTAACACAAAGATGGTAGTAAGAAAGCTCCCAAATGTAAGACTAAAGTACATGAAAACCAGAACTAAAGGTGATAAAGAAAGTTTAGATACTGATAGCGCTCTTTTGTGTTGTATTGCCTCTCCATCCTTGATTTGATATCGTTGTCTTTACACTGTAGATAACAGTGTTTGCCTTCATTAACAACTTTCTGATTGTAGTAATCCATGGACGCAAGCAAGGTCTAAACTCCATAACTCTGCACATAAGTCACTGAATTCTTAGATCATCCTATTCTGCTAGCTAATGGACATGTCTAGTACATAGCCTTACCCTCAAAACTGTCTGAAACCTAATATTACAGATCATTGAACCTTCTAGTTCAAATAATATTTTTTTTGCTTAACAATTTTTCTTTGAAGAATAGTACAAATAGTTATTTACTTTCAGTTTCTCCATCGGCAGATTTACCTCCATTGGGCAAAGACAGCACTAGTTGGCTTTCAGATATTGCATCCATTGACCGCCCATTTAAGTTTCCTGGAGTTTCTCTTGCATGGTAAGGTGGGGGCGGAGTTTCCACTGTTAGAAAGAAGGAAAGAAAGAAAAGAAAGAAAAGACAGCGAAATCAATACCTTGGTCAATTCTCCCCAGCATTTCCTGGTGGATACTTACCACTTCTTCAGCACTGTTTAGCTAGAAAAGGTTCAAAACAAAGCCCTGATCTGAACCTGATCTCAGTATCCAAATTAAGACCAAAACATATTCAGGAAGAATGGTGAGGGAGGGCAGTTGTGTTGGACTTGGTACACTTGAAAGAAGGAGGCACAGTCACAACAGTGCCTCAGGCCCAGAGCACTGTCCTGCCAAGTCCTCTGGTAACGCAAGTTGTTACACTAAGAAAGTAAAGCAGTTTGATCCTTCAGTTCCAGACTTCTCTCCTAAATGTAAAATCCTTGCAGAGGATGATTTAAGAGCAGAAGCTAACTGTAATTGCTCCTCTGGGAGAAAGCTCGCTTTCTTCACAGACTATAAAGAAGGCCTATGGAAAGCCTTCTAAAGTGAGAGTTGGCAAAACTCCCTCCAGATTTGTCCTTTTCACCTCTGTCCCAGAAGGGAAATACAGCCCTCTTCTGATTTGTTCAGTCTCCCATCAAAGCGCAATGGAAATGAAGAAAAAATGTGGAGGAAAAGTACCAACTCACAACCTGCCCAGACCCTGCTTTGTTTCCTTTATGGCACAGTAAGCTGGAAAATGGAAGGCAGCTCTCTGTAGTGGGGATTCTCAAGAAAGGCAGGAGGCTTTAGGAAGCCAAACAAAAAGTGACTTATTTTTCATATCATAAAACACCAATGTTCACTACATAAACTCTGTAAGTATGAAGTGAACAGAAACTCAATGGGCCTATGCGCACGTTACAGTGATACATGAGCCTGCAGGGCTAAGGGTATCTTTAAGAGAAGTCCAGGGTTTAACCCAGTTCCAGGCTGAAATTTCCTCTTGTGTATGGCGTCTAGTGGCTGGCCCTCGAAACACAGCAACTTCACCCAGCGTGGATGTATGTGGACTGTCTCATAGGATAACCATTGAAACTTCTTAATACATATTGCATGGGAATGTTATTAATTGTATTTAAGCAGCGTTCATGATTTAGGAATTTCATCCACAATATGATATTCCTAACATACAGAGGGCATAACCCTCCCACAGAAAATGCAGCAAGCTGGGACAATAAAACAAAATCAAGAAACTGTGGAAGATAATACAAGTTACAGAAAGAAATAATGTGGTTATCCACATATTTTGATGTCTATGCCTAAGATAGTCACTATGAACTTTACTCACTAAAGAAAAATGGGTACTTCCAGACATGGTGCATCTCAGCTATGTTAGACATGCACCCTAAGATGAAATTAATCTTGTTCTAGGAGTGCCTATTTTTCTCTGTTGACTACAGAGAGCATATAAACAATTGCATCAGATGCAGAAATTTGCATTGTTGACATCTATATTTGGTGTCATCCATCCCACTCAAGGTTCTTGATCTAGTCCTAGTTTGCCTTACATAGCTCATCCCTGATCGTTACACAGGCAAATTATGTTTATCAGCATTCACTGTGCTGTGACATACTGAAGCTCAGGTTGAGCTACTTACATTTTTAAGTAGCTTTGCTAGGTCCCAAGTTCAGTTAAATCACACGAGTCAGAGTCATTATGTACTTTGCAATGGTCCTGATTTACCTGTCAGAACCAGCTCCATTAAATCCAGCTCGGTTACAGAGAGGTGAAAGAAAAAGATGGGAGAAGTCAAACAAGTCCTACTACTCGCTAAAGTGTTTGGATGTTGCTAAGTATGAGTTAATCTAAACTACAGATCTAGAGAAGAAATGAACAGAAATCCATTGAGTGTACCGGGAAGGGAAAAATGTTGAAAGTGTCCGGCTTAAAAGGAAGTTAAAATACTACAAATACCTTGTGAAAATAAACATCTTTCTTGCACTTAAAATAAAAACAGACATATCATTAAGGACATGAATTTAAATGCTTTGTAGTTGATGCTTTAAAACATTACTCTACAAGGTTCTGACCTGAATTCATCCTTGTGAAAAAGCTGAGATCGCTGAAACTATTTCAGAGTTACGACAAAGTGCAAAAGTGAATTTCAACCATGCTTTGATATTAAAGTTAGCTTTCAGCTGTGTTGTGTGACACCTTCTTTGTATATTTAACAGTAAAAGAATTGTTAGATTTTTGGTGATTAGAGCAGTACCAAGTAAGGAGTTCACAACACAAACAACCTGAGTGACTTAACCCTGCTGAATTTGGAACTGTGGAGTTAATGAAACACGTTTCAAAGTCATGGGTATTTGCCTGGTAGCTTCACCAAGTGTTGGACCAGATTATTAAACACCTTAACTTCCTGAAGTTTGCAGTCAGTGGGATCATCATATATTAAAAATAATTGCTGTGTATCGATTTCCCCATTTTATTCTGTCTCTCTTGTTGGAGTTTCTAAAGGTCCCTATCCTGACCTCCTTCATTAAAGGTGCCTGACTCAGGTGTTGCAAATGCTCTCTTCCATGGATTGAAGCTTGGATGGGCAGCTCTGGACAGAAGGATGGCCCGGCACACCTGCTCCTCTCTTGAACTTTTCCCTTACAGTAAACATGAAAGTTCATTCAGGCACTGCTAGGAGTGGAATGACTACAGCTCTTAGTTCCTTGAGCCTCCATCAGAAGGAGGGAGACAATACTAAGAGACAGTCCCAAGAAATCCCACTCCAAATCCATCCTGTCCAACATTTCAATCTGTAGCTACAGTCTGGAGGGAGCACAAAGAACTGGCTCCTGATCCCAGGCCCTGGCAAAAGCCTCAACAGCCTCTGTTGGGATGTCTGAGAGCTCATTCTTACCTGTGAGCTGATAGGGACTTCCTGGTCCAGAAGAGCTTCCTGGTGAGTTGGGGTAGCTGATGCTGTTGGGTGACTGGGAGAACATGTGGCTGGGTGATGATGGAAAAGGGGTGCACGGAGGATGCTGGAAAGAATCGGGGTAGGTGGCATTGTGTGGCATCAGAGGCTCGCTGTGCAGAGAAGTATTACGAAACTTGGCAAGGAGGCTGAGGTGAGGGTTAAACTCGCTGTGTCTTGGAACGAGTACAGGAGGTAGGACTGAAAATAAAAACAAGAACAGAAAAAAATCAGTTTAAACTGCACTCTTGAGAGTAACTCTCTTTGTAAGTCAAAAAGAGCCATATTCCATGCTACCCAAATATTGCTGTCTATATACAAGTCATTGAACAGCAACGAACCTGCCCAAAAACATGAATCAAAACATTATTTTGGACTTTTTATTCCAGATCTGTAGCCAGTTTCCACATTTCCATGTGAAAAATATGGACTCATTCCTGACTTAAGCAAGGTACCATAAATTTCACATGTACAGCATGTGCACACAACCCTCTTACAGAAATGCAACACGCACATTTCTCCCTCTCAAAATTATTTTCCTTCCTGAAGGGATGACAGTATCAGGGGGTTGCTAAATATTATAATCAGATTTTGCCAAAATCAGAGCCAAGTTTAATATCGATTAATAGTGCTCTGCAATACACAGCATTATTTTACCACCAGATTGGAAAAAAAAAAAAAAAAAAAAGCACAGACCAGAATCTGGAGACTAGATTTTAAAAGGTTTTCAGGTACTTGAAAATGCTGCCAGCCAGACAGTGGGATCTTTAAAATGAAATGTAAATGGCAATTGAAATATTGCAGTAATATTAATCTACCTCTTGCAATATCGTTAGAAAAGATCTAGCAGGAGGAGACAAATGTCAATGATTGATAATTGGGACGTGAAAAATGCAGGTCAGAAAACTGAAAGCCAAATTCATCTGTGTAAAAATTGGTCTAATAGAAGAAACCATCTCTCCTCACTAAGTCTCTTCACTTGGATCTTACACTGTTTGTGCTGTAACATTATTGCTGCATTGTGAAAGCCAATCAGGAGATCAGGAGCAAGAGCAGAACTGGAGCCAAAACACTTTTGCAAACCCTACTAGGTGACCTACCTACAAGATGTAGCCCTGAGGCTGGAACACAAAGAAGCTTGCTAAATATTTCTGCACATGGGAGTTCAGCTTTGGGCTTTAACTGGGTCCTTCTGTAGTCCTTGCAGGAGGGGGTAATAGCACCTATAACCTATAACGTGCACTTCATGTACCACGAGACTTCTCTTTTAGTCACTCGCTCATTCAGCACCTAATTGCCTTTGTTAAGGCCTTAAACACAGGTAGGGGGAATGAATCCCCAAGACCTAAAAGCAAGAAAAGAAGATAAGGAGGCAATTTGGGTTACTGTGACAAGGATGAATTGTCCCAACAACAGGAACAATCCTGCAGGCTTCTATTGATTGACCTGGTGTCGAGTTCCTCTGGCCTAAAACCCAGCATCACGTAATCTTTCAGTCCATCCTTACCAGCTTATGGAAACAAACAGCAACGGGCACCCTTGGTTATAAATGCTGACACAAATATATTGTTTGAACGTGTTTAAACATATTGTTTGGGCCCAAAAGCTCCATCTAGGTAAGGCCGATTCTTTTTAGGTAGGTTAGCTAGCACCTTTAATTACAGCGAACTCTCGTTTATCCAGTGTAATGAAAGAGCGGAATAATTGCTATAAAGCAAACAGAGATAATGCAAAACATGTGCATGAGAAGAGGCTGCAGGAACACCCTCCTTGGGAGATGAGCACCCACTGCTTGCTGGGAGAGCTGGGGCTGTTTCGGCAGGAGGAGCCGTGCCTGGTCCCAGCAGCAGCTCAGAACCCTGCTCAGGGCACCACGCTGATGCTGGGCCAGGGCTAAGCCACGCTCCTGCCCAGCCACGGGCATGTGCCATTTGAGAATTTGCCTGTCACCTGTGAAGTGAAGCACTAAAAACATATACAAAACTGGAGCAATGACAGAGGTTCACTATAGAAGTTAACTTCTTACCTGCCTGGCAACACAGGCGCTGGGATTCCTGTTCAGAGACTATGTGTAGCCCCTTCTCTGGCCCCAAATTTTTCTAATTAGCTTCTGGCCAGCACAGGGATGTTTTTCTGGAGCCTGCTTTCTTCCCTTCAGCCTCTGGCATGCCTACCTGTGGGACAAATGTTTTGTTGCCACCCTCTAAAGTCCTATTTCTGTTTCTTCACCTCTTCTGTAGCTTTTTGGATTTCCTCAGACTTCCCAGGTGGGATTCAAATAGGAGTTCACATCTGAGATGTGTTACCCAGTCCCCCATGAACGTGTTTACGGCCAGCAGAGAGAAACTCCTTTAGTACTCAGTTCCTCTGCTCTATACGGGGACAAGGGCAGCGCCACCACTGCAGGTGTGCCTTTGGTCAGCTAAATCCCTGCCATCCCTTGCTGCTGTGAGCAGCTCCGGGCTGTGAGCTGCTGCTTCTGGAGTTTCCCCTTGCTGCTCCACGACACTGGTGCGATGCCTGCCAGGTTCCCTGCTGCCTGGCCAGCTTGGACCAGCAGCCCTGGCAAACAGGGAACTCCGGTGATGCCTTCGCACCCAGCAGAGGTGCTGAGCAGTGCTGGCACCTCCACATGGGTACCGCTGCTGGGGAAGCAGCTTTCCCCAGCCCTGTGAGAACTCGGAGCAGCTCCTTTTCTAAATGAGGGCTGAGAATCGAGATGTGTGAACAGCACTTGCCAGGGAAAGCCATTGACTCGCCCTGAGTGAGTCAGCAAGAGGAATTTTCAGGCCTTGAACTCATTCCCAGCTCTGACCAGGGCACTCTTCATTTCTGCTCCGCTGTACAGTTTTTGCGACCTCACTCAATCTTTCCACTGACTGCTCTGTGGCTGCCTAGAGGGCTGAGGCCTCTGTGGTGGTGAGGAATTCCGAGATTTTTTTGTTTGTTTGTGGCTTAAAAAAAAAAACCCCTGAGGGCCTTGTCCTCCTTGTTCTTTTGGGAACGGAGGTCGCTCTCCAGGGCTCAACCATTCTGAAGGAACTGTGACCAGAGGCATGAGACTGAGTGACTGAGTGCATCAGGGCCAGCCTGTCCTCCTAAGTTACCTGCATTTTGCCACTCAGCGGGGTCTTTTTCTTCTACCTGCTATTAAGAGCCAGGATCCTTCCTTCTGTGCATCCCTAAGTGTTCAAAGACCACAAAATCACCTTAGAATGGTTTGGGTTGGAGTTGACATTAAAGACCACCCCGTTCCAACCCCCTGCCATGGGCAGGGGCACCTCCCACCAGACCAGGCTGCCCAAAGCCGCATCCAGCCTGGCCTTGAACACCTCCAGGGATGGGGCATCCACAGCTTCTCTGGGCAAAGAGAATCTTTTGACAACCTTTGTTCAACTGAAGGCAAACAGAGACATGTCCCAAGTCCTGCCACCACTGCCTTTCCTGCTCTAGGTTCTCTCCTGTTCTCCTCAGCTGCAACAATTCTTGCTAGAAACCTGGCTCTGACTGTAGTTATTGAGCCTGTGACCTCAGGTGCTCGCAAACTGTCTGCCTCACTATTTAATTCCAGGTACCACATCTGCGCTCTTTCTGACACATCAGCCCATCTCTGCAGAGTCCACTACCTTCCGAGGCCCATCCTCTGGTGAGACCCACTTGTTCCACCTGTTTGCTATGCCCAGGACCATTCACAAACGTCAGACACATGGCCAATAGTAAGATCATCAGGTGGTCTTCTAACTGGGAAGATACCAGACTGCAGACCTACAGGGGGCTGATGAAAGCAGTCCGTTGGTCTAAGTTCACGTAGGCTCCTGCTGTCTACTGCCACAATGCACATGAATGATCTCATATAAAAATAAGGTGAGTGTTTAGATGGCTTTATGTTTTTCCAGAACTGCAGCTTCTACTGAAAATGAAACATTCAGACTTCTGACAAGCTCTTCAAGGGGGAATCAGAGTCTAACCATCACGTCTATCTCCTTTAGGCTAGGTGGCCTAACCCCTACCTGCACTGTGCTGTTGCACAAATAGAGGAAATCTTTTTTGTTTCTTTTCTAGACAGCACCTGTGGTCAGCAGACCTGCAAGGAGGACATCCACTTGAGAACGCCTGCAGCAGCAACGAAAGTCACACAGCCTGTGCAGCACTGGTCAGCACAGACCGTGATGTGGCTGGGCAGCCTGAGGACACATGCTCTGGTAATAGGGGTGTAGGGATCTGTCAGGGCATTAGAAAAGGGACGAGGCCCTTCCATCTTGGACACGACTCACTCATTCTGGATAAAAGGTAACGAACCTGGCCACAGAGGGGCTGACTTGGCAAGGCAGACTACAGTGATCAAAGGGAGCACCAAAAGGACAGACACTGGTATGGAAATAATGTTGGCTACTGGATTGTAAATAAATGTGCTGCTGAATAGTTTCATGGGTAGATCCCTTAACTCGCTGGGATGAGGTTCAGAGAATCCCACATAAGCCTAAGATCACCAACAGCCTACATGTAGAAGATTTCCTGTAGGAAAAAATAGGACTGTTTAAACAGATTGATCGCTCCCAGCCTTTTTTTGTGGTAATCTCACTGCTTCGACTTCCCCACCAAGCTCATTTCTTCTCTTCCCTCATCCCTCCATTTGCAGCACTGCTTTCTGAGTGGCCTGGAGCTGCGTTACTGCCACTGGCAGTGCTGTAAGCTGTTTCTCTTTCCCCTCCAAAACAAGGTGGTCACATCAAAGGTGCCCAAAAGTGTCTCGTGTGGGTCAGGCTGTGCCGGGGAGCATGCTGGCATTTCAGCAATACTCAGGCCTGCAGCCCGGCCATGTTCCATTTACTAGTACAGACACAGCCAGTCTGTTCCACCGGCTAAATGGTAGGGACATATTCACAGCTGAAACCTTCTGAGTTTCAGCCTTGGAAGCCCTTTAGCAGCTGCTGGGTCATCCCAGCACTGTTTCTTGTCGGTGAGCACTGACCAGATCAGAAGACGGGGGTTTAAAACATTCCCGTGCAGAGCTGTCAGCCACGGCGCTGAGGAGACTCCATTAGCTACGCTGGAGTTACACCAGAAGAAATGAGAAGGCACTAGAGACTGCAGCTTTCAAGGAGAAAGATACACAACATGGGATATTTTATGAGCATCTTTTCTTAGTTTCTTGAAGAGTTTACGTTAGCAAGGCAGAAGATCAGCTCTTTCCACTGAAAACTGTTGACAACGTGCACCACTCCCTGCAGCTGTAAAATTTTAGTCGTGACAATGTTTACAGCAGCTCAGATACAACTTCAAAATGACAGCTCTGCTGCAGTGGGTGGACTATCAGGAAGGGGAACAGCCCCTGTTTAACAAATGTTAACAAATGTCTCTCCCTTATTTCATCTGTGTGAAAAGAAACATCCCACAGTTCACTTATCTGATCCTAATGTCACCTCAGAGTAAAGTTCATGCCAGACAAAGAGTAATCACAGAATAATAAGTATACACTTACCAACCGTATCCATTAGTAAATTGAATTACTGCGATTTTTTGGCAGCAAGGGAGAGCTAGGTTAGACATTAGAAATCATTTTGAATTGCAAGGAGAGCAAAGCAATAGATTCTTCTGCCTGGGGAGGTTGTGGAGCCTCTATCGCATGGGATTTTCAGAGCTAATTAGAAA
Source organism: Cygnus atratus (assembly GCF_013377495.2). Taxonomy (NCBI): domain Eukaryota; kingdom Metazoa; phylum Chordata; class Aves; order Anseriformes; family Anatidae; genus Cygnus; species Cygnus atratus. Next base: position 183,301,882 of record NC_066362.1, on the reverse strand, counting down.
AACATCTGTCAGGAATGTACCTGGCAATTAGCTTTGTCTTGGGAGTAGGGGGAGAGGGGAAAAGGTTGACTGCTCGAGATCTCTACCAGCCCTGCTTTCTAAGATCCCTGCAGAAGTCAGCAGTGAACACTACAATTTTGTAACAGCTGTCTCATTGACACAAAGCCCAACTAAATGACCCTTCAGTGAGGTCAGAAGTTTTCAACACTGACCAAGTCTAGTCTAAACGGGACCATCAGTGGAAAAAAAAATCAAAGTTTTATGAGAACTTGGGGGATTTATTCCACATAAACTACCCACTGAGGTCATTAAATCCCACTGAAGGCATACCATCAGGCATTTTAAGAGGAGTCAACTGAGCTGGTTTCACATCCATGGCAAAACAAGCCATCTTACTGCAACTCTAATCTATACAGAGAGAGCTATACATTTTTCCTGTGGATCAATGAGACAATTTTTGGTTTTCAGACAAGGTAGTAAGACCAGGCTGGTGCCTAGCCTTCATGCCCATGGGCACAGCAGTGACCCCGGTCTATTGGGAGAGGATTAGAGGATGGCCAGCACCCATGTCCACAAAAGGAACCTCCCTTTCAGCACCCTGGACAAGATCCGTCGGGGGTCCAAGGACACGCAGATCCCTGCCAGGAGCTCCTCACCGCAGGTGGCCATGACTGCGATGCCCCTGGGCCGGGAAAGAGCCAGGGTCCTTCACCATCAAACAGAGTCCGCCTCTTCAGATCTCAAAGGAGGACTCGTTAGGATGCACTGGGTACAGACCTGCCAGTACAAGAGCTAATGGAGAGATGTGAATCATTTGGAGGTGATATAATTACCTGGGGTTTCCACCCGCCGGTAATGGTAGGGGTTAATGCACACTTCTTTCTGTTTGGAGCCAAATGGGAACTCGCAACATTCCAGTGGTTTCAATTCATGGTGAGACTGTAAATCAGGCCAGCGCCACACTCTGCAGTATATGACATGGGGCAGCCCCTTGCGGTGAGACACCTGCAGCCGCCCATCCAAGGAACGTGGGATCGTGACACATTTACTGGGCTGACCCGGGCAGCTTAGAGCCCTTTCCAGTTCTTCCATGGCACCCTTTTTCTTCTTTAATTTCTTCACCAAGGAATCAACAGCTTTTTCTGCCCACTTTTCCTCTTCATCTCCTTGTTTCCAGCCCAGCAGCCTTTTCACTGCGGGGCTGGTGAAGGAGAACAAGGAACTGATAGGGGTGCTGGAGTGCATAAGAAGCAGAGATCACACACCAGTGTCAACGGAAGCACGAATCACTCTCCTGCCTTGCAAGGCCTGCAGAGTTTTTACAATATTGTGATGGACGCTTCCTTCCAAGAGAGGATTTTGTAGTCTCAGGTGCTGGTTACAAGTAGTCCGACAGGGTGGGTCTCAGAACTTTCCGAACATCAAGAAACTGCTGATGAAGCCTGGAATAACAACACAACACAGAGTTAAGCTTCACACACTCCTTTCATTGTTCCTTCAACAGAATATTTTGAAAGAGAAATGATTCAAAATCTGCATTTAATTTTCAATCATTTTCTGCTTTTTTGTTTGTTTGTTCTGCTTTTGTTTGGTTTTGCTTATTTTGGGTCCAAGTCTCTCCTCCCCACTATCCTCCACACTCATTTTAGAGCTGTGCCTCAGAAAGTGTCCAGTCACTTTCATTTGTAGTTAGAGTTTAATGCAATAGGCAAATTGTTGCAGATTGGGGGTGTATTTATTGTGAAAGAAAATGTAGCTTTTTTTTTCTGTGCTGGTAGCTGTAGGTTCAGCTCATGCATCTTCTACAGAATTAAATCTGTAATATCAGATTGTATGGGAGCAACGAGTAGAATATTTTTCTGTATTCAACTCCTTCTCTGCCCCTCCAATCTCACCCTGCTTGTCAAGAGCTGTACAATATTAACTGTGAAATTCTTTTAAAATTCAACTACTCCCAGATTTCATTTAGTGCCTTTGAAAGATCTATCACTATTCTCTAAGCTTATTTACATTGTCTCACTTTGCAAGAGAAAACCTTGTTTGCCCAGCCAGTCTGTTTGGCTGTCTCCAATAATTCAAAGTTTTTTGGATGAAAATCACAGGCTTTTGGACACAGACTGTACTGGATGGATCCTGGGTTGTTTCTACTAGGAGCTGCTACTCTGACAAAGTCCAACAGAAAGAGTTTAGTTCTTGAGGGCTTTTCGTTGTTTTTATTTTACTTTTTTTTTTTCTCCTTTTCTTAATGTAGCTGGAGCCAGTCTAATTTTAGCTGAAAATGACATATTTCCACTGACTGGAACTCTGAGGAAAAACGTCCTTGTATGTCAAGCTATTTACTGCTTTAAATATAGTTCACGGACCCCCTGTGCATACCAAGTCCAAAGGACTGCACAAAGCACTTGAAACGGGAGATGGAGGCAGCTGCTAAGTGGATGCATCCAGAGCAGCAGCTCCGTGGGAAGAGCAGGTCCTTCTCACCCCCATGCAGCCACCGAGGAGACAGAGAGATGCTGCCTGGTGGTGGCAGCAGCAGGGCTTCCCAAACCGCGTTATTCTGCGGTGTTCATAAATTCACAGCTGTTAGAAGAGTTCAAAGGGCGCTTGGGGACACTGGTCAGGAGGCCAGTCCCAAAGCCTGGTTCCTGAGCAGGGTCTGACACCCTCAGCACCACACAACCCTGCAGCACGCTCTGGAGTTCAAGGAGCACGTGGAGAACGCTCTCAGACACGTGGTTTAATTTTGGGGTGGTCCTGTGTGGAGCCAGGAGTTGGACTCCATGGCCCTTGTGGGTCCCTTCCAACTGGGGACATTCTCTCATTCCATGAGAGCAGCAGTGGTGAGGGCAGGGGCTCAAATTCCCAACTTCTGTGGACTTCCACAGAGCAGGGGAGATGGAAGCACTTGACCCCAAAGGAGAGAGAGCACGAAGGTGCCGCCCTGGCATGTCACAAACCCGAGCAGTGGCTGCTGCTCCACCAGGAGGTTCACACCCCAAGCACCAGGGGACAGGAGGTAGCGTGCAAATATGGACAGAACGACTACAGAACTGGAAGGGAGAGCAGACCCACCTTGCTTCATGCGCCTCCCACAGAATTAGGGTCAGGGTTATGCAATTTCCTTATTTTTATTCTGTGTATATGTCTGATTGTCATTAGACACTGAGAGAGGCTCTTGCCAGAGTACGGCAACAAGCACCTCACTTGCACCAGTCAATAATCAATAAGCAGCCCCACAGAACTGCCCGAACTTGTCCCAGCAAAGAGAAACTTCAGATCCTCGACTTCTTTCTCCCTCTGTATTTGTAAAAATCCTACGACCTGGAGCGTTTAACTGGATCGTTGCTATTGCCACTGAATCAGAGCCGAAGTTTATTCCAGACACTTAGAGGGAACAAGTGAGAAAGAAATGAGCTCAGAATGATTTATCCCAGGAAAAAACCCTCGAGCTGTTTGTAAAACATACTGCGGATGAACTTTGGGGCCGGCAGGCCCCAGCTTTTGTGAGATCAGGCTCAGCCTGCAGAGCCCCTGCTCCTCCCAGGTGCTCGTCCCTTGCTGCCCATCGGAGCCTGCGGAGGGCCTGCCGGTGGCTGCCTTTGCCAAACCCCATCCTCACACGAGAAAATAAAAACAGGGCTGGGATGGCTGCGGGTCAGCCCTGAGAGCAGCAAGAGGAAGCGAGGAGAGGCTGGGATGAATGCCCGAGGTACCAGCGCTGGTGCAGAAGGCTCTGCAGCAGGGGAAAAGGGCCGGTGCTTCTTATCTGCGGGGGTCTCCCGGGCGTTAGTGTGTGTCAACAGCTGCCCCGATAACGTTAAGGCAACGCTGCAATCATCAGAGGAAAACATAACGTGTTCACGTAGAAGTATTGTCCCGAGCCTCTTTTCCATTTTGACCGAGGTTTTAAATAAACACATTAATCTCGTTCGGTCAAATTAAATAACTCAACAGTGACATCAGTATGAGTCTGAGCACTATTGTTGCTAGTGGGAGAGTCGCCAAGGGTATGTGTATAAAAGCAAAAGCAGCGCTTTGCAGTCCATGTGATGCAGTCTCAGATAAGTACGTTGCACAATTTCCTATCGTTCTCCCCCCAGTTTCTTCTAAAATCTTTTTCGCCCCAAATCCAACTGACATACAAAATATAGATGCAATTAAATACATTAAACAGCTTTCAAATAATAGAATTATCAGAGCATCCTAGTTTAATGTTATTAAATTACATAATACTGCATATTATTCAGCCGACGAAGCCATGTGTTGCTAGGCTTAGATACCCCATTATGAAATACCTAGGCAGCCACTCCGCTCCAGGGCTGTAAAGATAGAGATGTTAATTCACAATTTCATTTTAATGATCTCTTAGGACAGCAGTTGTTTAAACTGCGTGCCTTCTCTAACAGGCAACTTGCCCACCCAACTGGAAACTTCCGATGCCGGAAGGTTTTAAAGCTGTGTTGGACACATTCGCCGTGCTGACGACCCGTCTTGTTTCTTGATGCTCACCACTAGAGAACACAGAGGGGTAGGGAAGTGTTATGGTTGTGATCCACACCCCCACCACATGTATCGTGCCCTGGCCGTACCGTGATGGGAGTTCTGGTCTGGTTGCCTCTATCTCCTTCAGCGACAGTATGATGTACTGTCGTATGAGTCACACATCATTCAGGGGACAACTAACACGATTCCTTCTTCTTGGAAGACATGGGAAACTTTGTCTGGCTGGTAAGAGACTAGCCAAGACCAAACATGGTCAGTCTTCCATGCCTTAAGTCTTTATTCCATTGCCGAGTTTAGCCCAAGGTTTAAAACTTGCTTTATGGGAGAGACAGAAGACACACAGCATGTAAGCATGGACCAAACCTTTTTGTTTTTGTGGTCTACAGGAAGAGGAAAAGGTGGGACTGGAAACGTTTCAGCCCAGCTCACCTGTTCCGTTCTCCCTAAATACTGGGTGCCCACCTTAGCTACATCTAAGCTAGTAGATTAAACAATGCTGGGGAACATTTCTAAGCATGAGAATTTGATTATGTACAGTGTAAATTGTTACCACGGTACCTGAAATGGCTTTGATCTGTGCCGAGTAGCAGTCCCTCACGTAATTCTTGTGCACGATTCAGGAGTTAGCAGGGAGCAGGGCTCACTCCTAATAAGAAGTTTGCATAGAGCCTCCCTGTTTTGGAGGACGAGACACCTAGTGCATGGAAGCAAGTGTCTCCCTCCCAGTTGGCCTCAAGGCCAAGAACAGTACCAGGCATGTTTAATTTACTGGTTTGGAGACAGCCTTGGGGTAGAATTTACATGGCCACATAAACACGTCCAAATTGTTGACACTCCTATCTGACCTAGTCACCCTGAAATCCCTGAATACATACGTGAGAAATACGTGTGTGTGCATGGCACAGAGCTCTCCACTCCATTTCCACCCAGAAAAAGATCAGCAAAACCCAGCACTGCATACAACGAACGCTGGGCGAGATGAGTCCCGCCTCAGATGTGAATGACTGCTACGGACAGGAGCAGAGGGGACTGGAATACTTCCTCCTGCTCCTAAGCACATTTTTCACCTGGCAGTGCAGAGCTAGCCTGTAGGCCCTCAGGTCAACAGGAGAAACGTGCTCCTCCAGGAACTCCTCTACAGTAACTTTCCCTGTGCTGCTGAAGAGCCCGACACACCACGATCGGAGAGCAGCAGACGAAACACCATCACTGTGGTGTACACTTGATCATCACATTACACATCATGTGATGTTCCCTGACCCAAGCCGAGTCCTGCTGAAGCCAGTACGAGGGGCTCCTTCCAGAGCTCATGGAAATTGACCCTCCTCTGTATCTCATGTGACAGCACGGCGACACCTCCACTCTGGAAAGGTTTGGGGAAATTTAGATTTGGTTTCATGCAAAAAGGATCCACTGTGCCACTAGGATTTGCATCATCCCCTGGCAGAACATCTGCGCAGGTCACTGTGCTGCTGAAGTTCCCTGATAATTTAATTTCAGTGGGCGTAGCGGTGGAATTGGATCAGTCCTCGTTAAATTTCGCTTCAAGCTCTATGCAAGAAGTCAAAGAGGAGTGCTGCAGGGATGCTGGTGAAAACAGGTTTAAAACACAACACCAGCACGGTGCCCAGCCATCCTCAAAAGCGTATCTGTGCGTGTGCACGTCTGTGCAGATGTGGGCATGCATCTGGTGTCAGAATAAAACTCCGAGGCTCTGCCCTGCCTCGGCTAAGTGAGCCGCGAGAGGCACGGCTATCAGTCTCGAAAATGGCTGACATCATCAGGCTCGGTGTCATTGCAACAGCTAAGTCAGGCCACAGAGGGAGATTTCTCAGAGGGTCGTCTAGACAGAAGCTGCACAGTTCTTGGAGATTGCACGCGGCTGGAAAATGGAACAGCGAGACAATTATAGCTGGAAGTCTGCAGCTCGGTGACTAAATCACAACAGAATTGGACGGGAGAATATTATTTCAGTCAAACAATGTAAGAAGGAATGCTGTGAACACGCACGCGGTCGGTTATTTTTACCTAGCACTGAGCTAGTTACTTCTACCTACTAGGAAAGAGAAAAGGACATGAGTTCTCCCAGAGCTGATATTGCTGTAATTGAGACTTGATTTGGTTTCAAATCAATTTAGTGCCCAGCTGAGAGCAGCCAGCGTACTGCAGCGGACGGAAGACTGCAGGCTGGCAAAGATCTTCCTCGGTCACGTTGTCACTGCTGTTTGCTCTCTGGATCTTCCACAGCTCAGCGGGGGGAAAGGGTTTTAAAATAAAGAAATAAAAGACTGTTTACAAATACTTTGGGTCTCAAATGAGCGAGGAACCTCACCAAGCTTGCCCTGGGCCTGCTCACACATCCTGAGTCTGAGGCAGAAATCCTGGCACTGGCACAGGATTTCGCAGGCACAGCTGCTCGGAGCAGGGCAGGGGAGGTTTTTATGCATGCATTTACCCCTGCAGAGTGCCACGGAAATGCATACGTGAGCCACACACGCACACGTGCTGCTGCTCCAGCAGGCAGCTCACGGCTCAGGAACAGCGGCCCCGTGTTACTCCTGACAGATGCAAATCACCTTGAAAAGACTCATGTTCCACTTGTGGCACCCACGGCATAATTTGGGATCCCCCGGGCTCCTTCTTGGGATGGGGACCAGAAAGACGAGGGTGTTGTTATGAACCCATCCAAAACCACTGCCTTTTGCACCCAACAAAACACAGGGAATGAATTATTCATTACATTGTTACCGAGTTCTTCCACAACCACAGAACCTGACACCCAGGGTTTTAATTAAATAGGATGTAAAGAAGGATTTTTTTTTTTTTTTTGCTTTTAATTAAGAAACCAAATTTCTTCCTGGTTTGACCCTGAAGTGCTCCAATTGAAAACAGCTGCAATGATATGAGGTAAAGTACTTGAGACTCAAATTTACCCATGTTTCACACAGCCCTGGCAGCATCTCATTGTTTATTCCTATAAGCTTAAATGAATAATGCAAACTTCTGAAGCTCATTTTCTTGTTTATTTCAGCTTTGGTCTGAAAGCCTTTCTGCGCTGAACTTTGAGCGAAGCCATCGATATCAAAGACAAATCCCACAGCGCTTCGTGCCTCTCTGGCTACTCCTCCACACTGCGGAGCCCTCGCTGCATTCAGTGCCTCCAGGATTAGAAGAGGACAACGTCTGATGCCAGTGTCTAAACGTCTGTGACTTCCACATAATCTCTCTGAGCTTGTGGAACCACTCAGATATTACCTCAGCACAGTCCGGCTTCTCTCGACAGGAGTAACACATCTTCGTTTGCTATAAAGGAGGACAGATTCAGGCACATGAGCTGTACAGCTTAACACAGCCACATAAATTTCCACAGGGCAAACACTTGTGGCTGTGTTTGAGGCATAAATTCAGTCAAAAAAGAAAACTAAGTACCCAGCTCGCTTCTGGTACGTCCGTGGTGCCTAACTGGGAAAGGATGTACTAATTTCCGTAGTGGGACCACTCCGAGCGAGTGCATCTTTGAGATGGTGCAGCCCCAGGCTGAATGCAGAACGAGTTCATCTTTTGGGTACCGCAATCAGCAAAGCTGCGTTAGTGAGGAAGAAGGGAGGGACACGGATGTGGTGACAGCACGCGAATGTGCAAAAGGCTGCTGCAAGTAGGGTAGGAGCAATCCATATTTCATGTCCACATGAGAATGTGTAACAGTAGAGAGCTATGTGTTGGGATACTTACTGCTGTTGGAGGTCTGAGAGAGCAGATCACAGAGCCACAGGCTGGCTGAGGCTGGCAGGCCCCCCTGGAGGCCCCCGATGCCACCCCTGCCCAAGCAGGGACACCCAGAGCAGGCTGCCCAGGGCCACGTCCAGGCGGCTTTTGGAGATCCCTAAGGAGGAGACCCACAAGCTCTCTGAGTTACCCAGCTTTCTTCAGGAATAGCTGTGCTGGCCTTGGGGAGGAAGAAGGGACTGGAAAGCCCTGCAGCCCTCTATAATAATCAAGCCCGTGAGCCTCTCTGTTCAGGCACAGCACTACGCTAACACGGTTACGCTGGTTTCGAGCCCTGTGCTAACTCAGGCAGTGCTACCTGCATCCCGCTGCTCAGGATAAACACGCTCACCTGAAAAAAAAAAAAAACAACAAAAAAACAGAGAAAGCAGAGGACTGGAAATTCTCACTAATTTGCACCTTTGAAAATCGCCCACAATATGTGGAGGCACCACAGAGAATTACCACAACCAAAATCTGTGCAAAAATACGAAACCGGACCAACTTATCACTGTGATCTCTCTTTGACCGCGCTTCCTTCCTCGGCATTAATTTTTAAAGGAAACCAGGGGCTGTGATGTTTATATGGAGTCAACCACAGTGCGTTCCCCGGCTGGGCCACACCGAAGTCTCTGAGATGCAATCCCGGAGGGATACACCCTCTGCTCTGCCCCACGCCCTGCTCCCCGCGGGCAGGAAGACAAACCGATCACCCAGCCCCTGCCTTATCCCTTCCTGGGGCTGCTTTGCTCGGGCACAGACCGGCAGCCCTGACAAAGCGCCCATCTCCCAACCGCCTTCCCCTCCTTAGATAACACCCCCAAGGAGTCAACATGCTGCGGGGAAGCTCTGAGGACGTATTAGTGGGAGAAGGCAGCGGGATACGACGGGGAGGTGCATCAACTTGCCTTGGGGAGCCAACACATCTTCTCGTCGCTCTGGTCATCCCCATTTTATAGACAGTTGGGTCCCGCATTCTTCACATACCCACCATTCCCAGTGAAACTGTAGCAAAACCCATCGGTGTTTCTAAAAATGGAACAGTTGGAAATACGCAAAAAATAGAGTTCCTGCTTTTAAAATAAACGCTGACTCGTCTCTAATACAAAGCACGCAGCCAAGTGCCTCCAGAACAAACACTTCACAAAGGAAGAAGGGGACTGGAAAAGAATTTCAGCTTCATTGCTGGCCTGAAGTTTATATCCACACTAATCAGATCCTGTAATCCTTGTTATCAATCACTGGCATTCTTGGAGAAATTCCCAAACACACATTTTAGGGAAAGGATTTGCTTGGAGTTAGACGTTAAGAATGCTGCGAGTAAGGATACTTCTGAAGAACAGCTGCTTCACCTAGGATCTGGCACTCAGGTCTGATGGAGAGGCTATCCTGAAAGTTTAGTGTCTCGAGCTGTTAGAGAGGAATGCACTTTCTGAGCCCGAGTTGTACATTTACAGCACGTGCACGGGAAATGGGTATGGCAACTGTTTTCTCTGTGTAGCACACGCCATCTGCCTAGCAGGAGATCTGAGGCCCAGCTCTGCGGTGTTCAGGTGCCTAACACCTTCATTTCCTGCTGGGACACACGGAAAGGAAGGGAGGCTGGCTCCCTTCGGCAGATCTGCAAGGTCTCATCCTGGCGATGAAACTTTGGTGCCTGCTTCTCCATGCATCTCGCATTTTTGAGACCTGCTGCCCAGCTGCGCCAGGTATCCAACATCCCAGAGCCAAAGGTAACCTGTGACACTGCGAGCTGGCTGAGTGATCTGTGCCCTGTAACGGCCCCACGTTGACAGAGCAGACCCAGACATGGTCCTGGCTGCAGCTTCCATCCCGACACCTCGGGTGGGCTGCCCGGGGGGTCACTGACTCCATCGCGGTGCTAACGCAGCAGGCACCTCTTGCAGGTTTCACCGAATCCCCCACTCAGCCTGGCGAGCGAAATACAGATCGATAGATCACACAGATGGTCAATAAAGGGCTCAAAGGGAAGAACCTCCAGAAGCAGCTCCAGCGGGCCCAGGAGGGAGCAGCTGCACCGCCAGCCACCTCTCCTTCCTCCCCACGGCCACCTCCACGTAGGGGGAGGAATGTCACGCACGCAAACTCCCCACGTTAGCAGTTTTCCAGGGAAATCACGCTAGGCATTTCATTGCCTTCAAACCATATCGCATGCAAACGTGTCTCTCCTAAAAGGCTCTCACTGTGGGAAGCTGCTAATGCGCTCAGACTGACGTATGGGCTCTCCCGCACCGACATCCGCAGCCGTCTGCGCTAATGGAGCCCTCAGCGGCTCCTGAAACCCTGCGGGGGGAAGGGAGGAGCATCCACCGGCCTAAAACTGTTCAGAATAGGCGTGGAGGACAGGTAGGCTCTGGTGTTAGCGGATTTCATCTGATTCACCGGCTGGGGTTGCCTTGGACAAGGGGCCGATGCTCGCAAGGGACGGCACCGAGGCGTTTTCCATGAAGAGTAGCTGGATGTGCTTGGACTCTCCGTGGAAGCTGTCTCACAACGGCAGCACCAGGAACAAAAGGAGCAGGAGCTTGTCTGTCTAGTTCCCTCCTGTGGGGGGAGAAGGAGGAGACGGCTGGCCAGCCCCGGCGACTTCAGCCGGAGATGTGGGTGCTCAGCTTCTCCGCAAAGCAGAACGCTTGCTGATGAGATTAAACAGCCTTCACATGCCTACGTTAGGGCCTGGGAGCACAAAATGAGGGCCGGATTCCCTTTAAGATGCGAGATGACATGCCGTGGTAACAGCCAGCTCCAGAAAACGCGGGGTACCAAGCAGAGGGCAGAAAGAGGGCCCCGAGCCTTCAGAAGAAACGTATCTCTTCTGCAAGCTCACCCCAGGAGCCCAGGGAACATCCCGACTCTGTTTCTCCCCTTCCTCTCCCCTCCTACCACTCGGCTCTGCCCAAGACCCCACACAGGTCTCCACCAAGAAGCCCAGGCCCCAGCAGAAGCCTTGCAGGACAAGCAGCAGCAGGGTGCCGCTTCACACAGGGACGAATTTCAGTTTCCCTACTCTAGATGGCCCTGTGGAGGCTTCATGCCCTCCATGAAGCAATCCAGGAGCTCTCGATTAAAGAGATAAATTATCCACCTCACACGCTGCGGGGTAAGAAACTGCACGTTGGCAGCTGGAGTCATTTGATGGAGACAAGTAGGTTTGGATAGGCCAGGCCAGCAAGTAACCAGAAAGGAGTCCTGAAAAGCCACATGAGCTCCTGGTGCCTTTGGTCCCTTCTGAGCCCAGCATGTGGGATCCCATCCTGTAACTGGTCTTCCCTCGGGTGCCCTGATTTCTGCACCTGCCATGTAGGTATCCTGACTGGGACCGCCCTGTAAAGCCCTCGGACCTCTCCTGATGAGGAACGCTCCACAGGAAAGCTTTACCAAAAATAAATAAAAAGATTTTTCACTAAGGGAAGGCATGGCAAGAAACTGCAAAATGATTAACCATTGTTTAAGTGTACCAACCTCAGCAGCGTGGTTATTTGCATTATAAAGTGTTCTTAATTACACGGAGCTTTGCTGTGAGCAAACACCACCTTCTGGAAAGGGTACCACCACCACCAGCCCGCTGCCTCGCGCTCCTCACAGCGCAGCTGCATGACCGAGTACAATACGGGGCAGGACAAAGAGAGTAACAGTTATCAAGCAGCGACCAATCTTGCTCCTATTGTAGCCAGGTAATGAGGGTGAAAGGAAGCCTGAAGCAGAACAAACTGTAATGACCCAAGGATCTGTTCATTTTCCTTCCTCCTCCTTCCCGTCTTTCAGTGGACCGCAGGACCGAGGCCAATAGTCCTGGAGAACCGTGCAAGCGGGGAAATTTTTCAAAGCCTAACTAAAAACCAGGAGTATATAAAGACTCCAGAACGGGAGTCTGCGCAGAGACGTTTCAGAAAGGAAAACAAAAGATACGGGGTTTTGGCAGGGGTCGTGCTGCCTGGGAACAGAACGTAGGTGGAAGAAGGGAGCTTGTTGGGAAACAGGAGGTTGCAGTATCGAGCTGGAAGGGTGCCACTGCGTGCACTAATGCTTTGGCAGCTGCAAACAAAAGGAAGGGGGGAATGTAAGAAGTAACGTGAAGAAAAAGTGGCAGGAGACATCTGGGAGTACCAAGAGTTGTGAGGAAACACAGCAGTCAAAGGATGATGCCGAGTTTGGCAGAGGGAAGGATGGTGGTGTGACTGACGATGAAGAAGAGTGGGAAGGAAACAAGTTCTGGAGAGAAGGATGCAGGAAAGACATGGCATTTCTCCTCCCAGGGAGAAACACACCTAGAGCTTCATGCTGCCTCAAAAATAAATAAAGATAAACCACAGGGTCGATTATCAGATTTTCTTTTCCTTTCTGCTTTCTGTTTTTACAGTGGCGACCGTGTAAGCTAGGAAATCGTGTCCACCTCCACGGTGTCCTTGCTGTGCCCTTGTCCAGAGGAGCTGAACCTCACAGAAAACTGTTCTGCCGTGCATCTGTCTAGGATGTTGCAACAGTTCTTGCAGAAACCTGCAAGTGGTCCTGTAGAAAAATCCGTTTAAAAATCACAGCTATCTGCACAAAAAAAACGTTGGGCAGACAGTGTGTCACCTGCTCTGATGTAAACGTGTACGTATACCCATCAGGATCTCGGACTGGGCTCCGATCCCGCAGTCTATTAGATCCCCTCATCTGCAAAAGCTCAGCAAGTATTTCAGCTACTCTAGTGACTACACAGAGCCCTAAACTCTTCAAATCGCCTCTTTATCTGCAAAATTCCCACGCTATTACCATTCCAACGTTATAAAGAATATTTTTGAAAAATTAATTTTATTACACTGTATTCAGTCTAATGTTTCTTACAACAAAAGTCCTCAAAGACAGTAATAGGAAAGCAATGATTCTCTCAAATTGTCATTGCTATTACTGTCTTTGGCTGTTAATGTACAATAACTCTAATGATTCTTTATACCAGCCTGCAGCAGGAAACCACGCAGTCTACCATAACAGCCTTTGGTATGTATGTATTTGCTGTGCTGCTATCATAAATATTTTAAGTGAAATTTTTAATTATTTCTTCCCCATCCCTGTCATTATTATTATCTGTAATAGATATGCTGCACAGCAAATAGAATCTATGTACACTTTCACCATGTTTTTTTGCAGCAAATTGCCTAGAGCACATGTATTTCCCCCCCTTTTGGCTCCCCGAATTCTTCTGCTAGGTTTCTTTGAAGCAGGGTGCCTCGTGCAGCTGATGCCGGAATACTGCTAGCAAGTATCAGCACCGGTGATAAAACACTAGCTAGTGTTTTGGTTAGAGGTCACTTGTAATTAGCAGTCATTGTCCTTTGAATTTAACAATGGAAAAATAAAACTTTATCGCGACAGATTAGCCTGGCCATCAGAATTACAGCACTTTAGCATTCAGCAGAGGATTAGATGACACTCTATCTGCCGGGCTGATAACAGCAGATAGCTAAGGATTCAAATGTGAAATGCACCAAGTCTGTAAAAGAATAAAAGGGGAGAAAGGAGGATTAACTGTCCAGATGTTATGTGATACGTTATGCCGACACTTCCCTGCTCCTATTTTACTGCGCTAGGCCTTGTTCCATCCCCAGCGAAGGCAGCACGGGGCACTGCTACCAACTCATGTGAAAGCAGCTTCCAGACCCAAGCAGCTCCCCAGTTCCTCTACACTCCTCTCCACCTTCTGTGGATATTTGGCATACGCGCGTGTGCCTCTTAACTTCAGACAAGTGCATTAATAAAATATTAGTGCCCAACTTCTTCGCAAAGTTGTGCGGCTGACAGCTCAGAGTAAACCTTGGTGCGTGTTCGTTTCAGTTGCTGCATGTGCATAAAAGCATCTGTCTCCAGCCCCTATCAACACACGAATCCTGATTACCACCAGGATGCGTGGTAAAATGCACTCGACCCCTATTTCAGTCATTTCTGCAGAATTACAGTTTATCAGCTTATATGCCTGTGACATGGTGAAGTAGAAAATGTTTGTTAACTCCATCACAAGGGACAGACAAGAAAGGAAACTACTGCACAACTCAGTAAATGTAACACAATGTATACTTCTTGATAAAATTCATGTTTATCTTAGCCACTATGTCAAATTAACTCAATATTTAAAATAGGAAAAAAAAATACACTCCCAGCCTCTGTTTTAAAACCTAGCAGGAAACAAACACGCACCAGCCAGACACCGGTACTTATCAAATCTGGACGAAGGGAGTTGTCTGGCTGGATTAAAACGGATGAGGCTTGTTGGAGTGATGGCATTTGTCCTACCGTTGCTGAGGGGAAGAATTTTGTGGCGTTTTTCTCGAGCTTACGCTCCCGAAGACGAGCAGGTCGCTCCTACCGCAGGGACGGGCGCACGGGTAAAGCCCCTCGCTCCTCCACGTCGCAGGTACAAAGGAGCGAAACTTGCCTTATCTGCAGTGTCCTTCCCAAACAGCCCCAAACTTGAACACATTCCAAAGACGTGCACATCATTTCCTACTGCTACCCAGGGAGAGTTCATTCACTGAGAAGTTGACCGTTCTGGGCTGAGTTTTTTCCTCATTAATCTATAAAATGCGAGTAATTAACAGCGTGTGTGTGTGTTTGTGAGCATGCAAGCGTGTGTCATTTATTTTTATTCCCACTAAGCCGTCCTTTAAAGCAGCCCTGGCTAGCATCAAATTAATTTACCCATAAAATCAAAGGAGGAAAATGCAGTTGCCACACAATATCGGAATTGTTGCAAATTAGCCAAACTTTGAGCTCCCGAGGCTCAGAGCTGCGGGGGCACGGAGATAGAGCTGGGATGGGTCTGGCTTTGTGGGGGCAAGGGGATACAGCTGGGATGGGGCTGGCTTTGCCATGGGGTGGGCTGCTAGGTTTTGGTAACCAGCACCAGCCAGCGTTTCGGCTGCAGAGCCGAAACCCAGGACGGCGTTTGGTACACAACCAAATCCCCGAAATTCTGCTCGGGAGCGTGTCCAGGAGCGGCATTTCTTGAGCAGCGAGCAACCTTTGAAAGGAAAACTATTCCCAAACGTGTCATGTGGGGATTTCTGTGTTGTTGTTTTGCTTTAGGTTTTTTTTTTTTTTCTTCTCCCCCCCCCCCCCCCCCCCCTTCTTAAACCAGAAGGAAAGCAATCATAACGGCGGGGAGGCTTGTCAGCGCTCAGCCATCCATAAAAACGCTTTTTTTTTTTTTTTTTTTTTTTTTTTTTTCCTCCTCCTTTTCGCTCGCAGCCCTGGCGTCGCCTTGTCTCTGCCTCTGCCTCTGCCCCCGCCGCCCCGGCCCCCTCCCGGCCCCCCAGCGCCGCGGGGACACCGGCACCGGCACCGGCCGCTGCCCCCCGCCGCCGCCGGTAACTTCGGGGGGACGGCTCCGCGCGGCCCCCGCCCCGGGAC
Organism: Cygnus atratus; assembly: GCF_013377495.2. Lineage (NCBI taxonomy): Eukaryota > Metazoa > Chordata > Aves > Anseriformes > Anatidae > Cygnus > Cygnus atratus. The sequence continues at coordinate 183,286,204 of NC_066362.1, read as the reverse complement.
GCGGCGGGGAGCCCCGGCTCTTACCTGCCGCCGGCTCGGGCTGGGGTCTCGGTGCCTCGCAGGGAGGGAGCGGGGCTGGGAGCGGGGCTGGGGCTGCAGCTGCGCGGCGGCGGCGGTGGCGGGGCCAGGGCGCAGCGGCAGCGGCAGCAGCAGCCCCGGCCGGCGTCAGTCAGGCGGGAGCCGGCTGCCTGTATTAGTGCGCCGCGCTGGAGCGCCGCCAGCAGCAGCGCGGCCGCCGGCCCGCCCCTGCGCTCCCCCCCCGCCGCCCGCCCCGCGCGCACACACACACATACACTGCTCACAGACACATAGGCTGCTCACACACACACACGTACACACACTCCTCACACGCTCACTCACTCCTCAAACACTCCCCCCGCACACACTCCTCACACGCTCACTCACTCCTCAAACACCCCCCCCGCACACACTCCTCACACATTCACTCACTCCTCACACACATGCACTCCTTACACACACACTCCTCACGCATTCACTCACTCCTGACACCCACCCTCACTCTTCATGCACCCACTCCTTACACACACACCCACTCCTCACACACACACACTGCCACCCACACACTCCTCACACGCTCTCTCCTCACATGCACACTCCTCACGCACACTCACTCCTCACACACACACACACATGCACTCTTCACGCACCCACTCCTCGCACCCCCACTCCTCACACACTCGCTCACTCCTCACGCACACATGCACAGAGCTCACCCTCCACACCCCCACCGCCCACACTGAACCCTCACCCCATGGCGCTGCTGCCCCCTGCCCCGACAGACCTCTCGCCCCGCACGCACACATGAGCATGTCCCCACCTCGCACACACAATCATATACACGCTCACACATACACACACACTCACGCACACTCACAGCTCACCCCCTCGCCCAGCCCACCCCACCCATCCCTTCTCTGCCTGTCCCGCACCCGCAGCCGCCCCAGCCCTGAGGCGCCGCCATTTCAGCTCCCCGCCATAGGGGTCCCGAGCGGGGCTGGGGGCAGAGGCCGGGTCCGGGCCCTCCTGGGCTCAGGGGACGCCACTGGCTCCCGCCTCAGCTTCTCCTGTCACCCAGTCACCCAGGCACTGTGTCCTGCAGAAATCCCCACACACACAGCTTTCACCCATGGGAGACAGCTGCTGGGGTCCCGCTGGCCGAGCAGCCTGTGCCTTGAATTTGCCGTCCTGAAAATCCGACCAGTGGTTTTGCGAGCCGGTCACATAGGACTTCCACTCAGCTTTTAACAGCAATGCAAGGAAATAAAACTTTTTGTAAATAGGATTTAGTAATACTTTCACAGGGGCTTTGAATGGTCCTGTCGGTTCATGGGACTGGCCAGAGAACAGCAAACCATTTCTAACCATATGCTAGATTAGCTGTATTGGACAGCATATTGGATTATCTGTAATAAGAACAGGCTGAAAGAGAAATATCGGGTAAGTCCAGTCACTACGGCCACTTATACAGGAGGACACCAGAGACAAAAGGTACTTGTGAATTTAAGGCTCTAGGCGATGCTAGGAATAGGTTCTGGCTGAACCTGCCTCTGATTGCATTGAGGGTTCCAGTTAAATTGCACTGAGCCTTTTGAAGTCAATCAATAAATATGATTAAAGATATCATCCTGCTGACATTTTCGCCAAATTTTTTTTCCTTGTAAAACATGACAGAAAAGCTAATGCAGTTTGTGTAGACATCAGAAAGCCACAATGGAATTACAGCTCCGCAGTGCAAATTCATCAAGGCATGTGTGTGTGAGGGTTGTGAGGGAGAAGGGGGATGTAATGCAACTCCCTGAATACCTCTCTTTGCCACTTTGGTCCAAAACATCTTAAAATATCAGCTGCTTCCCCACTGCTGTCTCCCTTCTCCTGCAGGAGACTTCTTGACAGATGAGTGGCAGAAGAGACGCTGTTATTTATAAATCACTGTAAACATTTATGAAGTGCCAATCACACATCCTAACTCGGCGTGACTTGAGATTTTACATCCACAATGCTGTTTATTTTTAACTTATGCACTTAAAACATCAATCTGTAGAAAGATTATGAGGAAAGTAATATTATCACATCAAATATATCCACACTATGATAGAGGAGTTGCGTATTTAGGTCTAAAACCTATCAGTCAGGCTCCCTGTTTAGACCTTTCTGTTAAATCCTGTGCTTTTCCCCTTGCAAGTGGTGGTGCTGCCACAGAGCGCCATGTAGGTGAGGATGCCCTCCTTCAGCCTGCACACCATGCAGACTTCTTTTCAAAAAAAAAACACAAACAAACCAAAAAACCTTCGGTTTCTGCTCCTCTGCCCTGCTAGCCTTAAATCTGGTTAAGGTGCATTGGCTCATGCTTGCTGTTGAGTAAAGCCAGACACAGACAGTTACGGTGGCTCAGCTGAGGTGTGGTGTGTAACTTTCTGAGGCATGACTACTTGGTCATGAATCCCAGGGCTTTCATACCTGAGTTCTGCCAAATCTCACTGCATCTCTTCCAGGTGCTAAAACTTCTGGTTTCTCATTCATCTTCTCACAAGTGCTGCTGGCAGCGAAGAGGAGGCAGAACAAGGTGGTCTACACTCCCACCCACTGTGCTATCCCCAGCCCATCTTCTTTGGTGGTGTGAATTAAAATGCCAGTTCTGCTACTGGAGATGCCCCAGCCAGGAGGGGACAGCAGCAGGCGGACACTGCCTAGATTTCTGTCAGTCTGTAAATCTTTACTTTGATAGTAGCTTTGAGTCAGACTCAGATTTGTAAAACAGCTAGATTGCATTCATGTGTGGTGCCAATTTTAACTGCAATATGTTGAAAAAGTCTAGTTAAGACGTCAAGTGAGTATACAGATTTCTAGAATTTGATACACTACCAATCATACAAATTTTTCATATATGGCTGTATTTCAGGTTATACTGTTTTATTACAGTGGCTGAATATATGCTGGCATTACCTGTCATCTGCTAACCTATTGACCTATGTATCTTCTCAGGAGCAAGGCTCATATATAACAGCTCATCTTCTCCCCTCTCTCCACACACACTTTAAATCCCTTCCCTAAAGACCAAATCTTTGCCCACGTGGCTTTCAAATCCTGCGTTCTCATTTTCAGGATCTACTCTAACCCTTCTTCTGCTGGTGTCGCTCATCACTTGTCAGTCACCTGCCCCGCCTAGGCTCTGCTAATTCCGTTCCTCATGTGCTGTTATCCCTCCTAAGTGCCTGATTTCCTATCCTGCCCCTTGTAAGTGAAAAAGCCCAACTTTGACCTGCACACAGTATAACCTTCCTTCTCTAATCCTATCTTCTAAAACATGAACCAACCTCCTTTACTCATAAACCAAAACCTGGTTTGGTCTGCATTTTGTCTTTTTATGCTGGATAGCTCTGTAAAGAAAAACATGAGTAAAGGAATATGTAGAAAACTATGAAGACTGGATGAAGCTGTGAAAACGAAGGAAGGCTCCTATTTTTTATTATTATTGTTTTTTATTATTTTTTTTCAGCACAGACACTGTGTAATATGCATAGAATAAAATGAATTTTCCACTTGGAAGGGACTGCAAGTTCCCAAGAGCTGTAAGTACATCTACTCCGTGTATGTACTGTTACAGGGCTCCAGTGAAGTGCTGGCACAGTCCACCACCACCAAACAAGAAATAACTGTTGCAGCAGCAGTGTTGTACGTCCTGCTGTGGAGATAACCTCAATCCACTCCAAGTGTGCTGGCATGGGCACGAGAAAAACTCCAGCCACAGCACCACGGATTTACTGAGTTACATTTTCCTCGTGGGCTTTCTCTAGGCAAAGACAAAGCAGACACTTGCTTTTGGCAGCGGATTCCTGGGAACAGCGACATAGCTGTGGTTCTGCTGCCTGCTTTGCCTGTGCCAGAGCCCTGGAAAGCAGGAGTTGTTCCCGTAGCTGAGGGTGGAGCCAGACGTGCAGGGCAGCATTGCTGAGAAAAAGAAGAAGGATGACTCCTTCAAGTAGAAGCAATCACCATCCCTCAGTGGGTGCATGAACAAGATCAAACCATGTCAGGATGCCTACCTCCACTCCTTTTGTTCCCCTTCTCTCTAATTGTAGGGCTAGAGCAGCCTCAGCCCCTCATCCTTGGATTTGGCTAAGTCTGATGTTGCTTGTGTTGTTGAGAGGCTTCAAGCTTGCTCAGTTTACCCAGTTTTTCACAGGTTGCTTGAGGATATCACTATCCAAACAGAGGTCTGAGCAGCTTGGGCACATCTGTATCAGGTTTTAAATAAACACTTGAACCATCAGGGAGTCTTCTGCCACACATCTTTCCCAGCACCGGCAGAATAGGACACTTGTTCTGTACAAACATGCTTCATGCTGCTCACATCAATTTTCTGCATGTTTGTGGCGTAAGATGCTAGTTCTCAGAAGAAAAACAGGTGGAAAAAGCAGCTGTTATCTTATGCAACAAGTTGGTGAATGCAGCATTGCAGAGACTGTGCTGGACAGCTGGTTTCTCTGTTCCCTCACAGCAAAGACATCAGAAATACTATTGTCTCACTATGCTTTGCTTCAGCCCCTAGAAGTGAAGCTATAAATTCAGAGAAGCTGAAGATGGAGGCAGGCAGACAGGTTCGGAGATGCACGACTAAAGGGAGAGAAGGAGAAAAGGGAATCAGTAGAGTGGACGTGTAACAAGAAGCACCTGAGAAGACTGTATAATAATAGCAGACTGTATAATAATAGCACAGAAATATTGCTGTGTAATAATAGCACAGAAATACTGGGAAGCACTGGGGTGAACAGGCTGAGTGGCTTCACGTACTGCCACCAGAATGTGGATTCTGTCCTTTTTTGGGTCAGACAACCAGCAAGATCCAAAATTTGTCATTTAGCTTCATGGCACTTTTCATCCAGATTCAAAAGAGGTGTCAAGAGGTAAATGAGCAGGCTGATACGGACAAATGAAGATAAACTTTCAGTTACCAACCAAAAAAAGACTCAGAAAAACATTTAAACTGGCTGCAACTGAATTTAATGCAATTTGTAGAATTGGAAAGGATGATTTTTTCTAGCCAGCACTGTAATTGAGCTAAAGATATTGTTCTTCTGTGTATGCAAGTACCTGCTGAAGCAGCTGCATAAGAATGAAGTCATATTATTTGTGATTAAAGATTTTAGGGGCAAATTCTACTCTGAGCTACAAGGACATAAATTTGAAGTAATTCCAGTGAAAGTTGTCATCATCTAATATCCTTTTTTTTTTCTTTCTTTTTCTTTTTTTTATCCACATACCAAGACCTGACTTTAGACCACCAAAGTTTTTAATGGATTGAGGTCCAGCAACCTGTTTTGTTATTCATGCTGTGTTTCTTTTCTGCTGCAGAAAGTAAGACTCTGAGATGCTCAGAATGATGTGTTGTTGGGATATCTTTTTATTCAAAGAGATATGGCTAAATCCCAGACTACAAGATCTTCCTGTTGATGGTCTTTTTCATCCTCCTCAAAACTATGAGACCATGTGGAGGAAGAGGACAGAGACATGTCCCTGTGCTGCTGTACTGGACAGGGACTCCTGTACTGTACTGCACTGGGACTCCAGACTGACCTCAGGTCAGGACTGTGACCTGTGGATGAGTCCTCACAGGAGCAGGTACACCCCAAAGCATCTCTGGCCGTGAATAAGTCCACTCCGGAGCAAAGTGCACCTCAAAGCCTCTGTGGCCACAAATAAGTCCATGCCACAGCAGGTATACCTTGCGGTGTCTGAGTTTGTGGATAAGGCCGTGCCAGAATACCTCAAAGCATCTGTGGCTATGGATAAGTCCACGGCACAGCAGGCAGAGCTCTGAAGGGACTGTGGCTCATGGTTAAGGCCATCCCGGAGCAGGCACACCTCTAAGGGTCTGTGGCCAATGGAGAAGCCCAGGCTGGAGCATGGGCGAGGGCAGGAGTTCACTGCAATGTTAAACCGTGTAGCCTGGTCTGAAGGGACCAGGGATGGAGATTGTGATGGATATACCTTTAAATTCTTGCAACCCATGACCTGAGTTGCATGTTACAGGAAGTCCTACAGCAGGAACCACTCAAACCAGTGGAGGATGAGCCTTGCAAGACAGTTCAAGTGCAGCAGTGACCCAACCTGAGCTGGCTTTGGAGCTCCATAACTCCATGCAGCTCACTGCCTCTCCTGCCCTGAGCAACCACCACAACAGATAGAAGCTCAGTCATGGATTAAAACAACTCAGTGGACATTTTAAGAACATTTCACAGGGGTGGTCCTTAGACTAAGGGAATGATATCAGTGTATTAATTGAAGGGTGGATGCATTGGAAAGTGTGGGACCTGAGCATGACATAAACAGTATGGAATAAGGGATGATTATTGCCATGGTTTGTCTGGAATAGAGTTAATTTTCTTTGTAGAGGCTCACACAATGCTGTGTTTTGGAGTTTTGTAGAAATAATGGTGATAACCCACTGATGTTTTGGTTGTTGCACAGCAGCACTCACACAGAGCCAGGACTGTTCTGCTCCTTGTGCTGCCCTGCCCGCGGGGATGCTGGGGATGCACCAGGAGCTGGGAGGGGACACAGCCAGGACAGGTGAACCAAACTGGCCAAAGGGATATCCCATACTGTTTGGTATCATGCTCAGAAATAAAACTGGGACAAGGAAGGGGGGACATTGGGACTGATGGCGTTTGTCTTCCCAAGAAATTGCTGTGCATGCTGAGCCCTGCTTTCCTGGAAGTGGCTGAACACCTGCCTGCTGATGGGAAGTAGAGAATAAATTCCTTATTCTGCTTTGCTTGTGTGTGTGGTTTTTGCTTTCCCTAGTGAACCGTCCTTAACCCATGAGCTCCTGAACTTCTACCTTCCCAATTCTCTCCCCCATCCCACCTGGGGAGAGTGAGCAAGCAGCTGGGTGGCACTTAGCTGCCTGCTGGGCTTAAACCACAACAGCTACCTTTGCATTTGTTGTACATTTGCATAACAATGTTGATGACTTAGTAAACCTTAGAAGGTAAATTCTGTAAGGATTCTGTTTCCATTCTGTTTAGCCAGCAAGGGCTGAAATGTGTAATCAGAAATCACTTCCCTGCAGTTTGCCTGACCTGGCTGAAGTCTCAGTCTCAGCTGGCGTTGGTTCAAGACCCGGTGTAATTCCTTGCTTTTACTTCACCTTCCGAACATTATGCCTGATGTTGGGAAGATTCAGAGGAACTGTCAGCCATTTCACCTGATTCCACTCTTTATCCTACTAGTCTGAACAGTTTTCTTGTCATTGAAAATTTGCTTGGAAGAAAAGAAACAGTATTTAAAGATACAATATATAAAGATACACAAACATCCAGAGGCAAAGGGAACCTCTGACTCCACACGTACCCAGAGATTCTGAGACTTCCCTGAATTTTGGCTTCAAAGCCAATGGCTATGGATGAGCTAGAGCAAATCTTCTGGAAAAATGTAAAGATTTTGAAGTCTTTAGTGATGGAAAATCTATTACAAGCCTTGTTAAATTGTTCCATGGTTAGGTTTATCCTTCCTGTAAAGAACAATGGTTATCACTGAATACCTGGCTGAGATGATGACCAAAAGCTCTTTAGATTCCAGGTTAGACTCCCCATCTTCTCATGTGTCTGCCTACATTATTTCTTGCACTTCACCTTACTTTTAAGCATGCAGAAACATGCACTGTTTTCTTGCACCAGGCTTACAGGCAGATATTGGAATAAATTCCCTATCAGTGGGGAGAATCTCTCCCATAGAAGAGCAGATTAGCTAACAGTCTGTTACCTGGTCCTTCCTTGGAAACAGGGTGGGAGAGATGGAGTGGTCCGGAGGTCCTCACCTGCCCTATTTACAATCTGACTATGTTGTCCCCTGAATTTTTTCTCTCCCCTTTTTACCGAAGCCATAATTTGTGTCATTAGCAAAATTTTCTATATCAACTTCATAGTTAGTTCTGGGTCATTGTTAAAAACGTAGTTAAATACTGCAAGGTTAAGAAATGATCTCTTTGGGCCCTCATTAAAAACCCATCAGGTTGATAAAATTTTCCCCATTTATGGTGGCATTTTCAGACCTAGGATCTAGTCAGTTTTTAATCAATTTAGAGTAATACAAATTCAATACAGCTTACATTAATTTCCTAATTAAAATGTCAGGTAGCATGAAGCTGAATACCTCTGGAAAGTCTGTAATATCAGACCCATTTCCTTTACCAGCCAAACTTGTAATTCAGTTTTAATTTCACCAGATATTTTTTGCTGACTGGTGTTACTCACATTGTCCCCCCTTAATTTTAATAACTAAGACCTGTATGAACAGTTAATCACCTCATTCATTCCATCTATCTCCTTAAAAATGTTGATATGATATTAGCTGTCTTCCAATCTAACTTTTCCAGCCTTCCCAAACCTGTTGAAACAACGCACATGGGTCAGAGAGCTCCTCAGCCTGCACATTTAAAATTCTTGAGAGCAAGGTATAAAGAACTGATGATTTCACAGTGACTTACATTAGACTTCGCTTTTTATCATCATCTTCAACTACTGCTAAAAGAGAAAACATATTAGCTTGCCTAATAATACCTAATGTTTCATGTAATGATACCTAATGTATCAATTTCAGGTTTTTTTCAGATACTTTCTGAATGGTCTTTGCTCCATTACTCACAGTTCCATCATTTCCAGCCAGTAGTATCATTTCCAGCAACAATATTAATTGTTGTTCAAAGGACTTAATTTCTGAGATGCTTAACTCATTCCTTACTGTTAATTCTGCTAGCCGTGGATTTCTTTTGATTCACCTTCTTGTTTTTTGGTTTTTGTTGTTTCCTAAAATCTCTATTTCTTTTTTGTCTCCCATGTTTTGTAGAATCACAGAATCATAGAATCATTCAGGTTGGAAAAGACCTCTAAGATCTAAGTGCAACCTATATTTGCATTCGTACCCCTTCTGATCTGTCTGTTCTCTGTTAACTAGAATTGCCTCTGTTCTCAGTTGGATTGTGGTTTTTAAAGCATCTCCTTGAATGTTTTAGGCACTTCCTAATTATTATTCCCTTTGCTATTTATTTTTTCTTTTCAGCTGATTTAGCTTTTAACTGTTTTCAGCTTTGTGAGACTGGCTTTTTCCTTTTTGTTTTTTTATATTACCAAGTACATGTACGGCTGTCTGGTTACATGTCACAAATAAAATCAAGTCACAATACCTTGCACTTAAGCAATCTCTTTTAACTTCACGTTAGATTTCTCTACAAGTCAAGACTGAGTCTAACACATACTCGTTTCATGTTAGAGACAGAATTTTGGGGGCTAGGAAAGTAATCTTTATTTAGCAGAACTTTTCATGTGACATTATTAACCTGAGAGGATATCCTTCCTGACCCTTCCTGGAAGTACGTTTAAAAGTGAGACTGTAGACATTTGGCCATGTTTTTAATGAAGAATAGGTACGAAGAAGACCAACATGTTTTGAAGTATATTTTAAGAGCATGGTCAGCTTAACCTACTAAGTTCTGTTCATGCTGGGCTTTTTCCATTCGAAATTCAGCTGAACTCGTTCCACCTACAGAACTTTGGTGCAAAATAGATAGCAAATGCTTTTGTCCTTATGATATTAAGGGATTGGCATTTGGAGGTATTACCTTAGTAGCCTGAGAACTTCTTAATATTTCTCAATGTATTTCATCTTTATAAACCAGCCATACTGAAGCAGTGATCCCTAGAAAATCCTTGTATGTTTATTTAGGAGGCATGGTTATTTGGATCCTCAGAAGCTCATGTGGTTTCTTCATATTTTTGCTGTAGAAAGGAAAAAAATACTAGTCATGACAACAGGTTGGTAGGTTGGTAACATTCTGCTTTTTTTTTTTTTCCCCCACCTTCTTCTGAACTTACCTCATTAACAAACGTCTCAAAATAGAAAGGATAATCTCTGTAAAGATATGCAAAGACTCATTTTGGAATGTCATTTGAGACTCTCCTCACTGAATGCTGTCCACAAACTTTGCTCTCCAGATGAAAACATGAAAAGATGTTCACAATTAATGTTGATGGCAAGCATCTCCTTAATAATGTTTTATTTTAAAACACTCTCATGTTTTAAACAAAGACAGTATATATGCCTTCCAGGCGAAAAAAGACATCTCTATAAACTAGTCTATTTAAAACTTAAAATATAATGAGAGGGAAAAAACATAGTAATATTTGACAGACAAGAACATTTTACTGATAAGCACAGTTTATTTGTGCAGTGTTGGCATTAAAGCAGGATACAGTGAGTAGAAGGGAAAATGCCGTTTGTATTAGAAAACTCACTGTATTTTAATTAAAAACTTGATTTATATGGATCAGATTTATCTGTATTTTCACTATCTGGCAGAAGTAAAAAGAGTCTCGTAAACTTATAGTTGCTTCAAGCAACAGGGGTCAAGCAATGCACCATTTTACCATGTGGTTGCTTTAAAACAAGTTGGGGACCGACTGAATATTTTGCCTAGGGGCTCCAAGAAGAAAATTGTTGCGCTCCAATCCACTCCTTGGAAATAAGTTAACAGCAGTTCTCTTGGAGATCATGATGTTATTTCTACTCTGTAGAACCATTAGCAGTGGTCTGTTTGAAGGTCTATGCCTTTCAAAGGGAGATGCGTTTGGTAATTTATACCCTGATTTTAAAATTGACTGCAGTTTATGGGCACTACCACCATTTTTCAATAAGTTATAGATCAAGCAGTTATTAAGTAAAGATTGCAAGATTAAGCATGTGATAAATTCACTCCCCTGGGAATCACCTGGCAGCAAATACCAGGCCCCGCAATTAATCAAGTTATCAGAGAAGCTGAATTACATGAAAATCTTTTTAACAATATCAATTCAATTAATATTTTAGACAGCAAAAATATACAAATCATAATGAATATTTTTATACCTACAAAGATTTTTTAACCCACTCAATACCTAACACAAAATACTTTGAGATAGCACACTAGTCTTACAGTTTCTGGTCTTACCATAAAATAATAGTAGGAGAAGCAACTGTTTTCCTATGTAGGAAAATAGGTGAACATTTAAAGATGTGTCACTAAAAATATACTTCCAGATATATCACTATACAAAGTTGGGACAAAAAAAGTAAGTATCTATCCCTTAATTCATGAAGCAGTTACTTATTTTCTAGAATCTTACCATGTTTGCATGACAGGGATGTACAGTGGTGCATATACTGTTGTCTTTTTATGTCTCTTCATCTTTTTCTGCCTTCCAGTGCATATTCCAAAAATTCTTCTCACTCCTTCCACAGGTACTTCTGGTCAAATGCCTATAAAATGAAGCATTCTTTGTTTGTTTTGTGGCTTCTGAAGTTTTATTTCCCTCTATCACAAGACTTAAAGGCACCATATTCTACAAACTATCACATTTAGATGCAGTGAAACCCCATGTTACTGCGCACTAATGTAATAATGAGAAATGTAATTAAAGTCACTACTATAATAACATCTTATCGGAATGCACAATGAAGATAAACTTGCTTATTCCAGAGACAGAGGGCTTATTGCATAGGAAGCAGTTTGTTCTGATGGATTCTTTGATCTACAACCAGTATCTTTGTTAACTGGGAGGGTGGGGAAGGGCTTGGTATATATTGCTACATTTTCCTTCAGCTGCCAAGCAAAGAATAATTAAAAATAAGGGGGGCTTCAGGATCAAAGAAATGGAAAAAGTTACGTTGCCTAGTGGCTGAGGGAAAAAGTTTTTAAAAAGATCTTCATTAGTAAATATTTAGATGGCACAGATGCTGAATAAACACCTCGTTTAGCTAGACTTCAGCAGAAAAATTACTTTGTGAAAAAAAGAATATCAAAAGACTCAAAAGAAAAAAATAAAACTAGGTTGGTGGCAAGTATGTAAACTGTGTATAGAGATACCGCAACTATGCACAAGGTATCAAGTTTTCTTCATAAAGGGCAAGAAATTGCTCTGACTCATCTCTCCATATTTTGTACACAAGTGAGACTGGATGGCAACTGAAAGCCTCAGAGACGTTTCAGAAGTCATTCCTGGGAATGGGGTGAGATAGTGTCAGCCCACTGGCCCTTGGCACCATGTATCTCAAACATGTAGGATCAGCTAGCTCCAGTCTCTCCCAAAGGGGCCACTAAGAAGCTCAGGGAAATAAAGAAGAAAATGAGTGATTTCTTTTTCTCTGTTTAAGGCATGCCAAAGCTAGAGCACAGCATTAATAGTTTATTCCAAATGCTTAAACACTCGGTGCATGGTTCCATGTTTGCAGAGTCCAAGTGGAAATGACTCAGCACGAAAAAAAAAAAAAAAGAAAAAGAGCAGGCTGCCCTGTTGTAATTCACATAATTAAAATATTCTGCCTAAATGCATTACATCTCCCCACACACATCAAAGGCTTGTGTTTCCTCAAACTCTCCATTTACATTTAGGGAAACCAGAGTTCTTAAGCTCTTAAGAGAGAGTAAATATGATGTGGCCTGGGCACCTCTGCCTTGGTGTGGATAACAAATCACAAGGCTGTGTAAAATACAAGGTCCCAGGCAATGATGCCTCATATTTAATATGTACTGCAGCAGTGCTACAACTCAGTTACCCTTTGCTGTGCTAACAGCAGTGCACCTAATGCTGTTTGCATGTTAGCCTGTATTGACATGTGCCTGCAATAGGGCACCTAGGTCCCTTAATGATCTACACCATCATCAGTCCCACTGTGTAGGAAAACGAGGTTGCAGGTGTCCAGGGATCAGCACAGGAATTTATATCCTAGCTGGGGGTGAGTGATTTTTGTCTTACTTGGGTTTTGAAGGGTGGGTGGGGAAGTTCTGGGAACTGGGAGGCTTCCTAGAGGGGTGGCACTTCAGACAGGACAAGGGCCTGCTGTGCCACTGGTGGTGGTAGGTTGGGGCTGCCCTTCTTTCCTCCTGGATTAGATAAAATCAGTGAAGACTTTCTGCACCAGTTTGTGTGAGGAATTCACTGTCTTACCTAGCAGCCTCCATGTTGTGGAGAATGCAGGTGGAGAGGCTGCAATATAGGGAAATAAGGATTCAGAGATCCTGGTGTGAGGAGAGCAGCAGCCGTAGGTTTTGGTCCAGAAAAGAGAGTTACAGTCATAGCAGGCCGTATCAGGTCAAGGAGGCCAATCGATGCAAGCATGGAGAATGGATAAAAAGGCAGCAGTCTTAGGAGAAAAGCTGGATGTTTTTCTCCTTCTAAAGCCTTCTATAGCCCTGTTAGCCAGGCCTAGGCCTAGGTCAAGGACACTGGGGATGTGAGAGGAGTGATGTAGGGGCCAGGCTGTGGTGGTGGTACCCCCTGTCTCTAGGTGTCAGGTCAGATCTTTGCCTTAGGGGACAGTTTTCTGGCTCCCTGTGTGACTGACAGGGTCAAGAGCCTTTCCTGGTGGGGTCAGCCACTCCAGAAGCTGGAGTCTCTCACCTGGCCCATACTCCCCATGTCTGATGCCTACATGGTAGCCTCATACAGGGTTAGTGACGTGGCTCTCTCTCTATACTGATGGTAGGGAAACTGTATGGCAATTTCTGGTTTCATTTTTATGTTTAGGGGAGCAAAGCCATTTGGAGTCAGCTGCTAGAAAACACATGTTGTGGAGGTGTGTTTCAAGAGGCACTTGACTTGCAAGAGGGCTTAACAAGGGACTTGCAACCTCGTTGTAGGAAAGTGAGCACCAAACCATCTTCTGAGGCAGGTAGGAAGTAGAGGCTGTGTTACTACAGTAATGTAATGGTTACAGCAAAACGGAGCAGAGAGGTTCTGGGTTCTCCTTAGCTTAAAAAAAATTAACCCTTGGTACCACTGAGCTATTGTTTAAATTGGGCTGTTGTTCAGCAGAAGGTGCAAGACTCTTGAGGACACAGACTAAGTGGAGAAGTACAGAAGTACTTTTTTTTTTTTTACGGAGGAACATGTTTGAGAATGGAGATTCTTGGTTCTCGTCCATGTGCTGGGAACTGCTTCACAACACTTGCCTGTCAAGTCATTGAATAAAATGCATCTGCAGCACTGGAAACAAGACCCAGGACTCCTTTCCCAAGAGGATATTTAAACTTTTCATTGGAAAAGATTTAAACTTTTCATTGGACATATTTTGTCAGCAATGATTTTATTACTCAGTGGCTATTAATCATATGCCTTACTGTGGCATTCATATTTCAAGTCATTAGCCTTTTACTTTCTGGCAAAAATGTAGTAGATCTGCGAGACTGACTGTTCCCTGCTGTTGAAAAATCCATGGCATCATAAAACTTGAGAAGTCTTGCACTAATACAATCAATTTACTAAATGACATCTATATTCGAAACGCAGTGTGCATGTATATTGCTTCACAACAGAAAACAAAACACTGGTGGCAGTGCCTGTTCTGGCAATTGTTGAGTTTCTTGTATGTGAGGGTCTGTTCCCTCTGACTTAGTGGCATTTACAACTATGAAGCTGTGTTGCCACATAACATTTTGTTGTCAGGTTTGTATCTTAGCAAAATTATGATTACATCTTTTTTTGTTTGTTTGTTTTTTAAATATTATTTCATTATTTGTTGGTTATGAAAGATAATGTTTGCCATTGACTTTACATCCAGTGAATGTTTCCTATAAGCCTTTTTGCTGTGTAAAGCAAAGCCATAGGAAATGTAAGCCAATTTATTTTGAAGCTCTTAACTGTCTTACTGTCTACAGAGAAAACTGCCACCGTATGTGCATTGCTTACTTTGATCTGGTCTCTTCCTTGAGAATGAAGAATTAATCTATACAGGATACAGTCCTAACTGTATGGGATTCAATTGTGAGTGAATATAAATGCAGATCAAATTAGGAGTAAAATGTTGACAAGTCTCCAGAAGAACATGGAATCTCAAATGAAAGAATGAATTTTTTGTGGAGCTAGGAATGTGAATTTCCTATGAAACTTTCAGCATCCTTGTAAATTACTGTCCAGGCACAGTTGAGAATATCAGTCTACATGCCTTCTAACTTTTCCTAATTCTGAAGTTATCTGACTGAGCTTTATGAATGACCACTCTGCAAATGTTTTCACAAAACATTTTGCTTGATGGAAAAATAAAAGCTCTTGCACATTGCTCAATCTGGTGCAACTGCATTAGATTTGCACTTAGTAGCAAAAGTATTCTCCCCAAAGTAATCACTGCACATAATAAAACATCCTTAAAGTGGGGAATTGGTGTTGGGAATTGATTGGTGTTGACTGTACACCTACTGAGCTATATGCATAATGCTTATATTAATGGAAAGGAGAGGAGCTAAAACCCCAGGATTTTTAGAGCAGCCTGCAGAAAGGGTAAACGGGGTCAATGAAATCACTTCATCCCCCCCGTGAGTGCTTGTTATTCACTGTGAGGAGCTTTTATTCCAACATATTCAAATCTTTTGCCCTAACACTGGAAAATTCAGAAGTCTTTTTTTTTTTTTTTTAGTGTAAATAAGTTATCATGCCCTTCTTCCAGACTAGGGATAGATTGATGTACTGTGTAATCTTGAATAAATCAGAATTTTCCAGGAATAGAAAGAATGCTTCATTATTTTATAACCCAGAGAAATCAGTAGATGTAAAATTAGATTCCTTTAAACATGCAGGTCTGTTCAAGCCACTCCTGAAATTCCTTTGTGATGGGGGAGGGTGCATGTAGCAAGAGCAACCTTCCCTCACTGTTTTCTCTGAAACTGTTTCAGTATTAGAGGTACAGCATCCATGGTTTGGGGGAATGGAGTGGGCCTTGCACTAGATTTTTCTTCCTTTTCTTCCTAGTTTTCTAAGTGTAAGGTGCAGTCCCATTCTCTCTCCTTTGCATGATTCTTCAGGTGGAACTCGTTTCTAGGGTACCTGAGCAGTGACTCTGTATTTGGGACTTTATCATGATCCTCTTTTATTATCTGGAGAAGGCAACATACAGGGTAGGAAGTTAGCTGTACCATTAATTAACTCCTTTGATAAGTGAACCAAAAAGGTCCATATTTTTTTGCCACGGGATCACTTGCACTATATGCAAATAGAGGTGTGGGTGTAAGAATTTCAGACGTATCATGTAAGTTGAGGCAATGCATGAATCTATGAATAGTGCACACAAAAGTTGCATAAATCTTACATATTCCTGTGCAGTCAGCCGTTTCTTCTGTAGCTTTCTAGCAAATACTTGAATGAGATTGCTTGCTGTCTCCTTGATGAGAGTAATTGGTGCTTTTTGTAGTCCCACTGCAACACTCCTGCAGAAAACTGGTCATTTTTCTTCTGTTCCTGTCCTTATGAAGCATTTTATTGAGAAAATAAATTATCAAGAATAGTAGAATTAGACATAACACCAGAAAACATTTTTCTTAGACCAGAATTTTACTGTTTGATTGAAAAACATTAAAGGCTGCTCTAACCTCATCTGTGCTTAAACTCTCATTATCACGAAAGCTTCTACCAGGCAGAATCTAGCCAGACTTGTAAAACTACTAAGGAAAAGCTGACACAGTGGATTAGCACTTCCAAAACTTATGACTTGGCTTAAAGACTGGAAGATGGCCATGGATATGGTTTTGGTTTTTTGTTTTTTTGGCAACAAGATACAAAAGTTATCAGCAGTTCTGATGTTGAGACCTTAAATGGCATCAGACCTAGTCAGCCAAAAAGAGTTAGAAATTCCTTGTGGTTTTGACCTGGTTCCTGGTTTGACAGCAGATGATTGAGTGCATGCAGCAGGGTAGCTCATGACAGTCTGTGCAACTGAGGTTGCAATGTGGCTACAGGATGAAGCCTGTCCTTGACATAATTGAATGACTCCCATAGCTAAACCTCTCTCTACTTAATGAAGATAGGAAGATAAAGATTTGTCCCACATGTGGAAAGCTGCTTTCCAGAGACCACGTAAAATGAATTTGCCAAAACTGTTTGCAGAGCTGAATGACTCTTCATCATCCTGTGGTTCAAACAGCTCTTCTGATCTCCAGTCCAAAAGCTGACACTCGGTATTTCTCTTTGTTTTGTAACGGGATCTTTATACAGACTCAGAATAACCCCAGATGAAACATTAGAACATGGCAAAAAACAGATGGGAATTCCAGAGTTAATGTCACCTCATTCTTAAAGAATATTGTACAGAACATGCCAGCAACAAAGGCTTGGATTCAGTCTAGATTTTGAAGCTCATTCTACTAAAACAACAAACTTCTGAAAGTTCAAAGGAGGACAGTGATCTTAATCTTGATAGCAGAATATGAAGACACAAGGAAGGTAGAGTCTGACAGGTGAAAAGGCATAGACCTGAGAGGGACTTAAGGTCATGTAGGTAAGAGGGAACACCTGTGGCTATGCCATTTCTGGAGGACATGTCTGTTCGGCAACTGTTTCTTGAATACTAAGTGTGTGCATAGAAAGAGACTGAGTTTTAAATTATTTGTATAATTTGCTGCTTGTATGGCAGTGCTGGGAAGAGTGGTAGAGTTGTAGACAACTGATAACCACCCACAGTCTGTTAGAGAGGTTATGACCGAGTAGTGTTTATTGATGGTATAACAAGCCCTTAGAAAAGGTATGAGACTTGGGAGGCCCGATGCAATACCTGGGAGCTGCTGGAAGTCTATTCGAGTGGCTTTCCTCATGACTTGTCTGAAGCATTTCCTAGGGGTCTGCTGTAAGAATGCTTACAGAATCAGAATCACAGAATCACAGAATCGTCTAGGTTGGAAGAGACCTCCAAGATCACCGAGTCCAACCTCTGACCTAACACTAACAAGTCCTCCACTAAACCATATCACTAAGCTCTACATCTAAACGTCTTTTAAAGACCTCCAGGGATGGTGACTCAACCACTTCCCTGGGCAGCCTATTCCAAAGCCTAACAACCCTTTCCATGAAGAAGTTCTTCCTAATATCCAACCTAAACCTCCCCTGGCACAACTTTAGCCCATTCCCCTTCATCCTGTCACCAGGCATGTGGGAGAATAGACCAACCCCCACCTCTCTACAGCCTCCTTTAAGGTACCTGGAGAGAGCGATAAGGTCATTACATTGCAGGTGGCCAATGTGCCTGGCTGACCCACAAGCTGCGTTGCTCTGTGCTGCTGCAGCTTGACTGCTCCCATTTGCCTAAAATACATCAGGTTATTTCTCATGACTGCAGTTACGCGTCTGCAGTGCATTGAAGAGCTACTGTGCTGACCAGTTTGCTGGTTTGAAATGTGCTAGGCAGTTTAACTTGTTTCTTCAAAAAAGAATGTGCTGGTGTTGGCAGCTATGGAGTATTCCTACCCGTGGATTCCACATCCAGCAAGAGTTCATCTTCTGCAGAAAGAGAGACATGGAGCATATTGCTTTGGCAAAATAAGATCTACCCATGGCACTAATGAATGTGTACATACCAAGGCTCTGTGTGTGTGTGTGTAGTATAAGAATCTGGCAAATAGTCATCTTACAGACTGATTCACTGTTACCTGCAAGTGTATTAGTACTCGGACGACTTCTCCAAGCAATCCAAACAAGGGGGAACTGGATTTCTTTTTTTGTTTGTTTGGTTTTGTTTGTTTGTTTGTTTTTTAAGCCAGGGAAACATCTGTTTAAGGGAGTCAGGACAGATAAACAGGTCTATGAAATGAATGGATGTATGCAAAGCAAAATGGATTTAAAAATATTGAGGAAAATGGAGAGTACTTAGCTCTTTCCCTTCTGATAGATCTTCAAAAAATGAAATCATATTCTAGCACACCCTTCTCAGCTATGATCTCACAACTATTATAGCAGCACGGTCATATAAAAATACCATCTGTTTTTCCAGCAAGAAACAAAGGTTTGTCTGTATCTTCTCCCCTGAGCCCAGATGACCCCCTGGGCTAGCGTGGTCGAGACTCCCTTATGTGCTGTTGGCTAACGCAATAGGCACAACAGCAGCATCCAATTCTTAACCTCTGAATCCCTGTTCCAAAGAGGTAGATAACTTATGGTTCAGCTGACAGGGTGCAGACTTCAGCAGTGCTGGAACACTACTTTAATTCATGCCCCTTGAGCTATAACAGACGTGCCACTGCATCCCTAAGTAACATACACGGATCATAAATAAGGTTAGATGTTATTTTAAGTAATAAACACTGAGATACAGAAACTTCATTGCAGTCTTTTGTCTTTGCTTGTCTCTTCACTTGGACTATTTTTAGTTTGTAGTCAGCGTGATGACTGTGAAGCCAAGGAACACTTGGACAATAGGTACATAAATAATTATGGATAGGTCTCCAGAGCCTTAAACATTAGCAGAGGGATTCAAGCTAAAATACTGGCTGGGACTAGTCAATGCCTTGGAGGTATTGCTGTGTGTGCTTATACATATTAATATAATTTCATTCTCCCTGGTGAAACACTAACCTGGACTTCTCTGTAGTGGTGGTGCTTGGAAAGTCTGCACAGGAGCTTTGGGAGTTGTAAATCGGTACCTTATGGAGTGTGGTTCTGCAAAACGAACTGGAGCTGTCTTCTGTATTTGGCTGTTTACACTCCCCAGTAGTGATCTCTGAGTACTTTATATGGCTGAAAACTGATTAAAATTGTGTTATTATTCATTTCAGAGTTACCCTGCTTTGGGATAATGCTAACCAAAATCAGTTAGGATTACTGAGCAAACCTCTAGAAAACACACTGCACATCAGCAGGACACGTCTGAGAGTAAAAAGAGAAAAATTTTGTTTTTCCAAATCAAATTTAAAACATGAGTTAACAAATGTTTTTTAAGGATAAAAAACTAAGTGCGTGTCAGGGGATTTTGTTACTATTGCTTTCGGTTGTGATAAAAAATGGTAACGGTAAAGAAATCTTGTGTAAACTACTGAACCTTTTTAGATAACTTTTTTTTTGTTGTATGTTGTTCAAAGACAAACTCTCTGATATGAAGTAGACTCAATGAAAAAGTCCCTTATGAAGTGTTAGTAAGTAGTGCAGAAAAGTGAGTTTTTACATAGGTATATTAAAAACTTTTCTTAAGAATTGATATCTGCATTTGTTTAAGGCACAAACTAGGAAAGCATTGATGTTGATAAGAATGTAGCAGAGTCTCTGAAATTACTTTGTTCTGGCGTTTCTTTGGATGGCTGGATCATGCAGGAGCCCATGAGTAATCCGAAAGATTTGTGTCTGCATGGGTCAACCCTACAAAAGCAAGGATAGGAGGAAAAAGTAAAGGTTCAGATTCCACTGAAATACAAATTGTGAGACTGTTTGTATCTCTGCAAGTCTATAAAGAGAATAATGAAGAAAAGTTAGGCACGATTTGAATGGCAGGCTTTGCGATGAGGGAAGCAATCTACTTAGGCTCAACTTTGGTTCCCTACACAACCTCTGCAGTTGAGTAGGACTACATCAAACTGGAAGCAATCAGCCTTTCTCCCGCTAGGAACAATTTACAAATGTTCCACCAGAGCCTCCCATCCCGTGTTGTGGTACTACATAAAACCAAGCGGTGGCTTTGGGATACATCAAGAGGTGGTGCCAGGACTTTTTTTTGCTGGAGGTCTGCACCTTCAGCTCTTGTCTAGGCTTGAAAAGAGAAAAAAAAAAAGAAATTTAAATTTTTATTTCTTACCTCAGAAAAGAGGTCTCATCAGCAAGTGACAAATCATTCTTTGAGCTTGTGGTGAGTTCATAGCTGTCAAAAGGGGAAG
Organism: Cygnus atratus; assembly: GCF_013377495.2. Classification (NCBI taxonomy): domain Eukaryota; kingdom Metazoa; phylum Chordata; class Aves; order Anseriformes; family Anatidae; genus Cygnus; species Cygnus atratus. Next base: position 183,265,530 of record NC_066362.1, on the reverse strand, counting down.
TCCTCCTTTTGCTGCTTTTTACCGTGTGCCTGCTGGAGCACACAGTGAGTCATTTTGAGTCACTGAAATGGCAGAAAAGGATCTCAGAAGGAAAACAAATGAAGATGGCACCCTGCCATTCCAGTGAACTGAACTGGCCTGAGGGAGTCTCCAAGCAGCCGCAGAACAGGTGTAGAGGGAGCTGGAAAGCTCCTCATTACGGCCGTGTGTAATTAAACCAGCACAGCTGCTTCTGAAATAGTACCTAGGAGCATCTTCTGCTGCTTCTGGGGTTGCTGCACAACAAAGCTGAAGTATGTTGTGCCTGAAAGAATAGCACTCGCAAGAAACATATCCTTGATTTTGATGTAAATAGTAAATACCCCAGAGAGAAAGACTGGCACCCAGATCTTCCTCAGCCTGAGGTAAGCACTGTGATAAATGAGGTCGAGTCATGTTTCCCTGCTGGGCTTTATGCACAACAGCACACGGTGGAACAGCTTCAACAGAAGGCAGTTAGAGAACACCCCCTGGGACAGATGGGTTTGGTCTCCCTCCAGCGTGGGAATTTGCTTTTGGTCTCCCATTCCTTAGGTACAGATTTGGATCAGTAGAGCAGTAGGCAGGCTCCTGCTCTGTTGAGGGAAAACTTCAGCCCGATTTTCTAAAAGGCTTCTACTCCTCCCTACCCTAAGAAAAAGGTTCTGGGCTGTGCAATGAGCTGACAGATCTCCCTGCGTGCTGAACAGGCTGTTATTAGACAACTCTGACTAAAGCCAGCAGGCTGCTGGCAGGCTGCATGCGGTATTTCACGCAGGTAGAAGGTGCCTCGTTCGGGATTCTGGATTCCAGTAACCTCAAGGGCAGGCACCCACCCGGGATCTTGATGGTTAACTTCTGAAGTCACGTATTGGATCTGGTCCAAAAGTTGTCACCTGATGTGATCTTCATGGGAAAATCAAGATACATGGTTCCAAACATCCCATTGGCTCAGGCAGATGCATGCAGATACTGGAAATAAACTACACCGAGTCACTAGCTGAATCTAAAAACTTACAGATTTAACACAAAAAAAATCCTCCTTTTAAGGTAAATGCTTTGGGAAGATCAGGGTGTGAATGACTTTCTATATTTCATACAAAGAAAAAGCATCTCTGATCTCTGATAGCTAGACTTGTATTAGATGTATTAACTTTTAAAGGATCTGGTTTCTGACAATTCTAAGTGAGTTATGTTTTCCACCACTCTGCCCCTGACATTTCCATAAAACTTTTAGGTTCGTGTAAAATGTTCTGGTGTCACAGACTGTTGTCTTTGCGTTGGGATTATTAAATACTGTAATTTGTGTCTCTGCTACGTGGCCATCTCATGTAAAAAATCCATAAGCCAGTGTGTAGCTTCTTTTCAAGACATCTTATTATCCTTCACATTTGCTTAAAAGTGAATACTTGTCATTGTGCTTCCTCTTCTCTGCATTCATTAAATATATGGACTAAGTTAACGTTTATCTGTATGTTGATATGGGTCTCAAGATGCATGGGGACTTAAGAGCTCTGACCCAAATCTGAAATTTGCCAGTATTAAACATCTTTGCTGTGCTGTAGCCTGATCTGAAGACATGGATAAGCCATGGTAAAATCTTTTCTAAGTTCCTCATACACACTAAATTTCACTGTGAACAAGCTCCTATGCACTTTAATTTTCACAGTGCAAAGGCAGTTTGTGCTCATCTTTTATTTGCTCTTTGTTGGGTTTTACAAAGTAGGCACACCTTTGCCTCAGAAGTGTGGTATTTATATATGGCTGACAATACGTGATTAGAGGAATGCTGATAACCGAGCAAAATCCCAAAACCAAGCATGAGTCTAAGCTTCTGTTATAGCACTGCTGGAGTCCTGAGCTCCTGTGACAGCCTGGGCTTGGGTTCCCTTAAACAACAGAGGAACTGAATCTGTGTCGTACCACTCTCTTTGGATGCACTGACCATTCCACCAAGAGGGAAAAAAAAAAACAAAAACATACACCTGTTTTAACTTTAGCTGATAAAGGAGAGTATACTGTTCCTCTTTATCCTTTGTCTCATGTGTACACTATCCAAACTTCCAACTTATAAACAGAAGGTCTCAAATCAAATTGCCTTTGCCATACAACTTATTAATTCCTGAATCAATCCAATGAACTAAAAATACGTATTTAGGAAAAACAGTCCTTATATAAGCAAATATCTCCTCATAGCACATATACGCAATGTGGGAAAATGTCAGAAAGGCTACTTTTTTCCTATGTTCTTCCTACTTGGCTTTCTAATTCTGAAAAGTGAATTTATATTGAAGCTTGGTATGTATAGTCTCCCATATCTTTGTGAAAGACTCCTTCATTGCTCCTTAATGCTGTTCAGAACTGGGACCAGGAGGCCTACTGCAGATTTCGGAGACCAGGGGTGGAACAATAATCTGCCTGCTAGCAGGCATTTATGGATTAGCCTGCTAGCAGGCAGTTATGGATTAGCACATAAAGATGAGATATGATTTGCCAAAGGGTTTTGTAGAGGTTAGATAACAACTGAGAATCTTAGAAAGGGAACCTGAGTTCCAGACTCTGAAAATTGCTCTGTCCCCAGTCCCTACTTGTTTTAAACCATGTCATTTCTGTCCTAACCTTATTCTTGTGGTGGACTTGGCTTACTGAACCCCTTAAGCTTCCCCTTCCCTCATCAGCAATGTTTGTTTTTTCCATCCTTAACTGATCTGTCTCCTTTCTCATTCCCTTGCTCTACTCTTTTTGCTGAGTCCACTGCTGTTCCTTTCCCATTCCTCGTGCAGTCTGTTTCCCATCTTCCATTTCACTCACTGGCTTCCAGTCTCAGCCCCAGGTTGGCCTCCTTTTCAGTTTCTCCCCACACTCTTTCTGTCCCAGTTTACTCTTTTTTTTTCCCCCCCTCCCAGTTCAACTTTTCTCCCCACTGCAATGGAGTGTGTCAGGCTACACCTGTACAAGTAAACTAAACCTGTGCTAGGTGTCCCCTAGCTGCCCATGCCTGTCAGCATGCTCTCAAAGTATTTTTCAGGCACAGTTTGGCAGTCAGTGTGGGTCCAGAACTTACTCCAACAGATGTTGGAGTTTGGATGTGGCAAGCCTGCTTTGAAAGGCAGCTGGGAAGGAAGACGTAGGCATTTGGATGTGACCTGTGCCATGTCTGTTGACCTCAAAGACAGAGAACAGACTCTGGACTACGAAGATGTGTAGTGACCTTTATCCAGGGCTCAAATTTACTGAGATAATTCCCATTTCTCCCTTAAAAGAATTCCCTGCCAACAAGTTCCAGTGTCCAACCCCAGAAAGCTCAAATATGGTACATCTAGCCTTACCTCTGCATCTTTCAGGTTGGAAGATAATTTTTTTTGGTGTTGTTGTTGGAATGACCTGTGCACAGTTGCTAAAGGAGACAGCTCAATAAAGAGAGATTTACTGGAGCGTTAATCTGCATAGTTTTTTTTAAAAAAAAGCTTTGTAGAATATACTACTTTTTTTTAAATTCATAAACTTAGCACCCCCTTTCCAAGCTTTGACATCCAACACAAAAGCAGAATTTCTTAAAGAAGAAGTCACCAGATGTTTACTTACCATGCAGAAAACAATGCATGACCTAAGTCTCATCATTTGAAAAAGGTGAACTACGTAGGTTAAAATTTAAAATAAAGTCAATTTTAAGATAAGACGAGGGAAATTTTAGGAATCTGCTTTTGAGAGCTGCTTTTGGCAACTTGAATTAATTATAGCCAGAGCTGTTATTGTCCAAGCTTAATCAGGGCAATTTATTTCACCAAAACTGAGAAGCTCGTATTCTATTCAAGCAATGTCAGCAATGAATCATGATTGATTCCACAGAAATGACAGAGACGTATGTGAACTCAGACACAGTAAAATCTGCAAAATAAAATCAAAGATATTTTTGAGAATTTATTCCAGCACTTAAATTTACAGAAAACTGAGGTAACCCTAACAAAAGCAAAAAATATTGCAGTACACCATTGCAGAAGACATAAGAAGAATCACCAGTTAAAAATGTGAAAATACAACCATATACCCTTCATTCTTTAAATCTGTTCACATTTGTATTTGTCCTTCTTTGTTGGCAGTCCACAACTGTTCTGAAAGCACTGAAATTGAGTACTGTAATAATGTATGGCACTACTAATAAGACTTGAGATCTTTCTCTCCCTCTCTGATCTCATTTGAAGTACGAGAACTTCAAATGTGCATTGTCAATGCACAGGCCCCCAGTGTGCCTAGGGGCTCATTTTTGCATGCTCTGCATTAGTTTTCCATACCCTTTTCACTACACATTCGGAGATGCCAAGGGCTCCTAGCCTTCAGCATTATTCAGCAGTATTAATTAGTGTGTATGAACAAAACATATTTATAAAAGACAACATTTTAGAATGAAATGTACTTTCTCTTGGAACTCCTATAGTCTAGAGGCGATTTGCAGTTTGATCTCAGACAAACTATTTCAGCTTCAGACAACAACATTTGGAATGTCAAGAGACTACTGAAAGTCCTTAGAACAGCCTTATGAACATTACTGTTAAAACTCAGTAAAACCATTTAATGTTTCCCATAACATTGAATCTAAATACACATTAGAGCGAGCCATGATTGATCATTCCAAGTTGCAATATGGCTGTATATTTCCAGATACTACAGAAATAAATGGTTGTGGTCATTCACAACGCAGTATCACACCTTGTAGAATAGAGTGCCTCTTTTTAATTTGTATAAATTTCACTAGGAGAAATTCCAAATGTATGATGAGACAAGAGCAGACATATCTCTGTGAGTGAGTTGATAAGACATGTTAAAAAAGTACTATTTAATAAAATAAAAACCTGGCTACCAGATAAGAAAATCTTTTTTGGAAATGCTTTCTCTTTTCAGAACATTGTAGAAATTCCCTGTTGACAATCTTACAAAACACGTACATGCTGCAAAAAGGAAACATATAGCAGGAGCAATGAAGAATTACCTCAGCTTTCATCACCATTTAACTTGATTGAAATAGTTCTCATGTTCCATTAAGTATAATAATACATTTGGAAAATGTAAATAACCTAATTACATTTTCTTGTTTCAAGCTGCCAGGCACCAGTCATATATCGCAGTCGTATAAAAAGAAGATCCCTGCCCATCTGCAGCCAGCTCCAAAAGGGAACTAACTTAGAACCTGTGATTAATGAAGAAGAAAATCAGAAGGACATTGTTAGAAAAAATGAACAATGGCAAAACATACTTTTACTAGTCATGAACCTCTGCATTCTCAGCACATTCAGCCCTACCACCTACACCTTAATTGTCATAAAAAATATTACAAAAATATATATTAAAAATATATTGCCTTATAGCAATTACACTCTACCATGAGTGGCAGCAGCAGTAATTCAATGTATGCCACAGGATGCACAGTATTCTCTGCAACAGGACTTTCTTCAAATAAATAGGAACCTGAATACCAATAGTTAAGCAAATGATTTCTGAACGACTTTGGAAAGTCTTTGGAAATTGTATTTGAAAGACAATAACCTCCCTATCTCTTACGGCAGTAACACGAATTTGCCAGCCTTCAGGCAAGGTAAGGAACACACACCATGAAACCAATTCCTCTTCCATCTCTGCCAACATTAGTGCTAGGTGGCACAAATGGAACCGTATTGAAAGAAAATATTCTCTTTTATCGTAAAGTTGGTTTAGGATGTTCTCTACTTGCTTGCACCCTTTGTCACCATCACAGTTCACTATACTTTTTGTTGTTCAGGGGTTTTGTTGAGGAGAAAAGATTCAGCTTAAAAATAAAATATTATAGAAAAAAAAAGGAACTGCATTTGATCAGAGGAAGTAAGCAAGCAGAAACGAGCAGTACCTCTTAAGTTGTTTTTGCTACTGAGAAACGTATAAAACTATTCTTTCTAGTACCCCAGTAACAGAGATCTCTGTGTAAGTTTCAAAGAATTAAACAAAATCTTCAGAAGAGAGGGTGCTCTTGAGGAGACCTTAATAGATAGGTTGAGAATTTTGGAAGGAGAAACAGAGAAACAGAACTGAATCAATAAACAATGATGGTCAGGCTTCCTGCAGAGCATTTTACAATTGCACTATTTTTATTAACATATTATTGCAAGAGGACTTGCTGAAGTAGTACTCTATCCTAGCAGTATAATTACCTATCTTTGTCTCCAGTGTTACCCATTCACCTATTCTTCCTGTGCTACCATGCCATATCAGAAGGCGGGCAGACATGAAATTCAAAATTTTTATGGAAAGAAGGTTGTGTACTATCAAAATTGGATAAAACGATCCACTCTGGGAAGACCCTCAGATATTTTATTTGGGAGTGACACTTAAGGAATCTTGCCAAGAAAAGAAACCATTTCCTTACCTTCAATTTCAGTCCAGTTGACAGCAACTTCTGCTATAGGTATTCTCAAGTGCTGAGCTATGTAAAGAAGTTCTACATCAAATGCCCTGAAATAGAACAGGAAATAGCAATATAGAGTGATATTTATTTCCAGAAGGAAGGTGGTGGTACTGTTAATTAACTCCTTAGCATAATTTAAAATAGGTTGGTGCTCAGTTATGAAGTTCGTACCAATTCCCTACAGGTCTGATGCACATGAAAGGGAAAATAATTTCCTTGACTGAATGAGTAAGAAAATAGCCAACGTACAGAAAACAATACTTCACTGCACTCTGTTTCTGAAGGTGTGTGTCATGCTGAGCTCAGACCACTGCTCACTTCATTCTGTCACAATCAGGATTTAGAAAATTTTGAAGACCAAGCAGTCAAATGTGCAATGTCAATCTACATCTCTACTACTTTCATCAGAGGACGACTACCCACTGTTTTTATGCTGATATGATACTTCCTCCTTGAACTTTCTAAGTGAAGAATAAAGACAGCAGCACAGAAGTGATTTGAGAAGGTAGTGTACGTAACAGAGCCTGAACAACAGCTGTACTTTACCCAGTGACCATTTAATGTACAACATAAAAACCCTAAAGACCTGTCTTTTTTTTTTTTTTTTTCCCTGCACAATTGTTCATAGGCTGTGCAGCAAAATGAATTGGGGAAGTGATCCTACGCTAATTAAGTCATCTGACCCCCTTGTCTAGTTTCTCCAAAATAAGCTTTAATCCTTACTGTTCTCTGCACAGAAAATTGTGTGCTTCATTCTTACAAGTATATGCTCAAATAGTCCCTCAGAACCTGAAGCACTGAGGCTATTAGTATTAGAAAAGTGCTTTGGCAACGGTGGCTTATAATGCTTCTGTAGAAATCAGCATACGAAGTTACCGGTAGTTGCTGTTGACAAGACTGAATGCAAATCACAATTATGAAGCTTTTGGTGATGCTGGTTACATTTCTTAAATTTATTGATTGCTAGGTCTTTATTTTCTCCCATTGCAGTCTTCAGTTACCAGTAGGGCTGTTCTTGTTCCTTGCTGGTCATTGAAATTCAAGCTAAAGACTTCCTCTCTCATAAAAATAAAAATACAAAACAAAACAAAACAAAAATCACCACCTTTTCGATTTTTAAAGATATTAGTCTGTATTAGAAGAAAACTATCAATGGCCATCCATATCTGATTTCTGTTAGATTCAAGATATATTCAAACACAAGTTAATTTCCCAGGGAACTAAACCTTGAAGGTCAAGGAATTGGAAGTGTTCTAGCCAAGCTATTGGTTTGAAGCCAGTGGAACAGAAGTTGCAGAACAACTTGTATAGGTCTTGAAAATACTGCTGTGAGGCAGTCAAATACAATTCAACACTAACCCATATTTTCTCTCCATAACTTCATACTTTTAGAATCTCCTTAAATTCTCATTGCTAACTCCAAATCAATTGTTTTTTGAAACAAGAAAAAAATAATAATCTGTTGCCATTGGAGAAAATGTATGCAATAAAATAATTAAATAATATAATTCCTTCATGCTTCAAGTGTTGTTTGAATTCTAGCCACTAGTACTTCCATTTGTACAACAGCTGTGGGACAGAAAGGTGGTCAAGAGCAAGCAAAAAGACATACTTTAGCAGGTGGCTAGCCAAATTCAGACATTACTTCCTTGTACTTCGATCCACCCTCTCCTTTCAAGCAGTGCAGGCTATTTCTGCAAAATTATTAATGAATGAAACAAGAGAAGCAAGAGAAGCGACTTTGAAGTAATTAGTCAGGTATGACACGTACACATAGGTTCCCAGTGAAGCACACAGGCCTGCTGGTGAAATCGTTACCAAACACGCATCAACCTGAATTCACACGGTAAGTACGTGTAAATAGAACTACTGATACCACTCTGAACAGCATTAAAACATGCAAAGGCAGCATAAACAGAAATTATCTACAGAAACTAGATATTTTATATAGAGAATTTAGAACCATTATTCAATTTTGATTAGGACGCAGACCTTTTAATTGTCACAAAAACAGTTACAGTAATAAATGTATGTATTTTTTTTTTCCTCAGTTAACTGAATCTGTGCCAAACAGCCTTGCCATTTTGCTGTTTTCTTTAAATTAGGGCTGAATATTATTTTATTAATTATGCCATGGTCTCTTTTACTGAAATTGTACTACTTGATTTTTTGCTGACATTTTATATTTGTAAGCCAAAAACCCATGTATTCACCTTTGAATGTTTATGAGTCATGTGTATTAAGAGTCAATCTAATTTTGCAATACATACTACTTAACTGACTAAAAATCTTAAGAGACACAGAATAATTGTCTGATGAATTATACTATATGAACTGCTCTAAAAATATTACTCCATGAAGTATTAGCCTGGTGAACTAATGGTTGTTTGCAACAATTCCTATGGACAACCAATTACCGGAATGTCAGTAATATACATCAGAGTACAGCAACACTAAATAGTTTGGCAAACTACAGTGCTCAAAGTATAAAAGGACAGGAATTAATCAGGTTGAACGCTAATATTGTTACATGTGGTTGTCATTTGTGTGACAGTGAACATATCCTGAATTATAAAGTATTCTATTCGAGGCTGAAAGGAGAATGACTTTTGTAGGATGCTGCTGGGGTACTGCTTTCCTTCAGCTGTTCCCCGCCATCTTCCAGCACAAACCATATGCGTGCTAGAAGAGTTAATGAGGGAATATGGGTTGTACAGTACTCAGTACACCGACGACGCTATGCTCAGACTGCAGACCACCAAATCCAGGCAGTACAGAAGTACTCAGTTTCCCTAGCCAGGATTTCGGCGTGGGTATATTAGCTGAAGCCAGCTCTAGAGATCAAAGCAACACCAGTGGATGAGCTGATGAGTGCAATACACGCGCTTTGACATGAAGCAGCACGTCAGCCACTTGCGAGTAGTTAACGTGTGACAGAACCACTGTTGGGAATAGCAGGGAGTTGTTCCCACCGTGTACTTCAGGGGATCCTCCTGCAGAGAGCAGATGTAGGCGCCTCCTGGGCGTGGAACACAGTTCAGAGCACCTATGTTTGGCTCTAGCTTGAATGAATTCCTAGAAATGCTTAATGCTCTTCCTTGATCACGTAGAAAGTTCAGGCTCTAATTTAAGTACCTGAAGTAACCCCAAAATACACGGTGTGAACCATTTCCCCACCTACTTCTAACAGTGGCTCCATTATGTGTTAATTAACACAAACATGAAGTATAAAACACAGGAAAACTTTTCCGTGTGGTTGTGTTTATGCTAAATACTTCTGATTAAGTTACAATTTAAGGCTATGCTGGCTAAAACTCGGTTGAACACCAGGTTGGTAGGTGTTTAGGTGAATTCAGTCCCTTTTAAACTGAACCTGCAAAATGTTTCAACTTATATCTATCCTAAAAATTTAATCATTATTTTGAAATTGCTGTTTGGCTTTGTTGGTCCAATACTAAATGTTTCAAATATCAAAATTTGGCCTTCTGATATACCATCGCAACAGAAATTTAGAACTTTTCTATAATTAAGATGATGTGTTGTTCCAGCAAACTCTTAAAGGGCAGACAAAACTTTCAATGGCCAAAGAAAGAATGAAATATACCGTCATGCTCCAGCTGTACTGGGGCTTTTGAAAGCCCACATGTGCCTGCTCAAAGCAGGATTTTTTTTTTTTTACTTCTACAAGACAAAACAGAGATAGTTGTAACAGCAAAATATTTTTGTGTTGATTAGATGTCCATAAACAATTCTACTTGACATGCATAAAAACAGGAAAAAACAATTCATTCCACTGCTTGTGTTCGTCTACAATGCTGAAGAGGTAGAAAAAAGTCCTTCCATACCATTTTTGTGTTTATCTAAGCAATGAACGCTTCTTTTTCTGTAATTTTTTTTTACACATTCACATTTAGAGGTTAGTGATAGACTGAAGAAGCAAACATGACTTCTTTATACTGAATTTGTGTGTTTTAAATGTGAAAAAATGGCTTGTTCAGTGCACAAGGCATTTTTTTAGACAAAAGTAATAACATTTTCATCTATTGTATCAATATTCTAATCTAATCAATTTAGCTAATCAATGATCTTCTAAGTTGCTTAATATCATTATAAATTGCTACTTTACAAAATTATGTCAATCAAGCCAGAACAAAAACTGTCTTTTGAATTTCCTCTCATTTTATCAGTATTCCACGTAGGATAATAACTGCTGCCACGTCTAGCTCTTCTGTGTAAGGAAAGAAAAAATTCTGGCTGGAAGAAATTTTTTTTTTTTTTTTGTAGTCAGCAAAAATATCAATGATCAAATTTTGGATAGGAAAATTCTGTCAGTGAGGCAATTGATTTCCCGGTTTTCCTCTTGCACATTATAATTTAACATAGAAAGTTACACTTTTCCAGGTCAAAACTATAGATGCAGAAGTAAAGCTTCTTTTGGAATCTGAAAGTGAGTAATTCCAACCATCTCTATTACGTTTTTAAAATACCTCTTTTAATTTTCTTTTAAGTTTTAATTTAAAAAATGTGCTCCATCCATTTGTGAAAAATAGATTAGTGGTATAATCAGATTCAGAACCTAAAACACAAAGCATATGCTCTCTGTTCAAAAGGTTGCTCTCATTTCAAACTAATGTCAAAACTTTGCTATGTAGAAAGTAAATTTCAAGAACGTTTAGTTTGCATTCATATACATACAGCCATCTCTCCAAAGAACAGTTACACACAAGAAGAAAACACTTGCAAAAAAAAATCTTGTGTACAAAATAAGCATGACTTCTCAGTATCAAAAATATAAACAGTTTCCAGCATCTATTAATTTTTCAAATGCTTTCTGAACTTTAGAGTTCGAGTAATAAAATATTCCAGGAACTATCTTGGTCTCTTTTGAAAAATTGTTATGATTCTCATCACTGTAACGATAAAACAGTATCTTTCTCTGTATATTTCAGTTTGCTTTTAAGATTTCCTAAATATAAGCATCTATAAATTAAATTCAGCATAGCAAGAAGGCAACTGTGGTCTTAATTTTCTAGTATTTTTAACATTAAAGAGGTGATACACAACTCAGTGTCAACTGGAAGAGAAAAGCATGATGAAAGCAGAAAAATGTGGAGGTCTGAGCAACTAGCTTTTCATTTCTACTGCAGCTGAAATTTGTTTATTTCCTCGTGATTAAATTAATACTGAAACTGTCAAAGGCAGACACAGGATCATATAAATGAAGATCATGATGTCCTGTCCTGTTGCTACCCCCCTTCCAATTTTTTCCCGTGACAGGTGGATATGGAAACACAAGGCTCCATTTAAAGGTGGTGCTAATCGAACACTAAAAACACCATAAGCATTTGTTTTTGGTGTCTCTGACAACAATCGAAGTATGGAAACAAAAATCTTTCGTTCTCTCCTGCCTAGCAGCAGGATAGCTATGTTGCTTACATTGACCGGAGTCAGAGTGCGAGACTTTCAGTTTCCAAGAAAGAGACTGTGCTCCTAACACTCGCTCTCTGAGTGAGGTGTGTTATCAGCCTGCTGAGAGACATACCGACAAAACACCTGTATTATTTCTTGGATAAGTGTTGCTCTGCCTTATGGCAGTATTGACAAGATCCAGCACTTCAGTGCAGTCTACTGCTACCCAGTGCTAATTCAGCACTTACGCTCCCTGGTATGCAAAGACACTTGAATTCCTTTTTCTGAAGGGAAGAATTCTCTGGGCTTTTTGTCTACAGAAACAACCAACATTGCCCATATGGCCCAGAAATTGACCTGCCTCAGATACAAAACTGGGTTAGTAGTCTTCACCTTAATCCACGATGTTGAGGATTTACTGAATAGTTTTGTATTTTTAATGCAATTGATGCACAAGCAACTTGACATTTTTCCTACATATTGTGACACCGTGAGTGGAATTTACCCTGCTGAACTCCAGTTACCTACAGAGATAGCTCCTTCTGTACAAATTGTCCAGCATCCCTCTGTAGTCAGAGGCAGGAAATGGGCACTTGTTGGCCACACTTCATCTGGCACATTTTAGAGGCCTACACTAGAAAGAAATGAATGATACCCTAATATTGTCCCTTGTTCTTTTGCTTCAGATGCTAGGTGACAAGCAGATGCACTCTACATGAGATGGAAGGAAATCCAGTCCTTTGGGTGCACGTACTTATATTCTAGCTGAGCAATTAACTTAACAATTCAGGCAGGGATTATTAGAAAACCAATTTTATAGCCATTTCATATTAAGATCTTATTAAATATGTTATATATCAGTGTTTAGTCTAAATATGACCTCCTGTACGAATTCACTCAACTCCGTAGCACCTCCAGAAATTGGAGCCTGACAAAACTTGAGCAGAAAGGCTCTTGCAGAACCTGCAGTCACTCTCTTAAACAGCTTACCACACGCTGGTTCAGCAGCAGGGAAGCCCATAACAGACTCTATGACCATGGTGCTTGCTCTCGGATGGATACGATGCTATTAAATGCTGCTTGTTTGCTGCATTCTCCAGCACTCTCCTCCATTATTACCAGAGTATCTGAGCACTGAACTGAAATCTTCTTTCAGTACTTAACTAACGGGATTTTAAGATTCAAACAGATTTTAAGATTCAAACAGAATCAACTGATTTCTTTAGATATCAAGTAACACCACCGCAGTGATGGAGGGGTGGTAATAAATGTAGATTTCGGAGCCTCTTGTCCAGTATCAACATGGAGGTTTCTCTCCAATTCCTTGCCAATGATCTCAGTATGAATGAGTTGTTCTGTGACCCAGTTAGGGATACTATATAATACTGAATACTGGCATCAGGCAGCTGTAGGAAGAAGGCTCCATAGTCCTTCCTCTGACAGCTTCATACTCACCAGGTGACAGAACTTCCATGCCACAACGTCTAACCAGTTTCTATTTTCATTTTTACACACCAGCTATGTGATGGAAACATATCAGAAGCCAGTTTTATTTAAAGTAAGGAATTTCTACTACTGGATTACTTCAGATTATTACATTATTAAATACAAAGAAATCCAGTGCATGGTCCTGTGAGATGAATGGCTGATGTCTCTATACCATTTCCTACTGCAGCTGTCCCAACTGTCTGTACACCACAGACATTTCACTTAAAACAACCATTTCCTTTAATATACTCACTTTTCCCACATGCTTATTTCCTTCTCCCCCAGTTTATTTCCAGATCTTGCAAATACTGACTGGGAAAGGGACAATAATCTGTTTTGTGCACTACAATGTTAGCTTCCACTTGCACAAGCTGGATGTTAGCTATGGAGCTGAAGACTAACTTTTGTTAGTATTGTATAATTATAATATTGTAGTATTTTCTTCAGCAGTGGCAAAGCCTTTCATCTTGAGATCTTTACTGTTCTGTCAGATTTGGTTGAAATTAGCCAATAGGTATGAAAATAAAGTGAGGGAAGCACAAGAACTGCCTGAAAGACATATGAGTAAAAAAGCAGACAGTATATTGCCTGTTTTGGCAGAAAATTAAAGGAAATAAATAAATAAATAAAAGTATTACTTTTGGCAGATTTGTGACTTGGAAGTATCTGAAGAGCTGCTTTTTGGAAGAATTTGAGCTGTTCTTTTTTTTTGACTAACAAAATATTCTTCTTCATGAACCAGTAAGTTTCAGATAAAAAGGAAAACATTTACGGGATTAGTTTATGGATTATTGTAAATAAAAAAGCAAGTACTGAAGTCTAATTTTATAGCAGCACATAAAAGCACAATGTATTAGCACACCAAGTCCTGAAGTGCTGGTGTGTTCCACACTAGCAATAAAATTACTATAAAATAAATTAGCAATATCCCTTTATCAGTGCCTGTATTCTTGGATAGTGGGGTACAGGTGACAGCATACAGCACAATTATTTTTACTCTTTTGTTCCTTTGCTGACAGAGAATACAAGTGGCAGAACAAATCTTAAAGCTCTTCTTTAAGAAGTTGAACACTGCTTGTATGTCTGACCAGTAAGCAAAATTACATTCAAAACACTCAGTTTAAAACATCATAAAATTGATGATTGCATTTTCACAGATTAAAATAATTGTTTTAATTCATTCCTTTCAGTGTTCCTTCTTGAACTGCTTAAAGAGTAAAGTTAAATAGGATAATTTTGAGATGTGCACTTCTGGGCTATGGATACATGTTTAGCCATGTATTAAGAAAATTCCTGAATATGAAATTTACACAATTTTATAAATCATGTTTGGCGTTGGAGTTAGCAGCACAAATAAAGATTCTAGCTCAGATATGGTTTTCTTTATGGCAATCAGGAAACCTCTCAGCCAGGAAAGCGATTTTGCAGATGCTGGACACACAAAATTCCAGATTCATTTTAAGAGAAGCTGCATCATACGCATCAAATTTGTGTGCTCAAACACTACCTTCACAAGCCCATTCTCTAGGAGTGATAAAGCGTGACTACCACTGCCAAAACTCAACCTAAAACTAGATGCAATGGATTTTACTGAGACTGTGGGATTAGGCATTTTTTGGGGAACACTGGTCAGCAATTCTGCTCCCTGTAGCAAGCAGTAGCCTGTGAGAGATTTTTTTGTATGAACACAATAATTTGAAAAGATTGATGATAATTAAACTTGGGGACTGTCGTGATGCTTTTGAGCAATAACTGTGGACTAGGAAGTTTACAGAAACTCTGGTATTTATGGGGAAACAGCGTTTCAGTCTCACAACAATAGTCATGACTATAACTCTCATAAGGGAACTGCTCTAGCTAAATTATAAAGAAAGTTCTAAAGTAATTCATAGATCATGCATCATTTTCTAGTGCCTTAAATTAATGAGATCTATCAGTAGTCCTCTCATTAGATATTCCAGCCAGAAAATAAAGGTATTTCCTTTTTCTTTGAGCCTTTAGCAATTACCAATATCTTGTCAGATATGGACATTAGGAAAAATGCTTTGGTTAAGGAACACTCAATTGTGAGGTTGTATTGCATAAAAATAGTTTGTTAAGTTTTGAATAGGATTAATAACCGTCAACTTTCCATATCACAATACGAGCTTCTCCCCATTTCTTACTCTGCCTTTAGGGCTCATATCTGTAAAAGGAGAGAGGACTCTCGGAAATAAGTAATGGAATATAAGACCAAAAAAAAAAAAAAGTCTGTTTGGGTTTTCTTTCTTTTAGACGTGGAGAGGAGAAGAGTCCACTCTCCTAATCAATCACCTATTGGTCTGACAAGGCAAAACCAATTTGTACTACTTCTGAGTACTCCAAAACTCTTTCTACACCACATGTCAAAGTAAAATGGACTAGCAAGGCATCAAGGAGTAAACTGTTATCCAAAACCTCTGCAACGTGGTCTTACAATTCTTCCTGCAGTTTCCATCGGATGCTATTTTAAAGTCAAAACTTAGTTCAAAACTTAGCAAGTCCATCTGTTTCCCTTATCCCTATCTTCACAAAAAGAGTGAAATGAACTAATTCCTGAAGTAGATCTTAAGAATAAAATAGAATTCCTAGCAAATACCAAGGTATTTTTACTATACAAGTAGTACTGTAATCCATCAAGAAACTGGACAGCTAGGATTTATGCACAGACATCGTGTTTCATAGTAGCTGCAATGCTGGAATTACTTTTTCAAAACAATGTTCAATGAGGAAAAGAAAAAAACACAACAAAAAGAGAGAGCTTACCAGCGTTCTACATGGAGAGTTGAGAAAATCCGCAAGGCAGCTTCTCTGGTGAAGAGTTTAAATCCACACTGCGTATCCCTGATTTCTTTGACACACAGAAACCATACAAGGAAGTGGAACCCGTACATAAGAAGAGTTCGAAAATACGAGCGCTGTGAAAAAAAGACAAGAAGTTAGATGGCTTCATTTATGTGATGAGTGAAGCGTTTCAACAGAGCTGGCTTGTAGGACAATAAACATGTTTCGTGACGGCTTTCAAAGGCTGTAAAATATTTTTGTTTTGCACTGGAAGCAAGCCAGAACTTTTTGATTCTTACAGTGAAACAAAGTTAGAGCTGAAAAGGAACGACTTGCCGGTCAAGTTCATGCTTAGAATATAAGCACAGGATATGAAAAGTCCAAGTTCTTGTTGCTGCTTTCCCTAATTCAGAGCAGCTTTCCATTCTGTACAATACCAAACCAAACACAGCAGAAACCCAAACCTGGATTTCAACTCAGATTGAGCGGTACAGTCTGTGATTTCCGGGGAACTGGGGGTACCAGGAAGAGGAGAGTGAAGGAGGAAGGTGGAATGGCATGCTACATCCTCTACTCCACTGCGTGTATCTGTCTGGTTGGCTGAACAAGTCCAACAAATTCAAAAGTTAACACAACCGACACTGGAGAATAAGCCAGCAGGGCTGCATAAAGACTGTTATTCTTAAGGATATACAGTAAAAACTACCCAGGTTCCAGCTGCTACTCCAAAACATTTCTTTTGAAAGTTTATTGTTATTCCTAAAAACCAAAACCAAACAACAACAAAAAAACAGGAGCATCTGTTGTTTGCAAAACACTTCTTTCCTTAAAGATTCAATGATCTCCAGAGATTACACACAATGTGTTAAGGCACTTAAAGGAATGCAATTAAAGAATGGATGTTTTTTTTCAGCATGTGATGGACCAAGTAACAAACAGGACAGAAGTAACAGCTGCTGTGTAAGGTAATTTTTAATTTTATATTTCCAGCAATGTTCCAGTCACCTCTTCTGTTCTTTTGCAAATATATTTTATGCTCCTGCTACAAGTTCTCACAGTCTATTCTTTGGTTACACTTTTGCCCTTGACATAATAATCACACAAATGTGTTTGTCCATGGAATCCAGAGGCTGGCCTCTGGGTTTGCAGAGATCACTCCTAGTCTTGTGTTCAAGACAGCTCCTAAACAAACAGGACTCAGACCCACAAATCACTTCCGAACTCACTGCTGAATTAAGCTGAATTTAGATGATTGTATTTAAGACAGCAAGCCAAATACCACGCAAAATCTTTATGAGCCAACAATTCATCTGTTAAACATCTCTGGGTGATAAGAGATGCCTTTAAAGCTAATAATTGCAAACCTCAGTTGAAAAATGGGAAGATGTTCAGCTTATTATGTAACGGCTTTTGGCTTAAGGAAATTAAAGTTCATACCTTGTGCCTCTTAGAAAAGAGCTCTCACCCTGAGCTAATGGTAGATATGGTGTGGATTTTTTGGCTCTGTTGGTGAAGGTGAGCCACCCTGTGACCAAGAACACAAGACTACTTACTAGTCCCAGAAGGAAAGCTCTAAGAGGCTGCGTGACTGCCATCTTGTAATAGCGTGCACTTACTTTGCAAAAAGGAGCTCCTGGGTTATGTTCATTGCTCTCAGGACTATTTATGCCTTTATTTATGGAGTCATTAAAGTGCATTAACAATTCTAGAAGCAGAACAGAAATCCTGATGTCTTGAGACTTAATTTAAGGGTGAAATTCTGGTCTTAATAAATCCCATATGGCTTCTTATCACAGCTTCATTCTACTGTTCTAGATGCCACTATGCCCAGAGAGAAATCCCAACTTCTCAAACATTATTTTGCATCTTTTTATTTATTTATTTATTTATTTATTTTTAATACCTATTGCCCTACTCAGCAGTTTTTTCCCAGTATGGTAGTCCCTCATTTCCAGACTGGGGACAGCTGGGGTGATGAAACGTGCTACATGTTTTAAACAGAACATTGCTACCTAATCAGTTGATGATTCCCTCATCAAAAAGTCAGAAATAGGGGGAGAAATAAGAAGCAAAGGAGGGATACTTTCATCCTGCAAACTGTATTTTTGCATTAAAAGATGAAGTGCTGTTCCAATTCTTCTCCCTTACCTAGCAAGACCCTTCAAAGATGCTAAGAAATATGAATGCACTGAAGAAAGTTCATGTATATTCAGTGCCTCAACACAGCAGGAAGGAATTCTGTGGGCTCCAATTTATGAGCTACATGGTCTCCATCTAGCTACATGGTCTTCATGTAGTAGCAACATTTCTAGGACTCACAGGCTAACTGTAAATGGTGTATTCTGTCCCACAGGCATGCAAGTTCCATGCCAAAGATTTATTCTTATTTGTGAAAATTGTGTGTTGTTTTTTTTTTTCCTCCTTTTTTTTTTGGGTGAGGATGCTGACATATACACACCAGTATTTATAAGAACTCTTTTCAAGTGAACTGCTCCAATGCCACCTGATAAACTGGAAGAAAAAAGATCTACCAGGTGCTGCACAACTTCTTCTGGACTTTTTTAAGGATTTTAGTATTTGGGTATATATATATTAGTTTCAATTATCAAACATCAGCATAAACAAAGCTTACTCTTGAGAATATTCAACACGATGAGCATATCTAACGATGCTCAAAAATATTAGTCCAGCAATGCGTCTGTTGCAATACGAGTTCCATGCCTGTGCTTTGTCAACTATTGCCAGCCAAGATATCGGAAAACCAGATGCAAGATAAGACTGTGCCTATGCATCACTGTTTATTCTACAAGAGCCACACACTGAACAGGACTGTTCAGTAGATTGAGTACAAACTCAAAAATTTTACTATAATACAGAAAAATTACAGTACAGTACTTTCCCACTGATTGAGATACTCTTCAAAGTTTATTGCTAATTATCCCTAACTCACTTTGAACAGGCCTCAAGATCTGTAGATAACAAGCTCCTGCTGTGGAAGAGAATCAATGAAAGTGAACTCATCAGTTGCCTCCCACTCCACCACTACTGGCAGAAAACGTACACTTGAAGAGAGACCATTCCACTGTAGGAGCTTTAACTCACCAGTCACAAAATGTTAACTTCTGCAGACTGTGCCTTCCTAATGACAGGAAACCAGAATGGTCTCTAGCAACCAGTTAAGTCAAGAACTTGAAGCTCTGCTTGTAAGCTGTTCTCAACTAGAAAAACTGAATCCTTCAATCGTAACACTAACTGAAACCAGTTCAAAGTTGGTGGTGCCTGAAATCTAGAACACATCCGTTTTATGTGACGGAGCATATGCTTCACTCATGGCAAGCGTTTTCTATTTTTCAGCTTCCATTCTTTTACAGATCTTGCTTATTTAATTGTAAAACCTGTAGAGCAGATTCAAATAACGGAAATATTTTGAGTACTAGTACACAGAAAGAAAGGGAAACAAACCTTTGCTATTGAGTCCTTTTCCAGATGAGCTCTAGAACCACAGGAAATAGCCATCTGGTTCTGTGCAGGAATTCAAATTAAAGAATTATTAGTTAAACTAACATTTGCTGAATCATTGGAATTTTCTGTGAATCTCCACGTGAAACCTTTATGAGTAATGATAACAGTATAATAAAAACTTCAGAGGCGTATACTTTCCTGCTTCCTGTAGCTGCACTTTTTCTACTGCTGTATTCCAAGGCTAAAATAAATCTTTTTTACAACTAACAGATCATCTAAAGGTTATTACATTTTGTATATGGTACATACAGATTGCTACAATTTATTCATATTTGGCTTAGTTTATATCATTCCTCTGAAGTATGCATACAGTAAATGTACTAAACACAGATATGCAGTGAGCATTGCAAGGCTCCTAAAGTTATAATGTACGTTTCCCTTAGATATTACATTGTGAAGGGATAACAGAATACTTGTTGCCCTGATCTATCTTCAAACAAGTAAAACACCCCAGTTTCAGTCACAAATATAACCCCAAATTAAATCAAAAGAGATGATCAAAATAGAATATTTAAAGTTATTCTCACACTACTACTTCTGACACAAAATCCCCCAAATCTGCTGTATCTGAGTGTGGGATTGACGATGGAGAACCAGCAACAACTGCTGCCGCCTCAGCAGTGAAAAGCATCAGGGAAACACTGCCACCCGGTGGCCCCAGTGCTTGCGTTCCTACACTCACGGACAGCCGCTGCCCTTTATACAGGTGCAGCCATCAGAGAGTTCCCACTGGAAGGCTGTGTATCATTTCTTGCATATTGGGAACCTAGCCAGATGTACCCCCTTTGTTCTGCACTTAAGCGCTAGGCTCATGAAAACAAACCTCAGTTCTTTCAGGTCAAGCACCTGAAAGACAATGACTATCCAAGGAGGAACTTGTTTCACAGTTTTTTGAATTGGTATTTACAACAAGAATTCTTCCAGATACTGTCATTAAACAAACAATACTGAGAAAATAAAACCTCTAAAAATAGAAGGAAATTAAGATGCACCCTTAAAGTTATATAGGATGACATCAGATAAGAATACTATAGTTAACTAAGCAAAAACACTATTTTTAAGTGAATAAAACATGGTATTTATACAGAGTGTAACAACTTCAAAGGAAAAATGGTAAATAGAACATTATGTGCTGCGTTAAAATAGGTACAGTGAGTGCCAAGGAGGTAAGAACTCCATGGAAGCGACTTCCTGCAGCCCATTCTCACAACTTCTAAACGCGAGGTCTTCAGACTGACACCTATGTTTTCAACTGGATCTCAAAGAGCTTAAGTTAAAGAGAATTATAAAAATTTATCTACATGCATGTGTATTAAACTAAAATACAGAGAGTTTATACTCACAGGCCACGGTTGAAGATTTTTTAGACCTTCTTCTACTTTTTCAATATCTGCAAATTTTGTAGCTCCATCTGCATCAGCCATAAGAATTTTTTTCCCTCGAGAAATGAAGGCACCCTGCGATCAAAATAGTCAATAAAAATCTACACCTTCCAAATCAGTACTTGTCATAAGCTAGCTGCAAAGACTGCAAACACCTGATGTAGCAACCAGAACAGTCCTATCTCAAAGATTCAAGGCAACAGGCCAGGCTTAATATTCTGCTACTAACAACAATTTATTTATATTGTAACAACATCTAAAGACTTCACACACTGCACATTGTCCCAAAATGACGGGGAATGCACAAACACGAAAAGTTAACAATCCATCTCCAGAGAAGCTTGCAAACTAAAAGCTTTGCAAACTAAAATTGTGAGACATGACAAGTTGCTACCATCAGCTAAACAGGGGAGCACAAAGCAGCAATTAGCAGTTGCCACCACACTAAACAGCCTTCCTTTGTCATTTAACTATGGAAAGGAGGATGCAGTGCTATTTTTTTCAGGAGAATTCAAGAGAGAATCTTATATTAGTTCTGAGAAATAATAAGTCTTAAGTCACAGTGTCACTGCAAAACATACGTGATGCTGCAGGTTTTGTCACGTTCTTGGTCAGAGATCTTTGACAATGTTTGATGGGGTTCAGACAGGGAAACAACGGTGGGTTTGCCAAATATATTGTCATAACTGAGCATGTGTGACTTTGGAAAAAAAAAAACTGTCAATGAAGCCCCACTACACACTACGAAGTGCAAAACTGTATCACACACAAAATCACCATATAAAAGAGTTTTTCTGTAATTTTTCTTCCCAGGAATAAAATACAGTTTCCAAGATCTGAAATAAGCTTCTTTTATAAAGAGTTTTTGTTTTAATTCATGGAACCTATACTCATTTTTCTGGCAATCATTTTGTCAATATATTGAAATCATAGTGTAGATCAGCACAGCTCTACCTTCTGCATATTTGGGCACAGGTAGTTCAGACAGAGAAGGAGATGAAAGTATAAATTACCATCCTGACTGCTCCTCCTTTCCCTCGATTTTTTACCAAAGAAAGAACTCGCACTTTGTCGCTTCCATATTTCTTGCAGTACTTCATTGCAACCTGATAGACATACAAAAAACGAGCATAAAACAAAAACAGGAATCAAGGTAGAAGTTTACATTTGCTCACCCTTTCTTTTTTTTTTTTTTAATTTAATAGCACATAGCTATAATCACTTCAGTCTCCACAAATACATTGCCAGTGTTTGCTGGAGTCTGGGGAAATAAAAACCAGTTCACAGTCAACAAAAGAAGACTGGAGAAGATAGGCATGTTCAGTAGAACAGGATATTCCTCCGAGCAATTCTAAACCCCATTCACTCAAGTCCAAAAGACTCACAATACTAATGTAATTTACATCACACTATTTCAGACCTTTTATTCTAACACAAATATTTAATCAAAAAATATGTATTTTTTGCTGCTGCTACCTACTTCTCACTTGTCTTGCTGCTCTCTGTGGTCTTAAAAAAAAAATCAGTGATATAAAATCCTATTCACATTGATGTGCAGACTTCTTTCATGCTATGGGAGAACAAATAAATGAACTTTTTCCTCTAATCTTTTCTAACAGCTGCCACAAGTCCTTGCAAGTCCAGAGGCCCATGGCCACAGTGCACTCAGTTAGAAATGATACTAGAAGGAATGCAAAGTCAACAAATATATACGAACAGTACTTAATGGACAAGCTTAAGCTTGAGAAACTTATGAAGAAAATGAAAAAGCAGCATTCATGTTAATACCTGACCCAAAAGTCTACCAAGCAGTAGTTAGAAATAATAATAAAAAAATCCCAAGTTGGCCACCTTTCCTTTCCAGTGACATTCATCGAAGTAGGAGGAGAAGAATGCAGAACTATTTTGAAAGCACTGTTACTGTCACAGGGATTTTAAAATGAACAATGCCACAAAGGATACAGTAAAGAGCAACACAATGTATCAGCCATTCTGTCAATTACAGTACGAATCTGCTATTCTAAAAGGCTTCTAATGTTTCCTTAAGTTTTTATTCACATCACTGTGCACATATGGAATATTTTAGAAGTTTATTGAAGCTAAGATTTGAATTTTTACAATTTCAGCAGCAGAAAAAACTGTGTGGCCAGCACATCAGCCAGTTAAGAATACTGGCATTCAAAAAATAATTATATGTGTATGCTTATGCATATGTGACATCCATCATTCAGGTAGGACAATGATAGAAAGTATTCAGGAACTTGAATTTGAATCGTCAAGTATTTCAAGTAACAAAATGTAAAGGCAAAACATTATTTCACAACTGCAATGTAAAAATCCATACCTCTGATTTCTTGGAAAGACACTTCTTTTTCTTACCTTTGTGGTTTGATCTTTGCTTCCATCATCAACCACTATTACTTCATAAGTGAATGAAGGATCTCGTTTCTTAAAAACAAGAACAGAAAAAATGCATTTCATCCAATATCTGAAGTCCATAGTAGGTGTTTTCAACATCAGCATACTTTACCTCTGGCAGTTTTCAACTATTCATGTTGAGACAGGCATCAACATCATGCAGTAAATTTGCTACGGTAGCAATTTTAGTCAAAGAATTTTGCCACATTTGACGCCTGTTCCATTATATTGGCTGTCATATTGTTCTTCAACTACCATTTATTACTAAAAAAAAATTAATTTATAAGAGATGAAAGTTCAGAACAACATCACTGCTAACACAAACAAACCAAACAAAACCCACAAGAGGCTTCTTACCGAAATAACCAACCCTAATGAAGAACACATGTTTAAAAAACTGTTTGGGACAAACAATTTTATAGTTTAGAATGTTAAATGTATCATTAATCCTTAGTCCCCATCTTGGAGAGATCGCATGCATCATATAGTAGTAATTAAATTTAATTAAAAAAATGCCTTCCAGTATTCAATCTAAAAATAACTGATAAGAGACAGAAGTGTTACTTCCAAGTGGCTATTTAACATACAGCAAAAAAATCAAAGTGAATAGATCACAGACTTATTACATATAGTAAATAAAGATAATATATTTTGAATGCAAAATGAAAATACCTGTCTTTTTTCCAGAAAATCCATAGCTTCATCCATCATAAGAGGTACTAGACAAGAAAAACACAACAATGAAGTTAGTAGATTTTAACATGCTAAACACCAAAAAGCATCTGTACATGCAAGCTGACAACAACCCCAAAGCTAAGATGAGCAAATTGCTTTCTTCATGCCACACCAGCTTCAGCAGACAAGCTTAGCACCTGCAATTCTAAGCCCCATTCTTTCTGAGTGCAAGAACAATGAAAAAAAAAAATCACACATGTAAGACAGAAACAAAAATTTGTTTTAAAGATTAGAACCCACTTTCCATTTTAAAATGCAATTCTCTAAGTAGTATTACAGAAAAAATTAAAATAATCTCCAAGACTGACCCTGCAAACCAGCACTGACTTTCTTCTATTTAAGCCAACTGACAGAGAAATTCCTAATGCTACTTAGTCCCATGCCTTCTCCTACTAAGGCTGTTGGCTGTGATGCTTCAGCCAACAAACTTACGCTATTTTTGCAGCTGATTTATCTGCACATTAGAAAGACATTCGACGTTACGGTTGTCTTTGCAGGATATGCTCATTCCTGAGCACATCACCAGCGCTTATTCTGTCTCCAGCGAGACAACTAAATGAAAAGCACATGAAATATTTATGTTCTTGCTTACTGCAAGCACATATATGAGAACCAGAACTGAGGAATGCACTGGACTCAAGAAAGAGCCAGGCCTACTTTGTGTCCAGACGCACGTTGTTTGTCAACATCCCTCAAGAGAATCCCAAACAGCCTGGTACTTTCACTCACCAAGAACAGAAACGTGCTTGTGCTATCATGTCAACCACAACTACAGCTCTACAGCTTGACATTTTCTGTCACATTGGAAAGACTTCGCTTTTTAGTCTTATGTCCTCATATATATGACCAAACCAAAAGCCAAACAGCAGAATCAAAACCATCAGATCATCCCTTTCCTGCTTGTCTGAAACTGCTGCTGTTGCTTACAGCAAGTCTGAAATTAATTTTAAAAGTCTGTTTATACACCTTGCTTTACAGCAACTACAGGGGCAATGAGCAGCTATCCTGCTATACTTTATCAAAATAAAGCAGATTCCTACAAGTGCTCCATCCTACTTTTAGCAGCAACAATCAAATTACACAATATCTTAATTTTGAAATTCAGTGTACTTGGACTGTTTTCTGAAAAGGGTGTAGAAAATTAGATACATAATCTGGTGTGCTAGAGTCTACTGCCAACATAAACTGACCTCTGCATTATCAGAGGAACAACAGATAGATTTTCTTCTTTTTCTCAAAACAAGAAAAATCTTACACCGGTCTTCCTCATTGTATGAAGGCACAACAACAGAGAGTTCCTTTGTGGGGGGATCGTGTATACTTGGTACAGATTCTTTCCTGCCTTCAGAGTTTATGAAGAATTTTTCTTCCTCGTATCGGTGAAGGGCTGGCATTTTTACGGCAGTTATGTGAGCAATCACACAAATCTGTGATGAAAAAGATAAGCAAGAAAATATTTGAACATTGTTTATACACCAGCAATGTATTAAAGGTTTATCTAGCTGCTAAATACGCTACAAGGGGCAACCAAACATATTTCAGTAATGAGATGAGTCAATAGTACATTGCTTCATCCACCAAACTGCAATGGACCTGAACTTTCTTGTGCGAGTGTTGATCTGCTCGAGGGTAGGAGGGCTCTGCAGAGGGATCTGGATAGGCTGGGCCGAGGCCAACTGCATGAGGTTCAACAAGGCTGAGTGCTGAGTCCTGCACTGGGGGCACAACAACCCCAAGGCTGGCTATTAGGAGAAATTTCTTCACTGAAGGGGTTGTGCGGCATTGGAATGGGCTGCCCAGGGAGGTGGCTGAGCCGCCATCCCTGGAGGTGTTCAAGAAGCACGTAGATGTAGAACTTGGCAGCATGGTTTAGCGGTGAACTTGTCAGTACTGGGTTAACAGTTAGACGAGATGGTCTTAAGTCAACTGCGACTCTGGATGCCCTCGAAGGGTTGGTCCAAGCCTCGCCGCACCTTGTCCAAATAATCTGTCAGCCAGCTGGCGCTGCCTCCGGTCCTGCACTGAGCCACTGGAAGCGGTGGCATTACTCTGGAGCGCAGCACGCCTCTGTCAGAGCACTTCTATGCACAGCCGAAATACAGCTGGCACCTGTCTCCCCAGGTCCTGGGGAGCACCACAGACGTAGCAGAGGTGGCGTGCGGCAGAATTTCGGTTTCCATGCGAAAATGCTCAACCTTGCTCCCCATTTTCGCAGCAGAGAAGCACACTCCTTGTCCCTGAGCGGCTGGGACAGGAGCCCCACTGCGGGTGCCTTCAGGAGGCGTACAACCCCCGGGACAAATCACACCCCTTGCGAGCCCACCCCCGCTGCAAACACCACACACCCCAAGCCCTCCACGCCACCCCCGGGAGCTCTCACCAGGAGGAGGAGGAGGAGGAGGAAGGCGGCCAGCAACGCTGCGGCCTCGGGCAGGGGCAGCGGCAGCGCCATAGCCCACGGCGGCGGGGAGGCAGCGGCTCGGCGCCCTGTGGCGAGGCTACAGCCACGCGGAAGCCGCCATCTCCTTTTCCTTCCCTTCCCTTCCCCGCCCCGCCGTGCTGGCAGGCGGCCGGCAGCGGAGGCTTCTGGGCGCTGCAACCCCGGAACCACACCCGGGGAAGGGAAGGGAGGGGAAAGGCAGCGGCATGGCGACAGCGTTCAAGTAAGCGCGGGGTGCCGGGGCGGCCCCTCGCGGCTCTGCCCCGCCTGGGCATGGCCCCCGGGGGTTGCAGGCGGATCGGGGGAGCCCGCAGCTTCTCTCCTTGTCTTGGGACCGTGGGTTCTGCCTGCTGCGCGAAATGGGGTGTCGCGAGTGATCGGGAAATGCGGTGTCGCGACTGATCGTGGGTGGGTGGGTGCGGAGGGGTGCTGGCCCCTGTGACGGGGCTGGGGGTGGGATCGGAGAGCCCCCATGAGACGCGGGGGCTCCGTGTGCCGGCTTCCCTGGGGATAAGCGTGCTGCTCCGGAGGCCCCTTATTTCCTTCTGGGTACACGTTATAAAACGTGTGTGTGTGTAACGGCGCCGCTGTCAGTGCCTGCATCTTAACACGGCTGAGTGCAGGGTCACAACAACCGCATGCAGCGCTACAGGCTTGGGGCAGAGCGGCTCAAAAGCTGTGCAGAGGAAAAGGATCTGGGGGTGCTGAACGATGCTCGCCTGAACACGCCGCCAGTGTGCCCAGGTGGCCAAGAAGGCCAACGGCATCCTGGCTTGGATCAGGAATAGTGCAGCCAGCAGGACCAGGGGGATGATCGTCCCCCTGTATTCAGCTCTGGTGAGGCCGCACCTCGAGTGCTGTGTTCAGCTTTGGGCCTCTCACTACAAGAAGGACATCGAGGCCCTGGAGCGGGTCCAGAGAAGGGCTACGAAGCTGGTGAAGGGCCTGGAGCACAAGTCCTGTGAGGAGCGGCTGAGGGCACTGGGGGTGTTTGGTCTAGAGAAGGGGAGACTCAGGGCTCATTGCTCTCTACAGCTACCTGAAAGGAAGGTGTGGGGAGCTGGGGGTTGGCCTCTTCTCACAGGTGACTAGAGTTAGGACTAGAGGGAATGGCCTCAAGTTGTACGAGGGGAGGTTCAGGTTGGAAATGAGGAGACATTTCTTCTCAGAAAGAGCAGTCAGGCATTGGGACGGGTTGCCCAGAGAGGTGGTGGAGTCACCGTCCTTGGGGGTGTTCAAGGAAAGGTTTGACGTGGTGCTTAGGGACATGGTTTAGTGGGTGACATTGGTGGTAGGGGGATGGTTGGACCAGATGATCTTGGAGGCCTTTTCCAACCTTAATGATTCTATGAGTCTAAACAGGAGAAGGCTTTGTTCAAATATTGAAACAACACTTATGAGTTCTTTTTACATTAATGTTGTGTGCTTAAAAAAACAATGCAGTAACTATGTTGGCAATATCTTGAGTAATAATAAACATAAATTATTTCTTAACTGAAGCATGAAGCATTTATTGCAGTTTTTATTTTTTCCTAAAGATTCAAAGAAAAATATAACATTTCATGTAGTTGTGTTAAACTGTTCTGTGCGTCTGAATGCAGTCATTGAGCTACCAAATATTTTAGATACTGTAATAAAATTACCCTTTCTGCAGGTCTTCAAAAAAATTCTATATTCTTGCTTCAGTAAACATTCACTTTGACCTTAAAACTAATAGGTATTTAATTAATATTACTGAGGTGAAAGCTAGTAGCTTGTGTTAGGTGTATGTGCATGCAGATTCCTTATGGAGAAGAAGTATTTTGGAAAATGAATGACAAAAAAGCTTTGTTTCTTCATCTTTACTATTTCTTAGATCAGTCTAGAGTTTCCAAGTCTTTCATATTCGTATTTCATATTGCTAAGCAGCTTTGCAAGCCATCTTGATTCTTAGATTATTTGTTGTTGTAGGATAGCGCTTGCTTTTTCTTTTTGCTCTCTCTCCTTGGAAGCTTGTGTGTAAACATCCTTTCCTATTTATTGCAGAACAGTGGAACCGTTGGAATATTACAGAAGATTTTTGGTGAGTAAAACATGATGTGCATGTATAAATTGCTTGCAAGCAATTCTTGAGTACTCAAGCTTTTTTAATTTGCATGGAAACTTGAAACTGTAGGGGAAAAACAGCTCACTGAGTTGGGGAAAAATGCTTGTAGCTCTTCAGAACTTGTTTTTCCTCCTGTCTCTGTCACTGTTTCCGTGGCAGGTTGTGTTCCTGTTTAACTCCAGATGTGAAAATGCTTTTGTTGGCCTCAAAAGGAATCTGCGTTAAATTTGACCAAGGTGGTGGTGCAGGCTTGTGTCTAGTGCAAAGCGACTTGGCTTTCAGTTGCTACTAAAAGTAATAAAAAATATTGCTACTAACTGTGCTCACTGAAACTATGAAGGAGAGCCTTTTTTTTTCCTGTATGCTTTACACTAAAATAGTATTGACTTGGAAATAAGTACAGCATTACTGCCATTAGTTTCAGTTCTTGTAATTGAACCAAAATTTTGATTTTGAGAAGCTTGAAATTGTGATGAGTAATAGTTCAGATCTAATGTGAATCATAACCAATTTGTGCTGCTTTTAATGAAGGTTTAGGTTCTGTTGAACAACTTCTGACTGACAATATTTAGAAGTTTGTTTTGTTTTGTTTTGTTTTCACTCTAATGTTCATTTTGAGAGCTCCGCTAGGCGGAGTTAAGGGATGGGAATTGCCTAAAAACTCCAAACAACGCATACAGGTAGAAACTCTCAGTTTAAGTTTCTGAATCTAGCCTGTAGTACTTATCCTTGAAACAGACAATCAATCTACTGTTATATTTATTTTCTAAATCAGTTACAATAAATAAAAAAACCCTGAACCTGCAACCATAAACAGGGCATCTGTTGATGAAAAACTGTCTGGAATGTGATTGAGCTTTTCCTAGCAATTTTGTAGCTGTGCATTTCCACCAAAATGGAGAATGCTTTTTATATAAACTTACTGATGTGTTATTTGATAAAATATGTCTGATGTGTTACTTGATAAGAATATGTTTTCTAATTTGAAATCTGTAATTTCTGTGTAGAAAGAGAACTGTCGACCTGATGGAAGGGAGCTAGGTGAATTCCGGGCAACCACTGTCAACATAGGTAAGTGGAATAATAATGATAATGTGGGTATTATTAATCTCTCATTGCAGTAGCCAGTACCTTTAATGACTTGCTGATCAGTTTTCTTGGTGCTTGAATTTTGAAACAAGAAAGAGGAAGAATTTTTATTTATAGTTCCAACAAACATTAAAAAGAACGCATGGTACAGTAATATCTTTGAGCATTGTTCTCTGGTCCTGCCCCGGGCTGCTACGCACAGCAAAATTTAGGTGGTCTTAGAAGTGTGGCTCCTTCTAAGACCAGCAGCTTCATGTTCTGGATGCTGAAGACAGCGTCTGTCCACATCCTGACCAGTGCACAACTGATGCCTGGCATCTTGAAAGGTGCTGACTTGCACCTTGAGCCTGCGCTTTGTTCTAAGCTCGATGAGCAGCTGGCTCAAGTAGAGGCAAGATGCCTTATGTGCAGTGAGCAGCAGGCCTTAACTACCTTTCTTAGACCTTGCTGTGGTTTCTGAAAGAAATATACAGGTTAGCATGCGCCACCACGGAATGATTGCTGGTTATTGCTGAAACAAATGCTGCAGATTTTTGCCATTGTACAGTGTTGCCTTTTCATGAGGTCTAGCTCTAAGTCAGTGAAAAGGTAGTCTGGTGATAACCGTCCCTGATTACTGGCTTAAAAGTTTTCCATTGATAGGATCTGATCTAGAGCTGTTTTACCTGTTTGTGTGGTAAAAGGTACGTTTTCATCTAGTAGAGCATTGACTGCTATTAATGTAAAGGATATTATTAGTTCAAGTTTGCATCAATGTGCAAAACACAATCTGTGGTACATGAAAAAAATTGATCAAGCTAATAATGAGGCAAGCTTAATCTGTAATATTTTGGGAGAAAACGCTAGTAGTAAATTTTGGATAATGGATTCATCAATCCTTAGCTTGAATTTTAAGAATGTTAATAATCCAATATTCTGACTGTTTGATAGAGAGAGGGGATCTGTTCCCATCCTGGATTCATCAAGACTTTGCTTAGCCTGCGTTTAGTTTAAAATGACAGAGATTAAGCACTTTATAAAGGCGGATGTTAATTAATTTGAATGAAAGAAAGATTTTATCGAACTGCACTTTTTCTCTTCAGGTTCAATTACAACTGCGGATGGGTCTGCCCTGGTGAAACTGGGAAATACTACAGTAATTTGTGGAGTTAAAGCGGTATGGTTGGTTTTGATTTTAACTTGGCTGTTAGCTGAATTTGTTTATTTGTCTGTAGAATGCATCTCCTGACGAATTACAATAATATGCCAGTCAGATACAATTACATTATTTCAAGAGTTACTTTCGGGTCTCAGAGATAATATTATTTCACTGTCTAGTGCTGCTTGTACATTCTGAGAATGTGTATTTTTGTGGTGTGTACTGCATATGGGGAAAGATATGCACAAAAATACAGAGCTTTTATCTAGAAATAACAGACAGGAATTGAAGAGTTTCTGCAGACTGATCAATAAGTGGATTGGTAATTAGTTGGCTGGACTGTGAAGTGCCTTGTAGCCTCAGCTTTACTGGTGGCCTGCCATGAACCCTGAGATAAATCACTTCACACCCCTGCATGCAGTGAGAGGTTTTCCCATTGGCAAAATACAGACGGTTAGCTACCTATGAACTTGCAACTGACTGCTGAAAAAGAGCTCTTGTAAATCTAACTGCAATGATAACTGGCAAGAAAATGACGCTTCATACTTAGAATAGCTGGAAAATCTTTCTGAACAAAATTCAGCTCTTCATTTCTTCCTTTTTTATTCCAGGAACTTGCTGCACCTGCGGTAGATTCTGCTAATAAAGGATATATTGGTAAGCTTTTTGGTATTGTTCTTACTCAGATTTTTTATTGCTTTAGCTAAAAGTAATGATGGGACAGATAAGCGTGCTGTGAAGGCCTCTTTAGGGAAAGAAATTGGGTAAAGCTGTATTACTTTCCATAAAATCAGTTTTCAAACTGACATTCAGGAAGTGGTACTTCAGAAATTTCAGAATTTCCCTGCTCTGCTTGTGAGTTTTCTATGCAAAGCTACTTTCTCATTCCTGTTTCCAGACCGGGATTGAAGATAAACCCTCAGCAAGGGATGTTTGTTAAGGGAAGAAAGGTAGTTCATCTATGAAAGATTGGGCCATGCAAGGTTGTGCAAAGGCACGTTATCTTTTGTCTTGAAGTCCCAGCAGACAAAAAAGGCTACACAAACTGCTTATTTCTCAGGGAACTGTAGAACTCCAGCATCCTCACTCCGGTGCAGTTTCTTGTGAAATAAAATCATTCAGTGGAACAGAGAGCTTATGTGAAATCCCCTTTTTTATAAGGTACCTCCAAAGTATGTTGTTTTCGGTGAACCTCATTATGGTCTGTGGATTTTTTTTTCCACAAAAGTTTATGCATGTTTTTGCTTCCAGTCTAAAGCATCACGTTTTAACGGTTGATGAAAAGCAGATAGCATACCAGCAAAGTCACGCAGTGGGATGAAAATGGTGCTGTTGCTTGATCTAGTTAAGAATGCTTAACACTTAGGGAAGGGTTTGTGTGAGGTCATGATACTCACAGAAGGAATCCAAACAGAAAATGATAAGTACAAGTATTTGCTTTTCTGTGGAACATACCTTTTCCAAGTACAGACTTCTACAAGCTCTTTAGTACAAACTCGTATGTAAGTAACTATTTTTGAGGGGAGAAGTAGGAAGGCTTGACTGAAGAATTCTTGGTCTTGCCTTTCATTTGAAGCACATAAAATGGTATTAAAAGTGCGTATTGTCTTATTTCTATTTTTGATTTCCCATGCCATGATTTCTTTAGTTTATAACTGATGATTTTTGTTACCCAGTTCCAAATGTAGAACTGCCATCCCTCTGTTCAACAAGGTTTCGCTCTGGACCTCCTGGCGAAGAGGCTCAAGCAGCAAGCCAGTTCATTGCGGATGTGATTGAAAAGTAAGGACCATCTTACTGCAATTACACCACAAACAACTCTGCAAGACAATTTTCTATTTGCTGTTTTACTTTCTCGTTTTATTTTAGTTCACAGATAATAGCGAAAGAAGATCTGTGTATTGCAAATGGCAAGGTAAGTTGTACCTCCATATAAAGAAGGGCATACTAGCAAGATCATGGTGGTTAAGACTTTAAAGAAGGTATTGGGGGTTGTAGTTTTGTTGTTTTTGTTGTTTTTTCAATTTACATAGCTTGGTTTAGGTCTAAAGTGTAAAATTTTGTTCTTATGAAAGAAATAAGTATCTTTGTTTGTGTGGCCAGTGTTTTCTTAGATATTGCACCATTTGCTTAGCTGCTGTAATAACTCACGTGTGCAAACCTTTTTTGATAGCTCGCTTGGGTGTTATACTGTGACATCGTATGTCTGGACTATGATGGAAACATCTTGGATGCCAGTGCCTTTGCTTTGTTAGCAGCATTAAAAAATGGTAAGTCTTCTCTAGAGTAAGAAACACACTCTGATTGCTGTTGCTTGGAGAAATACGTTAGTTTTTAATCATGAGGGAAAATAATTGCTTCACAATTCCTTAAGTCTGCTTTTTTCTGTCACCTAAATTCCTAAATTGGGAATACAGAGTGGAACTGATGGTAAGGATTCCATAGATACGTAACAGCTGGGCAGTAAGATCTTTTTGTACTTATGTTCTTGCTGTCGTGTAAGATTAATAGCCATTCTGTGTGTTCTGTCTCAGAAATCGGAATCTTTCAGCAGTGGTCACAAACGACTTTAATGTCTAGTAGAGCATCTTACCTTGTTCATCTGTGTTGTGTAGGCAGAACAAGCTGTTGGGAGCTCAGCTTATTTTGTCAAAACACAATGTTTGTAGCTTCATGCGTTATAGTTTGAAAGAGCTGTTTTCATGCATGCTAGATATATATGATTATTCACAAGGTGTGGTTTATATACGCATGTAGGAGACAGCATAAAGAGTTAAGAGAGAGGCTTCCTTTTCTAAGCGTGAATTGCTTGCCTTTGAATTCCCATAGCTAATTTGCTCTTGATTTCCCTGTCTGCATTACTGGGTTGTTAGAGTGAGAGTTATCTTAAGATTGGATTGTGCTTTTTCTACAGATGTATAAAATACATGAGATGAGACTATATATATATATATATTTTTTTTTTTTTACATGTCCTATAGGCATTTTTTGGGGAAAAATTGCTTTTTGTTCAATTTGAGACTAAAGGTGTTGTAATCGTACAGTATTTTGGAAGCAGAAAATGCTTCCATGTAGGGAGGAATGTTACTTTCAAGAGAAAAGTGAAATAGTTACATGAACAGCTAGTTTTAAGCTAAACACTTTCCTTGAATTCAAAAAATGTAACACTAATAATGTAACCAAAACCCCCTTCTCATCTGCTTTCAGTGGCTTACCAATATGGTAAGAGGACAGCTTGAATGTTTCAGTGGTCTAGGGCATCTGTAGGCCTATTGAAAATAGCAGTGTTTAATATTTTACTATTGTCATTTTTTCATCTCTTCAGTCCAATTGCCATCTGTTACTATAAATGAAGAAACTGGTTTGTCAGAAGTTAATTTAAAACAGAAGAATCCTTTGGTTATCAGAAAGCATCCAGTTGCCACATCCTTTGCTATATTTGATGAGTAAGTTCCTGTTTTTTACTTATGAAAACAACTGTGAATCTAAAAGAAATAGTGAAAACGTGAGGATGCTACTGGTGTTTCTGCACTTCTCATCCACTGCTGCTGAAGGACACGAGGGTTCAGGCAATGCTGTTTCGCTTGCTCTTATATCCAAGGTGTGTCTCGCTGAACTGATTTCTAGTTCTGCAGTATAAATGAGTATGCAGCAAAAAAAACACAAAAGTTTGTCCAACTTCCTCCTGTGACTTAAAGCAGAACTGTTTCCCAGCCTAAAGGACAGGCATAAAAGTACTCTAGGGTTGAAAGTTTTGGAAAAGGTATTGATTTATGCTGATGCAGTATCCTTGAGACAAATGAACGCAACTAATAGAGTTAATCTTGTAAAATTTCATGTACATAGCTTATATAAAAGACGGTAGTTTTTTGAACAGATTATATGAAGGGTTTAGTCAACAGAGGAAGTAAAAAGTACTGGTCCACTCAAAACAATAAAACCTTTGGATAACTGAAAACATAATTACCCAAGATGAAGTATGACCAGCACTCTTAAGTCATTGTTCCTGTAGGTAAAGAATCTGATTATGAGAAGTCAAAATAATCCCATCTGATAACTTGACTCCTCACCTGAAATTGTTTATTGGCTCTTCATTAGTGTAAGTATGTTATTTAAGTGTTCTGTTGCTGCATAGAAGAAAAGTAGAGAATCAAAAATACGATATTTACTGTGCTATCAATCCATTTAAATATTTAGAGACGTCAGGCATTTATGGCACATTTAGCTGTATTCACAGAAATTACTGATAGGCCCTTTGATTCACCTGTGGGACGGGGTGAGGGGAGTGCTAAGCTCCAATGCTGATCAAGTAATTACCAAATGAATTCAAAGCAGAAAGTTACAGGTGCGCTGGTGCAGAGCACTGAGGAGCTCCACAGCATGACCACTGCGGAGTCAACCTGTACATAAATGAAGAGCCAGGTCTGATGCATCCAACTCTCGATGGGTTCAGGTTTCCTTTGTCATGCTGCACAGGACTGATGCTGCACACCGTGTGTGGGTAGAATAAAAAAGTAGCATTTTTGAGTAGCATAGCTAAGGACTGTTATTTTTATTACACTGTTGCGCTGAAAAGGGCAATCTGAAACTGTTGGTTAAAGTGTAAATTACCCAGGAAAACTTTTTAAAAATTACGCATTGCTCCATGAGCTTAAATCAAAAAATTATTCCAATTATTTAATGGGCATATAGCCTTACTGCTATTCCCCCCAAACTTGCCATAATCATCCAGTCTAGGTGCACTGTAGCTGGTAGGTTGATTACATCCATCTCTCACACAAAATTTAGTTAACCCACGTGAACAGAGGCTTCATGAAAACTTCAGGTATAGTCTGTTTGGCTATATCGTAACTCAGAAGCAAAACGTTTGTAGTACCAGTTTTTTTGTTTGTTTTGTTTTTGAAAGAGAAACTAAGCCTGGGGTGTTGTTGTTTGGCTTTTTGAAGTTCAAGCTCTTGTTGTGCAAAGTTGTCTTTTAGTTGATATCCTTTTTTCATTGGTTTGCTCAATTTTTAACTTGAAAACTAGTATTTTCTACTTTAATGATCTGCATTGTCTGATGTATTTGACAGCTTATTTTGATTTCCTTAAGGTACCCAGTAACCATTTTTGAACTACTCACAGTCTGAGTGACGTTAGAGCTCTCTGACAAACAATTGAGAGCTACTTTGGTGAATTTACAGTAGGAAATGTATTTTGCCTTAAGGTCTGCTATAGATTAATGAAGGCTACACCTAAAAACATCATCTTTGCTTAACTATGAAGTAAGTGGTTGCATACTGCAAATAACAGTTTTAACAGTATTTTCCTGCAATACCACAGGTCTATAAAACTATTATTGTATTTTGACAGCTGGTATTTTAACAGACATATACACTATTTCCCTTTTTTTTTAAACTAGTACACTGTGGTAAAAAAAAAAAAACACACAGATGAGTTTGAACACTAAATCAATCTAAAATTATTTTATAACACTACATTAAAATTAATTAGCAAATGTATTTTGCAGCCATGTTTAAGGAACATCATGTACTAACGTCTGCATATATTTTCCTTTCAAAAGCACATTACTCGTAGTTGATCCAACTGCTGAAGAAGAAGACTTAGCAACTGGAACAGTAACTATTGTAACTGATGAAGAAGACAGACTCTGTTCCGTCCATAAGCCAGGTACTTCCAAGCTCATCGCATAGGAACCTATGAAGCAGATGGTCTTTTCTTGACCTATATGCTATATAGCTGCTTTTCTTTGTAAAATGTGTGCATTTTATGACAACAGATTGCTTAAGTAATGATTAAACCACTTACTCTTGAAATTCATTTTGAAAGAGGTGGTATGACTGATGTTTAAAAGTCATAGCTTATCCTACACATAGCAAAGGACAAATCTTGAGCGTGCCTACTGTTTAGCTTCAGCGTGTTTGTTTTCTGTGCCTGAGGCTATAGTTGAAGTTGTATACTCTCTTCAGGTGAAAGTTAGTTGAGAGAATTACTATATTAATACCTTGACTTGGAAAACACATGTAAGGATACTTAACTGAAGCATAAGTGGAAAATCAAATTGTTCCTTTCGATTCTTAGGTGGAAGTCCTCTGACAGGAGCCAAGCTTCAGGACTGTATCACCAGAGCCATAACAAGACACAAAGAAGTAAAGAAGCTGATAGACAAAGTAATAAAAAGCATAAAGCCGAACTGAACAAAAGGCAAGATCTTTTCAAAAGTGGATTTGTAAAAATTGTATTTGTTACAGTGTTCACAAGCCTTTTTATACTAAATAAACAAATACCAATACTACATTTACAAAGTTCATTTTTTTCTAAAATGCTTTTCACCCTTATACTATGTACAATGCTGCTGAATGGTAAAAAATACAAGATAAAACATTCTGTTAAAAAATTAAGTGACTTAAAAGGAAACCGGACCCTAGCTGCTTTATCAATGAAGTCGCCACGTTATATAGGGGTAGCTTCCAAAACCAGTTTATTTCAGTGTAATGTCAAAAGGCCGGTTTCCCACCAGTAATATAAAACACTGATTTGTTTTTAAGCTTTCTCCTTTTTGAACTGGAAAAAAAAAATCACCTTTGAATAATTTTTATAGAGAAAAAAAAATGCAAGTCTCAGGATTTTGGAGGGGCTGGTGTGCCTCTTTTCCTTTTACTTTTTGAGTGGCTGCCTGAATGCTGTTGATGTCGCAGGTGAGCTGCTTGTGCTGCTGCTGCTGCCGCCATAGCCATTTGATGCTGCAAGAATCGCAACTGCTGCCACGAAGGAGAAGGGGGAGAAAAAGCTTGTTAGTGTTAGCTATAAAGCTATGTTTCACATCAGAAAGAATGACAGGAAGGTGGAAAAAAAATAAACTGAGGAGGCACTAGGTTAACAAAAGGAATACATCATGTACTGGGGCAATGAGTACAGTCAAGCAGCACCAGTGGCACAGAAGCCTGCTGAGGGCATATCTAACGTTGTACACGTTCTCAGACAGCTGTTTCTTTGCCCTTTCTCTCCATTGCAGTAACTGCAGTAACTCAGCAACTTCAGTGAACATTTGGTGACAGTACATTTTTAGCATCGTACCTTTTCTGTATATGTAGTGTTTTCTTTGTGTATCACAAGAAGACTGTGTGCTAAAAGTATTTTAATATTTTCATAAAGCATCTGAATAACAGAATGCTAAAGGAATGCTTTGTCAGAGATGTTGTATATACTGACTGTAGCTGTGCTACACTGGAACTTACAGGTGCTTCAAGTGTCTTTATTTTGCAATCCTAATGGCACCTGGCAGAGCTTATTTAGTAATGTGCCACAAGCACTCCTTGAATGTTATCAAATCAGGAAGGTGGATGGCTTAAATGAATAAAAATAAAGGCAGTGCTCCAAGCTGAGAAAACTACAGATTTCAAGTCCTTCATGATAGTTTGTCTGAATTTTTTTTTTTTTTAATTTCAGACTGTAAAGACAGTTTTAAAAAAAAGGAGATTTTTTGTTTTGGAGCTGAGAATTCTTTTCTTTTCTTTTTTTTTTTTTTTTAAACAGAGCGAAGTTGCTGGATTACTTGTATCTGTTGCTGCTGCTGCTGCAAGGCTTGTTGTTGTTGCTGTTGTAAGGCAGAAGAGAGCTGGAGTCTCTGCTGAGGAAGGCTTTGCCCAGGTCTGTTCACGGCAGAGCCAAGCTGAGACAACACTAAGAAAGGAGAAGGGGAAAGCAGGCAGATCAAAGAGGTCAGGTTGAGTTTGTCAGGGTTGGGAAAGGAAGACATAGGAATAGAGTGTAACGGAAAGGGAGGATCAACAGAATTAGTTTAAGTAAAATTGGAAACAGTGCAGAATAAAATATACATGATATACATACTTGGTTAGTTAGAACATAATTAGATTATGAAGTGCTCGTGGAGACACAAAGAGGTTTCTCATACTGAATGTTAAGCACACAGTTAAAGAAACATTCTTCAATGAAGTCTGGCATGGAATTTTCCTGTATTTTCTTATCGTATCGAGTGTGAGTTACTCATGCGATATAACCAATTTATTACACTTAACCGCCAAACAAAGCAGAGAAGTGCATGCGTTGGTAGTGGAAGTGAAGTATTTCTGGTATAATTCATGTGCTGATAATAAATAGCAAGTTGTTCTTTAAGACTTCTGTAAGACCAAACTTCATTTCAATGTGAATTTATCAACATACACACTTAAGTACAAAAGGAGGCTCAGCAAGCACATACCTGTGGCTTGAGGTTGCATAAAATTCCCTACTCCAGTCAGGTTAATAACAGCAGCTTGTTGGGCAGATAATGCCTGATCTTGATTGGATGGACCTTGGTCAGACCCCTAGCAAAAATGAAAAGCTTGATCCTTATTACCAAACTCAGTACCAATAAATAAGTAAAGCCAGTGTGACGACAAGCTTCTGAAGTGCCATTTAAAAACATTTAATTCTACGTTTTACAGTGCATGTAGATACAGGCTACAACGTAGCCACTACTGAAGTATAACAAAGGGATGCCGAATGCTTCCAAACAGCTGTTTGGCAGAAACAGAATTATGGCAGTGACTCAGAAGTACCATGCAGATATCTGCTTCCCTGCTGTCAGTCAGTAGAGATTACAGTTTATGGTTGTAATCTTAGCGCATTTCCTCTCCTGCTCCCCACCCGCAAAGCCTTCAGGTGACACCTGAAACCATCCACATGCAAAGTTCCTAATCATAATCAAAACGTGAAAAGTCTGAAAACTTACATTCACACGTTCAGATTGTCATATATGCCTGAATGTCATTAAAAAAAAAAAATGAACCCTGCTTTTAAAATTTTGCTTTCAGAACAAAGTAGCCCTGACACTAAATGGAATTACTGGAGCCTGATCTAGGGTTTATTGACATTAAGAGTGCTGAATTACGACCTTTTCTTGCACTGATCCAAATAGCAGAGAAATAAAATATTACACATGATTTAAGCAAACTGCATGGCTTATCGGTCATAAGGAGGAAAAAAAAAAACAAACGAGTTTTTGAGCTGGTGCATTTCCAGGAATTGCAATGCTTCTTTAGAATGACCACATGAAATAATACCACTAAGATCTAGGTAAACTCGGCCAAAAGACTGAACATCAAGACATACATCATCATCTTGGTGAAGACAATGAAGACAGACTAACAAAGTCATAGAACCAGCATCTGGAAAAAAACAACCCTAAGTACGAACAAAGTAAGTATACTAGTGGTAGCACAGAATTTTTTTTTGTCTTTTGGTACTAAAGTTTTTTCCACTAAGCACTTGGATTATAGCACTGTGAACATATACGTTCTTGTCCTTAGAGTGAGTTAAGGAATCTAGTATTCATAATAGCTCATTTTAACCTAACAACCTTAACCCTGGACTATAACATGTAGTAAGAAAACCATTCCTTATGGCAAGTTAGCCAATACAGAGATTGATTTCTTCCACAAAAACTTTTCTGCCACAGAAAGGACTTAGGCTCAAATCAGCCTTTGTGTAAATATCCTTAAAGTTAGCATGTAGAAAATAAAACACTAGAATATGAGCTTGAATTATATATATGTATGTGTATAGTTTGTTAATCCAACTAGTAACTGACATTTGGATTCTGAGAATAAGTCTGGAAGTCTCCTATTAAACCGTCACACATTTCAGAACGAGGCCTGTGACACAGGAGACTATACACCGTGAAAATGTTTTAAAGAGTCATCTTATTTATGAACAATCTACAGCAGCACAAGCAAAATTACGACAAAGCGAGTTGTGTATCCATAGAGACAATTTGGTAAACAAAAGTCTTGCATGTCTGGGAAGACGAGAGCTTGTGATTGTAAAGAGCACAGAAGCTGAGCAGCTGGTTTTCCCAAATTGCTGCACCAGTGCTGGAAAGACCTTTAGGCACAGGTAGAACTAACCACTTAAAATTTTTCATTTTGAGAATAAAGCAGTCTCCATCAAGTCTTTAGGCTTCAGTGATTAACACCTTTAACACTAATTACAGGCAGCAGAACGGTAAGTGTCTTAAGATAACTTTAAAGCCAACTGATGTATTTATTTCTCTGGTGCAGAGAGAGCAGTTTTGTTACACTACAGGAGTGAAGATCATACACCAGCTCATAGCAGTTGTGAGCTACGAAGTTTTAGTTACTCAGTGGTAATCCTGTCTGTGTTTCTTCTCTGTTTGTCTATGGTATCTGCTAGTTATGATAAACAGAGCAAGACTAGGCTAATTTTACACCACTCACAGTGGGCCGTCTCTTTTAATGTTGGAGTGAGGCAGTGCTTAGCTGCTTTGTTACAGCTCTTCTACACAGGATAAAAATAAAGGAGTATAACCCAGCTCCAGCCATGGCAACAAAGCCACTG
Source organism: Cygnus atratus (assembly GCF_013377495.2). NCBI lineage: Eukaryota > Metazoa > Chordata > Aves > Anseriformes > Anatidae > Cygnus > Cygnus atratus. The sequence goes on along the minus strand of NC_066362.1, from coordinate 183,224,211 downwards.
CGGTCTTTTGCAGTTCAACAAGGTTTTGGAGGAAGACTTTCCTCCCTCTCTGTTACAGATCTGTTGCATAAAGGCTCCTTTATTGTTGAGATGGTGAGAACAGGAGAAACTGATTCCTCCATGCACCCCAGACTGAGGGCTGTTAGCAACACACCTCTTCTCCCTGTGGCTGAGGGCTACAGGTTGTAGGCTGCTGAGACTGCTGCTGCTGCTGGAGTGGGTTAAAAATAAAGGAACCACCTGGAAGCTGTTGAAGATTAAAAACAAAAGGCGTAATTCAATCAAACTGCTGCATTTCCCTCTGTCCTAGGATGAACGTGACATTGATAATGATGTATTCCTTGGAGGTTCTTTTTTGGAAATCCTTTAAAATGAATCGGTTTACAACAGCTGTTGTGTGAGGAAGCCTCATGCTCAAAATAAATCTGCATCAATTGTAGCTGGATTTTTTTTTTTAAACAGGAAAATACTTTTTAATTATTCTATTTCAACTAAAATAGCAGAGATTGTACCGATACTGGAAATGTAAAGGATAGTCTTCAAAAGCACTGTATAGTAGTTTCACATTCTGAGTATGTCACTGAAGTTTAATAGATGCTTCCAAAAAATAAGCTGAAGGTCTGATGCAAGAACCGTTAAAGTGAAAAAGTCTCAATTCCTCTCCCTTAACCCATTTTAATTGCAGTGATTCCAGCCAAATTACTGTTGGCTTTTGAGTATCAGAGGTAGCCTGACAGGGCATACTTCAATTTGGAATCGCATAAATACAAGCAGTTCATTTTAAAGAAGAGCTCTACACTGCCTCCTGTGCCTGTCCTTTCCCATGTTTCTAGGGCGTGTACAGGAGTGGCAGGACGAAGCAGCAAAGCTACAGATGATCTTTTACTGATATCAATTTTCTGAAGCATGGTGCAACATCTGTGGCATTTTGAAGCTGCACCTCTGCAGCTCTAACTTGCAGGCAACTTCAAGATCCAGGAATTACACCCAGTTCCACTCCCTGTTCTGCTTTTTAATGGAGCTCAAACGTAATAAGCACCCTCTGCTCAAGTTTCTATTTGTATGTATGCTTAGAGGAAATAAAACATTTAAAGCCTTTTTGAACATCCTATCTTATGTAAACTTCTACTTTCATTACCAGCAGCTCTTTAAAGTTATTATTGCACCTACCTGTGCAATTCAGATTAGCTTTTAGGCCTTGGATGTGTAACCCTGAGTGATTCTGCTGTACTGTTTTGTGCTTTTCATATCACAACTTTAGTTTCAAGAATGATTTGCAATAAAAGCTTAGGCAAATCCAGAAAACTGAAGATGGTATTTTATGATTAATCTCTTGAATTCAAATGTCAGCATTTTTACATTGTTACTGAAAACTAGCTGCTTTGTTGTGAGCTGAGAATATCATTTCCACCTGATATCTTTACAGAAGTAACTTTTTCCTCATTTTAAGTGTTTTAAAAAAGCAAATGAAATTTGCAGTAAATGGTTTGATCAACTGGCTTCAAAGATCTGTGGCAGCCAATACTGTAAGCAGTGCTAAGCATGTCTCTAAAGAAATGTAAGAAATTATTATTATTGTGTCCAAGTATATCAATTACCTGTAGAAGATTTAAGGGCCGAAGATTTGATGCATTTTTCAAACCAAAAGGGCTGCCTGTTAAAGAAAACATCTTTTTATTAGTAGGAAGTCTTTACTTAATTATATATGTGTATTGCAATTAATACACCTTTCCACTGGGATTATTTCAAACATTTGGAAGCTGGAAAACTGGCAAGCTTAAATTTTGTACTTTAACACAAATGCTGCATTTTCCATGAAGTTGACAAGTTCACAGTTATCCAGATTCAAAGTTAAAGAGCTGACTGAGCAGAAAGAAAACTATCACCGTCAAACATTGTATATGTAACCTGTAACTTGTGTATGCATTTACTATGAAGATGAACATGGAGAATTTCGTGGCAGTTATTTTTTCAGCAATTCTCTTTCTGGCTTTGAAAAGTTTTACTGTTTGTTCAGTAAACCTAGAAATGTCCAAGGACAGAATGAAGTAGCAGGTTCCCAGTTTCTTGATCATTGTAACAAACAACCAACCCTGTCCAAAATCTTAGCAACTGTACTCCCCTACAAGGGTGCCTGCAAAGAGACATCTGACTTGTAGGGCTTTTGGCATTATTCCACACAGCACTCCTCAAAGACACACTAAAAAGATGTATATGTAATTATCTGTGAGGTGGGTACAGAACTGATTTAAATGCTCCAGTAAAACTGTAGCTGTCAAACAGAATCCCCACTGAGGTCTGCCACAGACCTAGATCGGCTCCCTACTCCCATTTGTTATGTGGATGACAGTGTGGGGTAAAAATCTGTGACAAAACTGGTAAGGGTTGATAATGCTTGAAAGGACAGGATTAGAACTAGAAGTGCTCATAAAGAATTGAAGAAAAGGTCCAAAATCAAAGACAGTGAATTCCAAAAAGACAAACAAGTACAAAACTGAGTTAACTCCCTTTGCATCTACACAGCAAGAAAGGATGTGAGAAATTACAGAAGTCACAAACAGATCTGAATCACCCGTACCACAAATTAGAGAACAAACAGAAGAACTTCTTCACACAGTTTACATTTATAGAACTGTCACAAGATGCTGTAGATAATAAAAATACAAAAGGACTTAAAAAACAATTAGACAAGTCCTCAGAACAGAAGTCTAGCAAGGGTTATTAAGCAAAAAGATCCACATGGGTATTCTTCAGCTGAGAAAGTCTCAAAGCTGGAGACTGCCAGAAGAGGTACAGCTGTATACCAAGGGATGTACTGCTTTACATTTGCCTGGACTTAAATTTTCCCCTAAACATCCTCTAATGGGCCACTGTGAGAGCCAGAATATGAACTGGATGGACTTTTTGGCCTAAATCAGTATAGCCCTTCTTAGGTTCATGTAATGCTGTTGCAAAAAAATATGAATAAAAATAGGCAGACCTCACTTGGGGAAATGTTAACAGGAATGTTGTGAAAGAGATGAGATGCAGTTATTCTGCTGTGCTCCACAGTGGTAAATCAGCCAAGCTCAGGCTTGTGTCCAGTTTTGGGTATCACATTTTAAGAAGGATGTGAGCAAATTGGACAGTCTAGAAAAGAGTGACAGGATTATGGAAGTTTTGAAAAATACAACCTATCAGAAAGAGAAGACAAATGTGGGACATGACAGCATGTTTCTGATACTTAGAAAGTAAAGAGAAATAGGGAGCAACTACTTTTCACGTCTGCAAGGAATAGGAGAAAAAATAATTTAATTTGCAATTAAGGAGATGCACTGTGATTAGGGGGAAACATTTTACACAGATAATGAACTACTCCAAACAGCTACTGAACGAGACTGGAATCTTCTCCAGTGAAGGTATTTATCGAGAGTTTAGTATGGGTTTAGACAGATTTGACTGTCTGAATGTAAGGGATGGATACCTTGATGTACCTTCTATCCTTTTGATTCAATAATCATGTATTAGGGTTCTCTGTCTTAGTTTACTTTTTTTCTGAAAATGTAATAAAGAATATAAACGTTGCTTTAATGAATATTGAAACATACAGATTAATATACTCATATTTAAAAGCAATAACAAACTAATTACTTGTCCGTCTAGAATAAAGGAGTACCAGTGGTAGAATGAAATACCCTGCACATTTAAAAACAGAGGCCTCTTTCTAAATTCAACCATGTCTTTTCTGGCAGTCATCATTATCAAAATTGCATCTGAATTTGGAGTTTATCTCAAACATCCTGCTGGGCATACCAAATCTGGGTACAGAGTACATTTCCCCACTCCAGTTTCTCAGAGAAACAATCTCAATCATAGCTTACAGTTAGATTGCAAAAATATTTATGTTGTTCCTAAGTTCAAGTCATCAAACAATAATCCATTCACACAATGGCCACTTTGGTCCATTGTCCTCACAGTAGGTTTTTTACACTGTCCCTCTCTGAAGGATGGCTTTTCAACTTATTCACACTAACCTGCTTGAGAGGCAGACTGCATTGCAGCGGGCAGTGCACTTGGTACCAGACCTCCTGATGGTAAAATGCCACTCAGATTTATACCTGCAGGGGCTATGGCACCAGTGTTGCACCCCAACATAGGGTTTGAACCACTCATCAATGTCTGTGCTCCACTGTAGAAGAGGAAAGACAACACATCAAATCCAAGTGGTACAAGCAAATCTGAGTAACTATGTTTTTGTCCTCTGTCTTTTGCTAATTAAATTAATTGTTTTCTGCAAGTAGGATTGTGGATAAAGCATCAAAGCAGCTTAAAAGATCATTATGCTTAGTGTAAAACGAATATGTACATTCGTATTCTCAAATGATTGTTTAGTATAATCCACTGAAAATAAAACTTAAGTGGTTCTTTTATTCTAGAAACACTGAAAGATCAGTCTTCAAAACGGTTGTGCTATAGTAATAAAAAGCTAAGGAACAGGTTGGTGTTTTCCTTTTGCGTCATAAAAGTCTCTTCAATTAATCAACAGAAATCAACTGCTGAACATCTTAAATAAATCAAGTGCCTGATACCTGCATTGAAGCACACCATGTGTCTTACACTGAGCATCTTATACTGACCACAGAATTTTATTTAGTCTAAAAGCAGCTCGCTTTATACCATATAATCTACACCTGCCAGCAGCATTATTTTCTAAAACTGCTAAATGAGTTTTACAAAGAATATTTAACCTAAGTATTTGATTAAATTGTTAGAAAACATATTTGCTCTTTTCTTAAATTTCACACACCTTTATTCACAGAACATTTATAATGAATTTCTTTCCATTTTTCATTTAGTGGTCTGCATACAACATTCCACCTTCTCTCTGATTAATAAAAAGTTTTCAACATTAAAGAGCAAAATCTTAAAACACACTTACATCGAGGCACATCTTATGGAATTAAATTATATGCATCTGAAAAGCTCAAAGTACAATTTTCTTTATAGACTTCTTTCAGTATTCTCATACTAGATGCTTTCAACTTCGAGAAATGTAAGTAGCTTCTAGTGGCTTTTCAATTCAGAACTACAAGGTGAATGGTCTTTTTGTATTGCAGATTCTGAAAAATATCTACCCTACTGGCTGCTGAACAATTCTGTACAGCCAAAAAAAAATCCAGCAACCAACCACCAACCCACCCAGGACAAATTAAGAAGCCGTCGTAACAAAGCACTTACCACACAGAGCCCACTACATTGATGAAGTTAAGTCCCGCAGGGTTTGCCATGACCTGGGTGGAGGTTGTTCCTGTAGTAATGGATGTTACCATGGTGGAAAGAGGAATGGTCATTACAGGCAATGCCTGGCTCAGAGACATTTGCTGCTGAGCAAACGGGGTTAACAAAGTGGGCTGAGGGGTGAAGCCTGAATCTTGGGGAGTAGGGGTGGCAGAAGGGGTAATAGGAGTTGAGCTCTGAGCATCAGGAGGGTGTGGGGTCGATGAAGGGGTGTTGGTTGGAGTAGGAGTAGATGGTTTAGGAGTTCCAGACCCTGCTCATTGAGAAAAATAAAAAGTGCTAGTTTGTTATAAAAGGCCAGTCCCTTTCTGTATAATAAGGTTAATGGAATCTTATTCAGCACTGACAATTTGTCCCATTTCTTAAACTGCAAGTGTTAATTTCTACATGACACAAGTGTTGCAGCACGCACTCATTGTTAAGGATGCAGTATAATCACACAAAAACCCGTTCTCCAACCTTAATTCTTTAAGCCAAACACTGTTCTGCATCCTCCATTAAGTTCTTCCATAATTTATCGTACAGTAAGTCATAACTCTATATTCAGTAATACTTAACCCAAAATAAAGCCATTTCTTAGTGACCATTTTACCCTAATTAATGTTTCTGTCCTAAAATGTTAAACACATAGTCTATATGCACTGCCTGCACAATAGCACCATGTTAAAAAACATATCATGGAAAACAACAGATTCAACAAAGAACAGATACTATTTCAGTAATCATGGGGGTCAGTCTAAATTTTTATCAGATAACTAAACTCCCATTTGCCAAATTTTGATCAAATAAAAAGAATAACTTTTAAAAATAAGAACCAGAGGATAATACTGCATCTTTAAAAGCTACTGTGTAGTGCCGTCTACTTAAATGTAGTATGTATAGCTGTATTTGTTGTGGATGCAGTAAGCACAGCTCATCAATACAAAAATGAAATAAAAACAAAAAAGCAAAAAGCTCAAAGTGTTTTTCTCTCTCTTTTTTTTTTTAAGCTTTCATGTCCTGCAGAAAGAAAGGAAAGAAATGTGAATGTCCAGCTGTTGTGATAAGGGCCTTACTTAAAGGAACAACTGTGAGCAGTAGATTTACACAATCCATAGCACTAAAATAAGCACTGAGTAAATCTGTTAGAAGAAAACTTTTGTCAGCTTTCTATTTTTTCTTTGTGCAAAACAAGAAGGCAGAGAAGTTACACCTTTTGAGCTATCCAGATTTTGAATTATTTAATGAAAAAAGCATATTATAATACTGTGCAGGACACTGGAATGTGCAGTACACAATAATTCATTAAAAATTGAATAACTGCAGCTGTGATTTCTTTGTACAAATCTTTTCACAAAACGTCTCAAGACACATACATATTTTAAAGACTGCATATGATCTATAGCTACGATTACAACGATCCTGTCAGTATTAATGAAAATAATTAAACTAGGATGTCATTTATTATTGAAATTTACATTTTTAACACCTGAGAATATGGTGCTATCATCATCAGCATCACCACCACACTTGCAATCAGCAATGATTTGTAAAACAGTGCAGGAGTGTTTTAAAAAATCATCTTATCGTTTATTGTATCACCACCTTGGGACTAATCAGATTATATACATACATAGAGATACAACTGCACCAGCTCCTATAACATTTAAAAAACCAGATGCTTAAATTATGTAAAGGCAAACTGATCTAACATACTGTTTGTACACTGGAGGAAAAATCTACACTTTGGAATTTTATCACATCATCTACCAGCCTTTCATAAAGAGGAGATCATACTAATTGCATAAAATGTATTGAAACGTATACACAAAGGGTGCATACATATATACAGAAAAACGAACACAATTACAATAAACATAAAAATACATACAGTGAACAAGAGACCTGCCTAAAGCTGCACAACTTATACAATTTAGGGTACACTGTACACTTAAATTTCATCATTCCACAGGTTAAGAAGTTTTATCTCAGGAAGCATTTAAGCAAAAGCCTAAGATTTAATGGAGAATTTAGGTCGTGACTCACTTTGTGAAGAGCTCGCAGGAGACATGGCAGCTGGAGAGAGCATGCTAACTTGATTAAGATCCATAGATTGCTTCCGAGAAAGACCAGGTGGCTTAGAAGGAGGAGGAGGAGGAGGAGGAGTTGGGGATTTTAGATGGCCACTTGACTGCTGTGGACTAAAAATATTACCTGAAAAAAAAACATAATTACAGTACGTTATTGTTCTGTGAATACAAGTTAACTCAAGTATTTTTTAGGATACATATTTGTACAACAATACAGTCAGAAATTAACAAAGTGATACTTTGAAAAGCTCTTTTCGCAGATAAAACACTGACTTTTTTAAAAATAAAACTTTACTGAAGAGTCAGCATATCACTTTACAATAAGCAGAACACAGAAAGGAGATGCTCAAGTCGATAAATAATTACCTGAAGAGCTACTTCCTGAACTTGAAGGTAATTTGATGGGAGGAGGTCGGTGTTTTACACCTTTCCCCAGTACTGAAGACTGAACAGAGCCTGATATACTTTCTGGCTGCTAGGAGGAAAGAGAAATTAACACTACCAGAGCAATAATGCGAGCTTCCATATATTTGACAGAAGACATCATTCAGTTAATTTGTGTTATAATTCTCAAAATCATAGCAAAATTACCTTGAAATATTTCAGATTTGTACATATCTGAAAAACAACCTAGGACTAACTCTTTTTAGATCATGATAGTTTATGAAGAAATTCTAAAGTTCCAGTAAAATTTAAACTGAGTAAAAACATTTAAGGAATTTGTTTTTCCTAATTCTGAAGTCCTTCTTAGTAACTTTTCACAAATGCAAGTGACAGATGCACTTCACATAACAATTTGGTCTTGAAAAAATACACCATTCCATTCATTCACCAACTGTAATCATCTGCTATTTCCAACCCTGATTCTGGGAGCGGGAATTTGAATACATTCAGGAAAATCCTCAATGCATACAAATCACTTTGTTTTCTCATTGACTTCAATGGGATTAGAATTTCCTTAATCTCTTTAAATTAAAGGTATTCCCTTATTGTTTGTTCTTATAACATACTTATCAGGATGTTTAAACACAAGTTAACTTCAGCTAATCAAATCTGTAAATCTTAGTCACTCAGAACAGACCCTAAATTCAACATAATTTCATAATTTCAACAGCTCACATCATCAAAAGACTCAGTGAAACACATTTACCATTACAGACTATATTTTCACATATAAACCATATATCCCATAAGTGAAAATAGTGTCTAAAGCATGCAGTCTACAAACTGTCTGAAACTAGAAAATCAGGCTCTCTGTATAGCAAATAGAATATTCCAGTGCTGAACCTAACTTAGATCAACATGGGCTGGCAAATCAGAGCATCCACTACTGTGCAGAATTGATCCTTCTGGAGAGCTTAGCCTCCACTGACTCTCAGTAATAAGAGAAACTCCTTCCACGTGTTTCTAGTTGTTTTCTTATAAAAAAAAAGACTCTGAGGACTAACTCTTTCTTCTTCTATGAAAAACTCTTCTTCATTTTCAGAATAAAAACAAATGCCCCATTTGAGAAGAGACAAGATCATTAAACAAAGTCATTAAGTAACTTTGGTCCAGCTTTCAGTGGGGACTTGCACAGCTGGACAAGATAACTTTTCGAAGTATCCTCCCAACCTAAGTTATTCTGTGATTTTACAGTGTGTGTGTGTGTGTACACAGTGTACGTATGTTGTGTGTGTATAGTATATATAGACACGCATGCAGATGCGTGTACATGTACACACACAAACATTCATATTCCTCTCTAACTAGTCTTCAACATACTGTTCTTCTGGCTGACGCAAAGAACCACCTCTTTCAGAGCAAGGTTACAGCACTTCAGAGGATGTATTTACAGCAAAGACACAGCAAAGCAAATAGCCCCAGCTGTCACAAATTCATTTACTAGTTGGAGCTTAAATACAGTTGACCACTACAGTACTGAATCTGATCAAGAAAGCCAGCAGAAGTAAAACACAGCGCAATACCACAAGCATGAGAATTCAGAAATTTCTACCACATGCATACAAAAACATATACACTTTAAAAGTTTTGTTTGTTTTGAAAGTTTTCCTCTTGAAATTAAGGGGAAAATAAATTATAAAGGTAAAAGAAAAGCTCAGCTATTACATCTACTTCTGTTTTACTGATGTGTATTATAAAATGCATGGCTGCATTTTACTATACTGCTCCGTGAAAGGTTTATCTGAACAGAGAAAAATGCTCTAACAAAACCCTGGAGCTAACTGTACTATACACGGCCATAAAAAAGAAGTCATGGCTAAAAGATACAACATCCCAACAGCAAAAAGAAATGTGCTTTCCTCTAGCTTTTCTGATATACTCACCCTGAATGATTACGACAACGTGCTTAAAAATTAATTCAGAATGAATTTTTAGGTTATTTTACTTTCAAATATGAACAACAAGGATTATTCTAATAATTCGACAAGGGCAAATAAAAGAAATACATAGCTCGATAAACTCACTTCCATTTCCTTCCCTGGAGAAAGATGACTGAGATTGACTGATCCACCTGAATTATGAAACATTTTCACAGGACATTTAGCTTCGTTTTGTACTAACTCCTGATACTGGTTCACCACTCTGAAACAAACAAATACATAAAAACAGTTAAAGATCAACAACTTTGAACCTATATATGTATGTACTAACTACAGATGTTACATAAACATATATATATATAATTATGCATAAAATATATATCTATAAATATACATCTGTATAAAATCTAGATAAACACACAGAACGTATTTTTATATATCCATCTTTCTACTTTATGTTCCTGGGTTCTGTGCTTGGATTTATTCTGTTTTAAAGTTTTGTGTTTCTTTGTTTTTTAAACCACTGATTTTGATAATGCCAACTGCAAATGCTTAGATGAAGCAGTTTCCTGCAGTAGGCTTGAATCGGTCAAACTACTTTATCTAAGTTTAAGAAACACTCTTTTAGAGGAATATGCAAAACAGTAGACCTAACAGTTCCCTTCCCAAAAGACAGTACAGTTCTTTGGGATGTCAGCCAGCCATTTCCTCCACATGAGTCCAGAATCCTTTGTAAAGCTGTGTCCCCTGTGCTATGTTCCTTATAGAACAGTCAACCCTCCTTTAACTTGAAGTCTATGTCAGATGAAGACTCCTTAGAGCAGGGGAGGTTCATAGTGAAGGTATATCCAAAAACCACTTATCACAGCACAAGTGACCACACTTTCTTCTTTGAGCACTGGGACAGCAGAATTTTATCACAGGAGACTAGCAAGCAGTGACATACCCAGGAGTGTAAAGCATCAACAGCATCAGGCAAACAAATGCAGAACTGCTCTAAGAAATCCAACGCTACATCTCTAGTAATTTGAGGGAAAACTGTATACTTGGCTCATGGCTGTGGTAAAGTAACCTAGCAGACCTGAAAATCAAATTGAAGACCTTTGAGCTGGTGCTTATGGCCTGAAGAACTGCTGGAGTATTTCCATTAGTCTGCACCTAAATGTGAGTATAGCACTGATGTAATATGCTGCCGTAGGCAAGGGTCCCAAGATGTGCCTTTTCCAGTACATAGGATCTAGACAATTTAAAGTTACAGCGGAATCAGAGTAACAAAGTGCTGTGCACTCAGAAAGGTGCTGCTGCCCTCCTTCCTCCTCTGATACGTCTTGAACTAGCCCCTGAAACCCACCTACTTTTCCTGATAGGAGGACTTGTGTAGAGTGGCAAATATGATCAGGAAATGAATCCCAGTTAAAACTAAACCCCATATTACTGTTGCACTGGTTTTCAGCCAACCAATTCCCTAATTTAGCTTACAGCACAAGCAACAAAAGCCTGTATCACCACAAAGAAAGCAGGAGAAAAAAATAAGCAAGTAACTTATTGATCAAAATTATCTATTAGAACAGAGAATACTGATATTTTGACCAAATCAAGGGTTCATCTCCCTGCCAGGCACACAAGAAGAGAGAACCACGTAGTGGGGAATGGCTATGGCATGTACATCACCTCGAAGTCTCCTAAGAAGGCAAAAACATGTGAGCAGCTTTGTAAGAGAGTGCTTTTAAGAGGTTCTGCTCTCATGTGCAGAGGCACACAGGTATCTGTAACATGATGCTTACAGACAAATATTTGAAGAAATTTGCCACCACACAGTTATGCCAGGATTGCTAATCCTAATTATTCTATGACTTAAATACACTAGAAAACTGATTTGTTTTTTTAAGAAAGCTGAGTCAAAAATGAAGAGCATACAAAAAAGAAAAAGTCCTATATCACACTGAGCTCAAATTAACAATTCCATGATTGCCAATTTACCATACAAAATCTCAAGATGAAATCCCTCTTAAGTGCTTTCAGAATTTTATAATTACTTGTATAATCAAGAATAACTGTGCAGCTAAGTAACAACATGCTTAGGACTTAGGTAGTGGGACAAGCTGTATTTACATACTTGCTTTCCTATATACTTCCCTGCTTGCTAAATGTAGGAATTGCACATTATCTCCCACTTCTTATTATAACAATTAACTCCTCTTATTTTTCTTATCTGTTCAGCATCTGTTTCCATAACCACAACATTAACAGTCATAATAGCTAAAAGGAACAAAATTTATTATTTGGCATTAAGACAGTTAGTTCTATATCCTGTATTAATTTACCTTTCAGCATCAGTCTTGGAACCAATGAGGAACCTGAAATTTAGAAAGTATAACACACTTTCAGTCATGGATCGTACTAAAATAATGTTTTTATAATTACAAACTGAAAGAACATCAATGCTGTTCTGTTTTCAGATCTGCCCACTGACAAGAGACACTTGATTCATTTGATAGACTGAGTATTTAGTACTTGAAATAAAAACTTGGTTTAATAACAGTGCACAATATACATGTTGTCTAATATAGACTCCTTTAAGAGTAAATTACCTACAAAAGGCAGAATATGGAATTCTTGTATTTCTATTTTCAAAAAATGGAAGTGAATAACTGCTACGGCATTGCTACTGTGAAAAGTAGCAATGGTAAAGTTATTCATCAATCAAGATGCCAATCTGCTCACCCACAAATACAAACATAAGTGTCCTGTGGGTATGTCAAAACCAGCCCTACCTGTATTACTTAAACATTTAGTTTCCATTGTCTGATTTCACTTGTCCAAATTCCAACTCCTCACGCTTTTCCAGAACTAAACATTTCTCTTTTGCTTAATTCTTATGGCTTTCAAATTATCATCATCATTTTTTTAAACACTACAGAACTTCTCAGTTTCTCCAGCTCAAAATGTGTATTAATTTTTAGTAAGACAATGACGTCTTCTGCACCTTTCACTTCCTATGATATGGTTTTATAGTGAGGAAGAAAAATTTTGATGTACATCAACGGGTAATGTCTTAAAAAACAATGGACTAGAACAGTGACACCCCCGTCCTGAAAAAACAAACAAACAAACAATAAAAAACAACTCCTCAAACCAGCTAAGAGCTTTATATTCCTTTTAATTCCCAGCCTTATTACAATTGTAAGCTAGCACTGCTGTTCTAAGTAGATCAGTAATAAGTACAGAAAAAAAGTAAAATAGCTCAGATGCTAGGGATAAGATACTCTAAGTATAAGATCCTTAGATTTTAATAAGAACAATATATAAGAATTACATACCAGACAACAATAAGAATAATTTTTTGCTAACAGAACTACAGTTTGCTCAGGCTAACTGCTTCCCGCCTTACTGAAATTTATAGGGTACACCCTGCTGCACAGGTTCCTCCACACAAAGAAGTGGCAGACACACCAAAAAGAGTTAAGAATAGAGAATCTTCATAGAGTTGCAGCCAACAGTAGCGGATTCAAAACAGTAGTTTGAACAGGAGGTAACTTGTTTGCACCTCTTGTTTTCCTTTATTTACTTAGCCTAAAGTTCTTTACATAAGGGTAAATGCAATATAATCAAGTCTAATTTTTTTACAGCTTCAGGCAGATTTTGACGCAATGATCAAAATTATGAGTACCACTGGAAAACACATGCTAACAATGTCTTGCAGTATGAGACACTAAGATTTTCACACGATGAGATTTTCTTAAAATATTGCTTTGATGTAAAAGAACATTTAGATTTACTGTAAAAGAACATTTAAGATATGATGTTGGTTGAATGTCTTTTTTCTTGTTAGAAAAAAAATTGAGGTTTATCATCTGATTTTTTTATTTATTTATTTTTTTTTTAACAAAAAACCTCTTAAAATCAGATTTATAGCTCCTGAATATCCTTATACCTGAAAATGGTAAGTAGTGGTTGTCTTCTTTTATCTATTGCATCATACCACATTTTAAAAGAACATATAACTTACTGTGATGGAGTTAATAGGCTGTCACTTTCCTCGTCACCTTTGAGTGTCTGAATTTTACCATAGTACAACGGATTGCCAAGAGACTGAAAAATCGTCAGCTTTGTTTTTTGCAGCTGATTACCAACTTCACATTCAAACACGTAATCGTCTTTTATTTCCTAGAAGAAGGAAATAACCAAATAAGTCTTACAAAAGCAGTAAGAGAAAAAGCTAGTAAAATATGCCAGTTCTATACAATACAAAAGATAAATAACAAAATAAAAGATGGGGTGTATTTGCTAAAACGAAAATTATTTGAGAAGAAATTATCTGAAGAGATGGGAGGAAAGAAGTTTACCATCTATTAAAAATCCAAAAGTACTGCAAAACTTAAACCAATCATGTTAGAAGATACCAAAAGCCAGACTAGGTAAACATATATAGAATTCTATAAGTTACAGCAGTGCCAAAAATGTTCAAAAAAAAGTCAGAGATGAAAATTGAGTTCTATGGGGAAGTATTACTTTTTGGTAATATGAAACTACAGGGATATCATGATACATGTTGTTAATAAAAATGATAAATCAATTCAGAAATTACAAAGAATTAATGAACTAATGTATGTCTAATTACATTAAAATGACCTCTCCTTATCAAATCATTCCATTTGTGTGAAATCTTAAGGTTTGACTACAACAATTTAGAAGGGGCTTTCTGTATTTAATATTTCATGATTTCTTTCAAAATTTACTATTTTGATTTTGACAGAAGCCTTTTTCTGTTAATCTTTATATGAGTACCTGCCCTTTTCTGTTAATCTTTATATAAGTACCTGCATGGGGAAAGCAATTTATTGATCAGAGTACTTGCTCCCTGTAAATTACTGTTTTATTTACTATACAGTGACAGCACGTTACTTGGGAGATTACTTGAGAGAAAGGTGTTTTTCATTACATTTCTGGAAAACTTGACAAAATTACAACACTGATCACTGCATGAAATCACAAGTTTCTGTAACAAACTTTCTATGTCTATATAATACATGGAAGGTTAATTCAATTGGTCGAAGGAAGACTATTCCCCATGTTATTTAGATTTTATTGAAATACAAGACATTCTAACTAGAGATAGAAAAGTTTGGGCAAAGGTCTAAATTACTCACATGTGCTGGCCAAACAGTTGGTTGTGAGTCGTCAGGCTTGATAGACTTTTCCACTTTGGCATATTTTTCCACCTTAAAGAAAACGATGATTGAAAAAGAAAACAAAAAGTAAGTAACAATGGTCATCTTGGGCCAGAGTTAATGTCAACCTAGTCCAGCTTCTTGTTTTAAACTGTGGCTAACAGGAGAGTCTTCAAAAATGACTAAAACCTCATCTCTGTATGCAGTTTTCAGAAAAAGTGAATTGGAGAACCTTCAGGACTTTACACTTATTCTGTTACATCGTACTTGATGTATGAAACTTAAGCTACGTTTCACACTTTTGTTAAGAGTACATATTTAAACCACTGCCTGCAGTGTGGAACGGCTATAGAATTTCACAATAGTAGTAACTCCAGACTCTGATTACGTCAAACACAACACTGCTGAAGCACAAAGGGAGAGAAAGCATATGCAAACTTACAGCATCATTCGATGTGTAATGTATACTCCTGCCACCCCCTATTAAGCCCAAACCTACAAACTCAGTTAATCCACTGACCGCTACTGTCTGGTAGCAGTATATGTTCTGACAGTGCCAAAAAAACAAGGTGCACATCCCTGAGATTTGAATGCACACAGACTAATCAGAAGAATTCTCAATTAGAATTCTCCATATAAAAAATTAAACTATTGAAAATAGTTTATAGTATAGTATCCTATAGTATAACATGTCCTATAGAATAGCATGTCAAGAAAAATTTCTACCAGGCTGAGAAGTAACTCCTTTTAAAATACATTCCTTAACTCTTTAAAAGAAAAAAAAAAAAAGAGTATTATCAACAGAATTTCAAATGGACATTGATCCTACAGATCAACAATATTAAAGGTCAGTTTGCCCTGTTTGTCTTATCCAAACTATCACACTGCAGTTGCAATGTATTCCAGTGTACCTTAGCTTGTGTTTTATCTTACACTACAGAAAATTCATTTCAAATGTTAAAATCTTCTTTAAAATTCTTGTTGTTTGATCCTGGATAGTCTTCAGTCACTTCCTTCTTCATGCAATACAATGTTGAATACAATTGCTAATAATTGCTAAAGATAACAACCAAACTTACATCCACTTCAGAAGGTGCAGTCAAGTAGCAAGGGTTCCGCTTCCACATATCTACACACTGGAAGATAAATAAAGTGGTATTAGTGTACTAAATTTGTAAATAAACAGTTAACAAGTTCACCTACCTATGTCTCAGAACACTTACATTTCCAGCTTTAGAAATTTTGAGGTCATACTGCTGGGTGCCTTTCCTCTCCTTCCTTTTCTGTAAGTAGTCAAGTATTCTGAGCTGTGGTGGCGTTGAATAGTGACCTACTTCCTGCTGCCTGTTCAAAGATGACCTTGAGTACCTTTTGAAACACCTAAGGTAGGATAACAGATAAGACTGTAAAAACATCAAAACTGAATTTCCCACTGCCTAAGTACAAGCACAAAAACATGCAGGGAAATACTATTAACACTGAGACTAGAAAACAGCTTTTCCATATTCATTTAAAATCACAATTCTTGACTGTACAACTTAAACTCAATTTTGTATTTTTGAGAATAATAGACTAGTATTCTGTTCATATGTTTCAGTGCTAAGAATGGGGTTATTTTTGAAATGCATAATTACATTGTCAAAATAATTAACTATATGAAAGGCTACTGACCTTATAAGATTTGTATATTACCGAAGATTTTAGTTTTGCCAAAAGATCCATGTACTGCTTACGTGACTAGGAAGTTATAAATACAGGAACTGCTCTTCATTCTTTGTCTCAAACCCAACCCTTTGGCACATTAATGCTATCCGGGACATCCATTTAACACCTCTGCGTACTTTTCTAATGGAATGCTTGTTGACCGCTATGCTCTAATTTTTAAGAGCAGCTTGATCAATTTGTCTATTTACAATTAGCACCACTAGCTGTACATTAGGATAATATGTCAATGCGTTCTAGTTTTAAATATATTTTGGTAATTCTAGCAGACCATTAGTACTTTTCATTCCACAGAATGAACGCACCTCTTTTACTAAGAAAAAATAAACCATTTCAAGCTTTTGTGGAAAAAAAAGTGAACCACCAGGCACAGAAGTTAAACAACTTCAACATTTTGTACATAGCGTGTTCCACATTACTTATAAATCTATTAAGATTCTAATCTGCCAACACTTCTGTTTAGCCTATAAACCTCAAAAATAAATAATTCCTTTGATTTCATTGTTTAGCGTTAAAATTTTATATAATTTTTAAAGAATCAGACAACATGCAACACATCCATTTATATACTTCATACTGAGATGCCATTTGACTCATTTTACATATGAACTAAGCAAAAGGACAAGATCGAAACTGCCATATTATGTATTATGTTAAAATAACATACACGCTTTTGATATACAAAAATAAGCATACTGCAGTTTCTGTTACTAAGTGAAATACACTACAAAACTGAACATTTGAAAATAAGATAATCTCACTAGTTCCAGTATTCCAAGTATTTAAGTAGATATTGAGCAGTGCTTATGTTTTTCTTTGAAACAACCCCATAAAAACTTGAAAGAGTCTCAACATGCTTCACACTGCGAAATACCTTTTCATGGGGCGAGTATTCATTTTCTGCTTGTTGTACAGGAGTCTGTTTGTAGTACAGGTCACTGCTATTGAAGGATCAAGACACAAAGGCTCTGCTGTAGCCAAAATAAGTTGGCTCTCAAGTAGAAGTTTGTCCTCCTGTAATATATAGAATTATTAATAAATGTAAAAATAGGAAGACTTTTACATTAAGTTAATATACACCTATGCATAACACGCACATTATCTTAAAGAAATAGAAGAAATTATTTGCTGATACTCAACAACAGAAAATAGTCAAAACTTAAGTATCACTAACAGTTATTACAAGTTACAGAGCTTTGGTTGGGGGTTTCTAACAAAAAAAAATATTTTTCAGTAGGTTCTATTTTCCTTTCTTTTTTTAATAACAGTAGTGGTAACAAAATTAATTTTCTCTTAGTGATTTATCTTGATGGACTAGCAACAGTGCGATTAAGATTATCTGCCTGGAACTTTAGATTACAATTTGAAATGGATTTGAGCAAGATTGGGGGTCTGAAAGACCAATGAGTACACTGCCAGCACCATGCTCTTCAGCATTTAACTAACTCTAATTTTCCAATCCTAGTTACCAAGATTCTCTTTACTATAATAATATAATTAGGAAAGTGCCACTAGAGGAGCAACTGCAGGACTAGAGGAGCAATTAGACAATAACTGCTGCTTTGGAGCTTTATATTGAAGACAAATGAAGTAAGGTAAACTATTTAGAGTACCTGCAACACTGTCATTCTGCATTACCAAAAAATAAGGTCTAATTCTATTAACAACTATTGTTTTCTGTGGCATCTCAGGGAAAGACACTACTGACAAGCAACTCTCTGGTGCATGTAGCATGCACCACTGCGCACATCACTAGCGGTTTGAATAAATCCAGAATATCAGTTTTGCTTATCAGATTTTATGAAATTAAGTACATTCACCACATCACTGTAAAGTATTAAAATAACTGTTGACTCACCTGTGTCCATTTGTGGTTGTCACTTGTTATAGAATGCACATCACAAATTAAAGTCTGATGAGAAAGACATAATTGTAGTTAGCTTTCAACAAAGTAGGAAGAGTTCTTAATATATATTCAGTAACAGCTCTTATCAAGCCTGGAAACTACTGTAACACTGAGAAATGACTTAAAACACTTCTCACCTGCATTGTAGGACGCAAAAGAATGTGCTTGCTTTGGTATGTTGGAGATTTCATGTTACCAGACTGCCTATAGTCACGGATTTCTGCTATGACACATCCACAATGAAAAATATTAACCTAGTTGAAACAAAGAGCAACTTGTAAATACCCAAATATTTACTCATCTGCCTCAGCCCTGGCCTCCGTACAGTTTGTTACATATTATATAGTATTTATTGATACTATGGATAAAACTACTAATTTTGACAAAATCGTAGGTCTTGACAAGATCATAGGTCAACATACCTAAACAGACCTAACATACAAACTTCAAATGCTTTGTTTTCATATATCAGCAATGTAGTTTTAAGAAATTCCCATGCCAAATATTTCATGACAAAACAGAACAAAGGACATTTTGCTAGAACACAGAATCCAAGTTGTCTGGCAGCCTAAATAATAGCAACTCCTTCTATTCCTTTCTTTTCATAACCTTCCTTTCTTCCTTTTCATAAGTATTTATGAACTACCTTTTTATAGTTATCAATCAAGTATTTATTTGGGGCATTAAATATTTTGGTTCCAAATGAGCAAGTGTTTCATGTTTTGTTGTTGGAATCACGTATGTGAAGGATTCGTAGTTCAAAGTCTATCTAGGTACAAAACAATTTATTTTTTAAAAACAAAACTTTCAAACCTGAGATTTTTCTAAAAGATCAACCAAAATTGGTGGTAGCTCCTCTGCATCCAAATATTCAAGCAGTTCGCCTTCCTCATAAGGCAGCCGTATGGTCTCAGAATCTGGATTTGAACAAAACATATTGCTTTTCATTTGCCTTTCAAGTTCAGACTATAACAATGTGAAATCTAAAACAAGCTTGCCACAGAACAAAGCAGGGCTTATGGAACTTATTAAAATTGCTGCTTTTTTTTTCATAATATTAATTTTTACATCCATTTCTGTTCTCAGAACACGATTTTTTTTCTTACTGAGCTAGATAGCAATGCTCCTTTATAACTCAATGGAACAAATTTTTGCTCCCAAGTGAGACACTATAGATTCTTATTGCCTACTACAGTACCAGGTAGCGTGAAGACGCAATCAAAATGGAATGTCTATCCTTTCACTAGACTTAAATAATTTCTTTCACTCTTCCTTGCAGAAGGTACATGAAGTGAGAGAAACTCAGATAAGGAACTCAGGATGAAATGGGAACAGATACAAAGCTAGGTGGAAATAAGAGAGGAAAGCTATCAAAAACATTCATACGTATTGATTTATAGTACACTGCTATAAACTGTTTACAAGCGCCTCACAGCTGTATGCAGATTTGCAGTTCAAGTACAGGTGTTTTATTTTTAAACAAGGAATTGCATTATCAACAGTTAAATATATGCAACAGCAACACAGTCCAACTATTTACAAAGTATTCTGAATAGTTTTAAAAATTAAATAGCAAAAATATTACCTGAACCATTTTTTCCCCTGAGCATAAGTGAGTAACCCTCATTTCCCGGATAGAGGTTCACTACCAGACATGACAACGTCTCCTGCATAACCAGCTTCTCAAGTAAATTCACATTTCGCCTCAGCTTCTGCTTTAAAAGTAAACATTGCTCATGAACATAATACTATCAAGTAATTAGAAGCATTAAAAACAGTTGCCAGAATCTGAGTAATATTTATTTTAATGTTGAAGTATGTATCAAAACAAGCCCAGTTAAATTTAATTTAGCAGAATTCAATACAATGTATTATGTATTGCTGTACATACTTACGCACCTTTTTTTTAGAATCACTCATTTCAATTCAAAAAATTTTAAGTGCACACAAAACAATTAGTAAGAATGGTCCTTGATTAAGATTTACAGTGTTGCAAATCTATGGTGCAATTTTATTTGGTATCATTATTATACATTATACACTGCTTGATAACAACAACAAAGTATTTACTACTCTCAAATATTCCTAACAAGCAAATACTCCTTTTCCAGACTAAAATCTTACTGCCTTTTACAGTTTAGAAATCATGCAAACTACCACAAAGGAAAGCACGATATCCTCGTCTCTAAATTGGACAGAGATAGATTTGATGGATGAACCACTCCATCCATCCCTGGTGGATAAGGAATTGGCTGGATGGTTGCCCTCAAAGTGTTGTGGTCAGTGGCTCAACGTCCAGGTGGAGACCAGCCATGAGCAGTGTTCCTCAAGGGTCAGAATTAGGACTGGAGCTATTTAACATCTTAGTCATGGACAATGAAGAAATTGAGTGTACCCTCAGCAAGTTTGCCAACAAGCTGTGTGGTCAACATGCCAGAGGGAAGGGATGCCTGCCAGAGGGACCTGGACAGACTTGCGAGGTGGGCCTGTGCAAACCTCATGAAGTTCAACAAGGCCAAGTGCAAGCCAACAGTAACCTGGGCTGCATCAAAAGAAGTGTGGCCAGCAGGTCGAGGGAGATGATTCGCCCCCTCTGCTCTGCTCTTGTGAGACCCCACCTGGAGCCTTGCGCTCAGCTCTGGGGCCCCCAGCTCAAGAAGGACATAGACCTGTTGGAGCGAGTCCAGAGGAGGGCCACGAGGATGATCAGAGGGCTGGAGCACCTCTGTTATGTGCACGGCTTCAATTTTCAGAAAAATCACTGAGTACAGAGTAGAGCTATTGCCTCTTCACTTACACCTAGCATGAAATATCCTGGGATACAGTAACTGCCCTTTGAAAACAAAGTCAACTCTCAACTCCTCTGATATCTTCATTCTTAACAATTGAGATACTGTCATCTTTTGATGGAAAAGTTTCCATTTCCATGTTGGAAAGATCACTCATTTCATATTTAGTTGTGCAATGGTATTAGGAAGGAAATAGAAAGGGACTTGTGAATTACGTAAGACTTGATTTAAAAAAGATCACCAGGTTATGTAAGGCACGTTAAGAAAATTATCTGTTGTAAAATTATGTTTAAAAATTAAAAAGCAAATAAAAATAAATCAATTTGGATCTCATTGGGACAGAATTAAAACAGCCTCTAGAAGTTATTAATAATACTGTTAATATTTCTAATACAACTTTATTTTCATGAGCTTAATAAAAAAAGATTATTCAACTAATGACATTATTCCATGAAATCACAGGCCCAGAATTATTTAAACTGTCTAGCAATCACTAAAAAATTCTATAGAACAATTTACCTTTTTTCCCCAGAAATTTGTTCACATGTACAAGAAATAGGAAAAAATTATTTTTACAGGAGGCCTCTGCTCATTAAACCTAAGATAAGTAACACATATAATGGTAATTCAATTGTAAAAATTATTACATTGAGCTAATCATATTACTCAGTGAACAACATGTTAGGTTTACTTTTATTTTATTTTTATTGTTCAGTAACAGTTAGCCAATTATGGCTTGGCAGGTTTTTTCTTGCCCTTTTTTTTTGGGGGGGGAAGGATGACAGAAGGCCAGAAAAAGGAAAGGACAATCAGACAGACCTGAGAACATTTTTGGCACTGCATTCATATAAACTAAATTTCTTAAGATGGATGCTAGGCACGTTTTAAAATAATAATGCTTCTCCAAGACATTGGAATAAATTGGTGGTTTTGGTGTACAAAAAATGGCATACCAAAAATAATTAGCACGTAAAATTACCTTTCAGTAAGCATGAAGATGGCAATAGCCACAAAAGGACCTTTCTCCTTTGAGCTGGCTTTTGGAGCTAGTAGCTCAGAGCGGGTATTAAGCTCACATCTTGTCTGGAACCATTTTAAAGAGCAAGAATTGGATTGAGGTGTATTAAATTTCTCAAACGTTCACCACAGTGTGTTGTAAGGATTCAGACACAGAGGCACACGGCAGGTATACTTACTACCTTGGCTGCATCAGCTAATAAGCTAACACTCCTAACCCTCTCTGAATCAGCAGAAAAGCAGCACTCCTCCCTCTGTGAACACACTGCAGTGACTGTGGAATGGGTGGGAAGCAGCACAGAGAAAACACAGGTGCTGTCTTTCTCTTCCAGTGACTTATGAAGACTACCACTGAATAAAGAATACTGAGTGACTCCTCTCTAAGAAGACCGAGACAGTGTTTTTATGCTATGCTTGCTATTACTCCATCCATAGCTATGTTTGTATCATAGCTTTAATAACTTATCCTCTGACAGTGCACCATTCTTGCACAAAATTCTGATTTTATCTTTTATCATGGCTGCTGTTCTTGTCTCTCACTATAACATCTTAAGTCAATTTTTCATTGCGTGACTGTTTTACAGCTTCTGACCAATTCTTCAAATTGATCATCTCCATAAAAAGCTCTTGCGGGTATTTACCATCTTTATGAAATGCAGGCCTAAAAAAACCCCTCAAACCCCATCACCCCAGGTTCTTCCCTTGACTTCTGACATATTTCATTAACCCCAGCATCACTTTACAAATGCATAGAACATGCAAGAACAGATTGCACAACATCTTTTATTCTCTGCAGGGCCTGACAAGTGAATAACTTGGCTATTAACAAGAGATTGTCTGTGCTCACCATCATAATCTTCTATAAACTCATGAGTTCATAGTTTCTCTGATTTTTCAGTAATTAGAGAAAAACAGAATTCAAGGTTTTTCATGTCTGTTATTTTCACTGCACAGAGTCATCAGTTTATGGCAAGTTTGCTGAACAGCCATCATAACTTTGGTGCCATCACTTTTTCAAAACCGTAGAGGGTTACAGATGTCACTGTATGTATCTTGTCCCAGGGAAGTGGTGGCATCACCGTCCCTGGGGGTGTTCAAAGAAAGGTTGGACGTGGTGCTTAGGGGCATGGTTTAGTGGGTGACATTGGCGGTAGGGAGATGGTTGGACCAGACTATCTTGAAGGTCTCTTGCACCCTTTACGATTCTATGACTTTTCTATTCTAAAATTGAAAAAATTCTGTCTTGTTCTGTTCCTTTCATCTGTAGCATTGAGGAAAAAAACAGCAGACAGACTCAGGTTTTTGATTTTTTTTTTTTTAAAGTGAGTATCCAGTATTTCCTATTTTCAGGGAGCAGATGCCTTCTAAGTGTTTTCTTCTGTTAGATAATTTAAGGAAGAATTTTGAGAGGTCAAGATTTGTTCAAAGTGAAATCACAAATCTTATACTCAAATTATTTCAGAATACTTCCTTTAGGGTAAACATTTAAGAATTAGTTTTCACATACGTTTCTTATGTCATAGATGTTCTTTTCTCAGGTACTGAGAGGCAGTGGTGGTGGTGGGTATGGATTGAAATACTCATTCCACAATTATGCAGTTCTGATGGCTTTATATGAAGTCTACCATTTTCAGAATGCTTAGGATAACCCATATACTGAAATCTACAATTATTCTTTGAGGGGAAAAAGAGTAATCATAAGATGCCCAACCCTGGTGGCATTACTTAAAGACTTCCTAAGGTATGGCAGCAGTGTAGCTAACTACAAGTCAGTCTCAGTGCAGGAATTACCAGGGGAAATTACATGGCCACTGTTACACATAAAGGAAGATTAAATATGACTGGTTGCATGAGACAAGGTTCTGATCTAAGAGCAACAAGGATTATTTAGTATTTTTGTTCTCTTACATAAATATGCAATTATATATTTTAATCAGAGAATTAAGCATTCAACATAAAGAAATTAAGTATAATATTATTATAACCTAAAGATTATCACAACTTTTTAAATAACTCTTCAAAATTTAAAATTTCACATTAGTAAAACATATGTGATCTCTTCACATCTAAGAACATATGACTATTTTTGCTTGAAATTCAGAACCAATTTCTTTCCTCTCTTCGCATGGTTTGTTCAACAGAGTCAAAGAGATCACAATTTTATTTTCTCTCAACCTCAACAGAAGTATCAACTACGTGAAAATTAACTGTGTGAACCGTGACAAGCATTGTTCTTTCAGAAAACTGAAAGAGCAAAGCAGAGTTTTGTATATATTGACTAAAAAACCCAACCCTACAATTCAGAAGATGCCTTCTTTTGTGGAGGCATTGTTATTTGCTTACAAAACACAAGGAGTATACTGAAGCCTAAGGATGTTTGTGACCTCATTGAATCTAAATCAGATTCTTAGAGAAGACTGCAACCACTAGCTAAGTGCAGAGACTAGTATTATTGTAGCTATTAAAGACAAGGCCCACAGAATCTCCACAAAAGATTTCAGTTTCATAAGCAACACCTAAGATCAGCTTTAACAGATCAAACTTGAGGAATGCTGTGATCTAAAAAGGCTGTTTCACACTAATGAGGTTTGGTTTTCTTCAGAGTAGATTATCATCGCCAAGTGTTTCATCACCTCACACGTGCTAGTTATATATAAGATGATAACATTTTACACAATTCCCCAAATATATCCAACAGTGTGCATCATTATTGTTAGAGACTAACCAAGGAAAAAAACAACACCAAAACAAAGAAAAAGCCCTCACCATTATGTACCACCATTTGTTTTATTCAGGTATCGTTGTTACTCATTCCCCACATCTGCCAGTGTGGGGAACAGTCCCTAGGAGCACTTTTACAGCAAAGTAGCAGATGTACTATTTGTTATTTCTGTACTAGTCCAACATGGAAATCAAATGACTTAATTCCAGTGATTTTCATTAACAGTGTTCTGAAACTTTCATTACTTTGAGATATTTTCATGCTTGCTCACTGATGTTGCCCTCTAACAGGTCCACACAGTAGCAACTACCCACCTAGCCTAAATCCTTCCAGCCCACAGCCCAAGTCTCTTTACACATTCGTGCTTACAACAATTCCAAAATTATTTTATATTTATTTCAACATTTAGGTACAGCAATACTGCACAGGAATCTAAAGGACACAAATTGCTCTAGAGAATCACTTCAACATAACTACTACTCTCACTAGCATGCATGTGAACAAATGGGAAGACTGGACTAATAGAGGATGAGTAATTTATTAGTCCTCTGTGAATGAGTGTGGAAAATTTGGTGTTCCCTGTGCACACCAAAAGCAAACAAGAATATAAATGACCAAATAAACTGCAGGCTAGGAAACATGAACATGGGAGAAAGGTCGCATTACAAGAGTTAAGATACAACCGAAAAATAACACTCAGTATGAATGAAAAGATTGCTTCTGAATGGACAACATACTTAGAATTTGTATCATCAAAATGATGCAGTAGTGGAACAGAAGCTTTGACAGTTCTGTATATCAAAACCTATAAGGTCATTGGCCAATCTCTAGTCAGAATACTATTTCCTTGTTGTAAACTGAGATGACTGAGCAGTCCTATACTCATGGATGAGGTTTCACAATAGCACTGTCTTCCCAACTTTGCACCTCAATCTTTGAGCTTCTCATTTTCAGTAATTAGAATCCACAACATATGACCAAGATAACTATCTTGGTTGGTTAACTATCCACATCTTAGTTCTGTGAATAAGGGGTCTAAATAGAAACTTTTGCTATCATAAGCTTCCAATACCTCAATAAATAAGCCACTAAATAAAGATTAAGCAAGTTTTAATTCAGATCTTTATCAGCAATTATCCACTTCACCTACTGTGGTGCTAAAACTTTCCTCACTACTTTAATTTTATTAGAGTTGGGTAAGTTTGCTGAGCACCTTCTGATTTAGCAACAACTATAGTATCAAAACCTTATGTTTTTCCAAGATTCCAGTCTAGCAAGCCCAATCTTCTCCTTGCTGCTCAAATATCTTGTTACTTATTTGCTGTTGATGGTTTAATCTTTTCACCTCTGTATTTTGCTTAACATCTTACTCACATTTGTGATATGAATCAGCATCATACCCTAAATAAAACTAACAATATCTGAACCATTAAAAGAACGGCAGCTTCTCAATAATTGTAACACTTCATGCCCGCTTCTCTTCCTATAGGTTTTTACTTCACCATGGGAAGCAGCAACACAACAGATTCCACAGCTGATTCTTCTCGTTCCATTTGATATTCACAATTCAGCAAAGAAGCTCACAGATCTTACACCTTTGATTTACTGTAGCTAAGCACAGTCAGGCTTCCTTGATTAAGTTAAGATTTCACAAAACACTTTACCAGTTCATTGGTAATCCCATGAAACAAACAAAAAAAACAACTGAATTTACAACAGAGCACAGATTCTCAAAAAATTGTCTGCACATTTTTTCCACAGCAGTCATGCTAATCAAATGATTCAGAAACAGTGATACTGACAACAATGCTTGACATTTGCTTGCAAATGTGTCAGTGATGCAGGACTGAAACAGAATAAACAGGTCACTCAAGCCAGACTAGGTCTTACTATTCATATATTACCCAATTTCTTTAATAGCACTATCTGTTGCCTAATAAACTTCTTACACCTCTCCATTCTAGACTGTTCTTTTGAAATTTCTTTTTCACATAACAAAAAGCAACTCAAGAGTAAAACTGTCACAAGCCTATGCCAGCATTCTACTTTATTACCTTTAGGAACAGATTTAGGTTTATCAGGTAGTCACCAGCCCTCCCAGCACCATGTTCTTATTTCAAACTGAATTATGATGCTATGAAATACAGTCAGTTTAGTCCACAAAAGTCATTAATTGTTGTTACTGAAGTCTTAGCCTTCAGTAACTACTACAGGCACCAGCCTTTATTTTTTTTTCAATAAAGGAATCAAGTGAAAAAGTCTATTCTGAACTTGCCCCATTAGACAGCAATGAAAAACTGTTCAGCAATTTCCACTTACCTTTATCTCAGGCTCTTTTTCACATTCTTCTATATATAAATCATAGAGTTTTTGAAATACAGATTTTCTGGAACAACAAAAAAAAAAAAGCTTAAAACGTAACCAAAAATCAAACCAAATAAAAACTATTTAAAAATTAAATACCAAAACTCTTACTACCTTCCACTGGATAAATATTTTCTTTTGGGAGGTCTCTGACGGGCACTTTCAATGATATACTAAAAGAAAAAGAAAGAGATAAACTAAAATATAGTACATAAATTACAAAGAAATGTAATTCTAGCTACCATGCAACTTTAGATCATGAATGGACATTGTTCTACGCATACTGTAAATAATTAACAGGGTAAATGACTAAAAATGTACTAAATGTGATCTACTGTATGCTATACTTAGTAACAAGGAAGAATCTCATTTTAGCAGTGAAACACTGCATTTCATGGCTGTAGCATGGCTTGCATGCAAAATCTTGATTTTACATCCACATTTTATAATTGGAGTAGCTAATATTTGCTTAAGTTAACGTGCTAACATACTGAAGCTAACTTGCTCAGATATAATCAATTTCATGTGTACTGGCTTGACAATATTTACATATCAAGTATTCCCCAATATAACTAGCTGAGGGAGTTTTTTATTTTATCCTTGTCTTTTGCACTTATACCAGGTTTCTCTATTTTATAGACCTGCATATTACAAATATAATTTTAATTAAAAAATACTAATAGTGTTCCAGGCAGCCATTACATCAGATGTCAGCATGAAAAGTAAAGGCACTTGCCTTTTCATTCCAACTGGGCAACCCTTAAAAACACAAACAGGATTTTACCACGTATTTCTGCCAGCTGTCTCTGAATTTAGAGCAATCACCACCGTACTGCTCTGTTTATTTCACAGCACACAGATTTGTTTGTTTCAAAAGGGGAAAACCTAAGTGCTGCAAGGTTTATCATCACTGTACCTGACAACATTCTCAGTTCAATGGGTAACAGACAATGACCTGGCCTACCAATTTTAGTGAGAATTGTGCAAAACCAGTGTTACATGTATGGGTCATTATTTATACACACACACATTTACATGAACACACCCTCCTGCTTTTCTTAGCTGCATTTTTATATTTCTTAAGTGTGAGCCCAACACATTATATGCAAATAACTATTCCTTACCTCTGCACGATCCAATGCCAGTTCTAAAGCTTGTTGCTGCAAAAATTATAAACAGTTTTTTTTTAAGAATGTTAGCTGAAAAATCTCGTACATAAAAGCCACCACAAAAACCTCTATTACTACTGATATGAATTAATAGAAGATGGGCTCAAAAATTCTTTCAGAGATACTAAACCTAGCAGCTGAAACCTTGTGTAACTACATTAGCAGTAATTAATCCCGCTACCAAGCATCCACACTTACAAAGTTTTGGCTACATTATGAAATGTTAGAGCAATGAAAGGCAGCTAGAATTAAAAGTGGGAATAGGAATTATGCCTAATAAAGATAATGATGAATATTAATCAAAATAATTACAGACAAAAAAATAGAAAATCTGTCCTCCTTTAAGCTGGCTGCTAACTCCACATAAAGGTTAGACCAAAGTTTTCCTGAACGGCAGCTCAGGAAGAAAACATTTAATGCATAGGCACGGATGCCAAAGATCAGGCATTTTTCTACAAGACAGAAATGAAGATCTTGCACTCAGAACATTGCAATTTAGGAAGAGTTTCTTATTACATACTGTTAGGTAGTTGAAAACAAAGAGTCTCCGCTCCGAGATATCCTCCAAGAGAGGCTAAGAAATATGCCTAAACCTAACACACCAACATCCTGGCAAAAGCTTCCCTATATCCCATGGCATAGTATACTCAATAGCATTTATTTTAACGGATTTAACTCCTTTGTGGTGTCTTCGAAAAATACTTACTCAGGCTTTTTTTACCATTCACCTACAGTATCTCTAACACAAAATTTCCTCCCCGTCCATGGAAAAAAAAGCACTTAATGATGTGCTATTACTCACTGCAACCTATCACCACAGGGCATTTTTAAAGTGACATTTTCATTTGAACACCTAAACAAACACATTTGCTATATAAGCCCATTGGATAACTGCATGATTTCAGGCATTCTATTCACTGACTGCTTAACGCCAGGTAAAATCCATGGTAATACTGGTATTTGTCAATAGAAGAATACTAAAAAAAAGTGGTGTGGAAGAAGGATGTGCACTTTGTACCCAGCTGTCTAACACTATACATGACTGAAAACACATCACTCTATGTGATGATTCCTGTGATACAATGAACAACGAGTAAGTATTTAGGAAAAGTATTCACGAGCTATAAAAGATAACATCACCGAAAAAAAGTGACAAAACTCTGAAGTGATAAGCAAAATCGGAATTTTAAGAAAATCAAACGTTAATGGCTTTCTTTTCATCAGGCAGACAGGTAATAGGCTACAAGGAAAAGATCTAAAAATACGTTCTCTGAATCATAACTTACCATTGTAGTTGAAGCCAGGTGACCAAGTGGCAAAAGAAGTACTTAAGAAGTTTGGTGCAGTTGGTGAAGAATCATATTTTATGGTCACACCTGGGGTACTGAAAGATCAAGGAGAAAAAAATATCACTACAAAACTCATCACTTTATTCAAACACATCTTAAATGGTTCATTGCACTTAAATCTCATCCGTATAGCATCTTCTCCTCCAAAAGCAAGAAAATTCTGTTCAGTCTAAGCACAGAGGTTCCTATTCTAATGGCTGCTACTAATTTGCACAACCATTTTATGCTAGTTATACTGAAGTAATAGTAACTAATTGAAATTCCATAGCCAAGAACACTTTTCTGTTGTAGCAGCCTACCTAGACACCCCTAACATCAAATCCAGAGATGCTTGACTCTTTAATGACAACTGGCCAGAATATTTAGCATACCCTATTAGTTTTTTTGTTTTGCTTTTATGAAGGTATTATTCCACAGACAACACCTCCACCTGCAGTGCCTCCTAGCACTGTTTTGAGATGTTATTTTAATACTGACTCACAATAGGCTGTCAATTAGAAAGCGAATCAAATTTGCACAGCACCAGTGTGTCCCTTAGATGCCTTTGCCCTCAGATACTGTCCCTATGCCATTTCATTTTAAAGTATAAAGAAAAAGAAACAGGTCACAAGCTCTGATTTTTAAATCCTGTCTTTAGCAGCATTGTCAGTGAAGAGACGGGGAAAACTGAAGTCAATTTTACTTTGAAATTTGAACGTTACAGTGCTCCAGTATATGTGAAACGTTTACTTAAGTAATCCCACCGTGCATAATGTCAATTTGGGGAAATTCTTTCTGTTGCATCTGCCCTCCACATCAGCCTTGGGTTGAGCGGATGCCTTCAGGTGCCACCGCCTGCTCCCTCCCACCTCCCCGAGCCTTTACTCAGCTCCTTCGCCGCGGTACCGATTTCTCCAGACAACACCGGCGGAGTGACTCAGAGCTGGGCACGGCTGGGACCTGCTGGCAGCCGCCTCCCCCCATCCCCGCTGCTTTCCGAGCAGCCTCCCGCCCCCCCCCCCACCCACCCCGCCGCACGCTGAGCCCAGCCCCCAGGCCGGCGCCCGGCCGGCACGGGCGGAGAGCGGCCGGGCAAGAGCCGGGCCCGGCCCCGTAAACGAGCGGGGCCAGGCCGCGCCGCCCCACCTCTACCCCCGCGGCCCTCCACGGCGCCGGGGGGGGCCGCCCCCGCCCTCCCGGCCGGCCTCAGCCCCCCGCCGTCCCCCCGCGGTCGCGGTGCGTGCGGCGGGCCCGCTACCGGCGGGCCCGTTACCTGCCGGCCGGCCTGCCCCGGGGCCTGCCCGCCGCGCTGCGGCCCCCGCCGCCCGCTCATCCGCCCCCGCCTCAGCCCCCCGCGGCGCCCCCCGGCCGCTTCCGCCCCGCCGCTTCCGGGTCGGCGCCGGAAGGGGAGGGAGCGGTCGCCGTGGAGACGAGAGGGAGGGGGGGGGGAGAGGGAGGGAAGCGACTCGCGGCGTCGCCATGGAGACGGGGGGGGGCACGGAGACGCCCCGCCCCTCCAAGGCGGGCCCTCCCCCGTCCCAGCTCCGTGCCGTTCCCTCGGGTCCTGTCGCTGTCCCCAGAGAGCAGAGCTCAGCGCCTGCCCCTCCGCTCCCCTCGTGAGGGAGCTGCAGGCCGCCATGAGGCCTCCCCTCAGCCTGCTCTGCTCTGGGCTGAACAAACCAAGGGGCCTCAGCCGCTACTCAGGTCTCTCTGCAAGGCCTGTCTACCATCAAAGGAGTCAGCAGCTCTTCCTAATTTAGCGTCATCTGCAAACCTACTTAGTATGCATTCAAGTCCTGCATCCAAGACATTTATGAAAACATTAAAGAGAACTGGTCCTAAAATGGAGCCCTGGCAGTAACATGCCTGAAAACCTTTGTAGGCCAAAGGTTTCCAGTCTCTATAAAGATCAGAACAGATTTGCTTATGTCCCAGCAGCCCCCCCACTACCAAATCCTTGTCATGTAAACCCAATACATTCCTCCCCTTGCCTCTGTGAAAAGAATACTTAAGAACTATCAATAAAATATACTCTTACGTCGCAATCATCAAAATCTTCACAAAGTTCATTTGCATCAAAGAAAGAGAGAGAGAGAGAGAGAAAGAGAGAGAAAAAGAGAGAGGAAAAGAAAGAAAGAAAAAGAAAAAGAAAAGAAAGAAAGAGAAAGAAAGAAAGAAAGAAAAGAAAGAAAGAAAAAAGAAAGAAAAAAAAGAAAGAAAAAAGAAAGAAGAAAGAAAGAAAGAAAGAAAAGAAAGAAAAAAAGAAAGAAAAGAAAGAAAGAAAGAAAAAGAAAAGAAAGAAAAAAGAAAGAAAGAAAAAAGAAAGAAAAAGAAAGAAAGAAAAAAGAAAAAGAAAGAAAGAAAAAAGAAAAAGAAAGAAAAAAGGAAAAGAAAGAAGGAAGGAAGGAAGGAAGGAAGGAAGGAAGGAGAAAGAAAGAAACACAACAAAATAAATATAACATCATCACAACACCAACAAAATGGACAATTTACACACATTCTACGTCTTGTCCCTTCACCACATTACTACAACGCATAGTATTCACAATTATTACATTGTAAATTCTTCACAGTTATTTCATTCTTAGACAATGTCCGGTCCATGTTTTGCCCATTACTACTCTCAGTTATCACTACTATCTAAAAGTCATATGAGGGCTCATGTTCTGCGTGTCTTTTTTTTTTTTTTTCCCCATTTCAGTTCAGGCTGGTATGAGGCAATCTAATTTCTCAAGAATGGTGTTATACACAATCATGATCTGCAATAACACTCCCCAAAATAGCTTATATCCAAGGCAGAAATTTCTTCTCAGCCCTAGGCAGTTAAATGTGCTATGCTGAGCCCTCTGGAGGGCCTACAACCTTCCCTCAGCACTGCCTCCAAGTTAGGTTATATCTGGACTTGAGGATCTGGCCACAATCTGGCCCCATCTGTGTGTGGGTTTCAGCTTGCCTAACATAACACTGCTGTGGGTGAGAACCAGCACATTAATGCTACTTCAGGGTGAAACTTTGTTTACAAAGGCATCTCAGTGTTGGGTTTGGAAACAAGCTTTCTTCCTAAGAGAGGAGCTAGATGTCTTAGAATCACAGAAAGTTTTGTATACTCTGTAAACATATTGCTCCTTTATGCTCTTTTTGTCCCATCACCAGAAACAAATCAGTATGTATTCCTTATTATACACAGATGGAATAAATGATGAACATATGGGGAACTGTTGTACAGTGATTATAATGATAAAGACTGTTGTAATTGTGTAGCAAGAATCCCTTGAGAGTTTTATCCATGCTCAGATCCTCCTGAAAAGGTTGCAGGATTTGTGATGATAGTTTTGAGAGAGAGAAGGTTGGTCATGGAGATAAAAATCCTGCCGTATGTTTCTGGCATTTGTTACACTTGTTTAGAATAAGAGATTTTGCATTTAGGGATATTTTCCAGAGTTCAGTGATTAACTGTGGATCACCAGACCTGTTCTCTTTATCATTTAGCCATTCATTGGGCTAGGTGACCACCTTCTTCCATTCTGAAGCCTTCTGAGTATCAGGCTGAGATAATTTGAAATATGAACTTCTGAATAGTCTTCTCCCACTTGAATGCCCTCAGTCAGATTCATTATGAAGCCTGTCCTCCCCAGTTACTTGAGCCTTTGGAAATCATAAACTAAGATGTCGTACATCAAGTCATGTTTTCTTGATTTCCTTTAGCTTAATCCAGTTGTCTTTGTTTTCTCACTGTGGTCTCTAAATCCATGTTGAAAAGCCCAAAGATTTTGAACCTAGGTGTTCAAAGAAAGCTGGAGGCATGGAACTGATCTAAAAACCTACAAAATTTTCAGTGAGAAAACTGGAAAATTAGTCCCAAGGGTTGATAGTCCATCCACACTGCCTTCCAATTTGTTCCATCTATCTTTAAATTTGTTCATCTTATTTTCTCCTTTGTGCACCATGTGTCATTTAAAAAGCCATCTTTTAAAACTCCTTGATTACCATTCCTCCTACGCATCCAGAGCGTTTGAAGACAGATGCTGCCCAAGAAATTATGCTATGAGTCATATTACAGTTTACTGGAAGTTTCATCAAAAGCTCATGCTACCAAATGATGAGTTTTCTTTCTCCTTCAGAATAGAGAATGCTGATAATAAAAATTAAAGCTGTTTTCCCCCATCCCTTCATGCTTTAATTCAGGTCTCCCTTTTTATATGTGTGTTTTTGTATTCCTTTTCTCTGGAGCCAATTAGCTGAGAACAGCCCCAGTACAGTATTTCAGGATGGGCCATTTCAAATATTGTGGGCCTAGGTTCGGCTCTAGCTTTGCTTTGCTGTGTTTATACTGTAAAGGGAAGGCCTTGGGGAAAACAGGCATTCTATATTTCATTTGCTGCAAGCCCTTTTAGCACTGATTTTTCTGTACTCTCACATCTGCAAGATCCCACCATTTTTCTATACTACTGTCCTTTTTTTTTTTTTTTGCTAACAAGGCCTAAGTTCAAATTTGTGAGGTAAATGTAAGGCAGTAGCTGAATTTAAAGACCAGGCTTTCCAGGCTTTTCATGTTTGGCATCTTCAGCTTCTGAAAAGCCAGGGTAAGGTTCTCCTTCAGATTCAGATCCTCCAAGTTTGGGTTGAAACTAACCTTTATTTATGTTGGTTTTCACCTGCAATTTTACTTCTCAGTCCCTTTTGAGTAATAATTTGGTATTATATATTTTTGCCACCTTGCTGTTTACTCACCTACCCAGCTTGTTTATGAATGTGTTGAATACCACAGATTCCTGCAGATCCCTAGTGGTTCACTGTGGAAAATGGCAATTTTCTCCTTCCTTTTGATTCTCATTTACTCCAAAAAGTTCATGTTAAGGCAATCCAGTCATGAGTCCTCTGGAGTCCTCTGTAGATGGGCGCAAGCAAATGCAACTTCTACAATCTTATCTGTTGCTCTTAGGCTCTAGTCAACACAGCAACTTGAATTAAATCCAACTGAACAAGAGTTGTTGTCCACTTAGTCTCCCAAATTCCTTCTCCTTGTAGCAACATAACCCTTTCAGACCTCAGCCTTTCATCTGTTTGAGTCAAGTACCCTGTCTGGTGTAACAGATAAGATGAACTTATTAGTCTCCACCTGCCCCATGCTTCTACAGGCCAATTAGTTTGATTACATAAAAGACTCTGCAGTGGAGATCCATCACTTAGACTGACTTCTGGAATCTGGAATGATAATACAGGTTTGTTGATCATTGTTTTTAAGTTCTCATATTTGAACAGACTTCCCCTTCAGGTCTATCCCTCCTGCATTCCTTTCAGCTGTAGTGTGGTATGGTTTTTCTGCCTCGGGTCTGCAAAACTGGTTTTGTTCTGTCGTACTGACAGAACTTCACATTTGACACTTGACACTTCTAAATTCTCTCAGCGTTATTTCTTCACTGAATTCAGCTTTGAAATCAGCTGATAGCCCACAGGAAGAACAGGAACAGCTATGCTGCTGCAAGGCTATTTTGGAGGGTGATCTGTGATAGAAGTATTCGCAATGTCTCTTCTGTTCCCTTCTGAATCTGAGGAAAAGTTAATCCATTTACTCGGAAAGATAATTTCCTGCACTTGCAGCTTCAGGTACCTTCCTGGGACAAGAGCCATAACTCTGTCAATTCGCTTTCTTACTTACCTGTTATTCCAGATGGACAAAGCCCTGAGCCCTGGTGTACCCCCACTGCTGACCGTGCTTTGGATGGGAGGTTGGCCTCTTCAGGTCCCTTCCAGCCTGATTTATCATACAAGCCAATGGCTTTCACAAAAGAGACCAACAGCAGCTGCTGTGAAACCTTCTATGATGTCCTTGCTTATAAACCACATATATTACAAGGAACAGTGAGCTCAGATATCTATAATAAAATCAGTGAAAGACTCACTCTGAGTCTGTGATGTCTATTATTAGATTTTAAAAATTAGTGTTTTTCAAAATTTCTTAGACAGAAACCAACTTTTAATATGCATGTTTCACTTTGCTGACTGTGTATAACAGTAAAAATATAAGCCAGAAAGGGACAGTTCAAGAATTTTCAGATCAAAATATGGGAACTTTTTTTTAGCTTTAAGCAAATCTGTGTAGGTGAGAAGTCAGTCTCATTGTTTATCTATCTAAATTGGATTATTCTTTAGCGATAACAAACCTTCATTCATAATGTTTAACTGTCTATAAAGAGATTTGCTTGATTAGTGTGTTTGATGCGTTCATGGGAATAGAGTATCTGACTTCTGTAGCTATAGTGATGCACTTGTCCCAACAGAAAATTGGAAAGCTGTTTTTCATTTTCCTGTGCTGTTTCAGAGAAATGGCATGAAGGCGTATCAGTCTGAAACAGATTTATGTGCTCAGGCTGAGGCACTTATTCAAGTATGGCCCCTCTCATTTGAGTACAGATGTAAAAAGAAATGACAGCATGCTCATGAGTAGAAACTCTTTATTCAAGTCAGACAGACTGTGGGCATGTAAGTTAAACTTAGGGCAAAGAGCCACGAACTCCTGAATTCTAAATCAGTTATGTCACTGACTTTCTGTGTGAGCTCTCATAAATCCCCATGGCTAACATTTCCGATCCTGGGTATGTACATCCTTATTTAGGACTCAAATGATTTGCAGACATGCTGAAGACCCACAGTTTCTATTTATTTTTAAAGACATATACACCTTTCAAGTACAATCATCCATTCTTTTTGTAGGCAGATATTTGTAATATGACTGTTGAAACAAAATTTTACAGTTGGAAAAAAGAGATGAACAATATTCTTATTCAGCTTATGTTCAATTTGTTGTCCAATCATCCATTTTTCCTTCATGAAAGCACACACAGAAAATTACAGAGAATCCCTGTATTTGTTTTCAGACAGTAGAGGTGAAGAAAATAGGAAACACTGTGAAAAAAAAAAAAGTTTTCATAGTGACTAGGTATAGGATTATGTACATAATTAATACACAAAAAGTAACTATTAGTGACCAAGGAGGGTAGACATCTATTATACTACGTAAAGCATGGAAAATCAATCCAACTCACTCTAAAGTAGGTATCTAGTGCCTTTTATGATGCACCTGAGGTATCTTAGACTCTTTTTCAGGACTGGCAAATATGACACAGAACTCAAGTGATATCTGTATTCTTCAACAGGAGACAATGAGGACGCATAACAGAGTCTAATACAGTATGAGACGCAGTCAATGAGCCTAAGGCTGGTCAGCTGAGTCACTCTGTTGGACTTCCTTGGCTACTGCACTGACAACGGGAGAAATGAGAGATGTAGATACCTTAAATTAGGTGTCTCCTTCTCTGACTGTCTTCCTCCATAACATTTGCAGATGACATTTGCTCCATGACAGGAGCTCTGGTGCATCAGTTTTGGGATGCTCAGCCAGAAACACCTTAAAAACAGACCTGATTTTCAGAATATTCTGATTTATACTCCAAATTAGACATCACTGTTGGGTCTCAGATTTGATGACTAAAGAAAATGAATTATCATTACAAATTATTTGTGATTTCTGTCAGAAAAACAAACAAAAAAAAACAAACAAACAGCTGATGCTACTCAATTCCAAGCACATGAGTTACTTTGAATTTTCTCTTCTGATTGCAACTGCAGTAAGACTTCTTAAAGCTGGACCGCCCTGTCTATGCTGCAGGACATTATGGTGGCTTAGGAGAAGGAATAGGACATTCACACCACACATGTGTGGGACACTTGGAGACAACCTCTATTCCACAGACCACTTCAACTTCTCCAACATCTCCATCTTACTCTGTTCTTGTCCTGAATTATTGTCAATTCTAATACTTTACTTCCCAGTCCTACACAAAAGACTGGCTCACTTCTACTAGCATCTCACAAAACAAAGGAAGGTCAGGCAGGGCAACCCGGCCCAGATTACCTAATTACTATCCTTTATTCATTGCTTCCACCTTGCTTGAACTTGGCAGCTCTCACAGGGCACAGCACAAAATGGTTGATAGGAGATGAAATCATGGAATCATAGAATGGTTTGGGTTGGAAGGGACCTTAAAGATAACCTTATTCAAACCCCCCTGTCATGGGCAGGGATACCTTCCACTTGACCAGGTTGATCAAAGCCTCATCCAACCTGGCCTTCAACACTTCTAGGGATGGGGCATCCACAGCTTCTCTGGGCAACTTGTTCCAGTGC
Organism: Cygnus atratus; assembly: GCF_013377495.2. Taxonomy (NCBI): domain Eukaryota; kingdom Metazoa; phylum Chordata; class Aves; order Anseriformes; family Anatidae; genus Cygnus; species Cygnus atratus. Next base: position 183,186,165 of record NC_066362.1, on the reverse strand, counting down.
CTCACCACCTTTATAGTAAAAAAATTATTTCTAATATCTAATCTAAATTTGCTCGCTTTTAGTTTAAAACTATTACCCCTTGCCCTATCACCACACTCTCTGACAAAGAAATGGATAAGGATATGCTGAGATTTCTGTATACCGAAGGCTGGAGAGCAGAGACTGAATTTAGGAGCTAACATCATCCTCAAAATAGCAAATAAAGCAAGAATGTTTAACAGCAGACCAGTGGTAAATCTGAAATGTCATGGGCCGGGGACAGTAAGACAGAGGCTGAGGTTACTATGAGTAACCTCAGTTTTGGATGAAGTTTTTATTTATTTATTTATTTTGAGAAAGGGGGGAAGAAAGCAGTGGAAACTGGAGAGATAGAGCATGGTCAGAGTAGATCAGCTCCCTGATCATCTGGAGGCAGGCAGGCAGGGTGAGCTAGGGGCAGAGAAAGATATGCAGTCCAGACTATATTTTATATAGAAAGGCCACTGGCCTTTTTTTTTTTTTTTCATTTTTTTTTTTCATGCCCTGTGCTTACGTAGAAACAGTCAGGAGAATGACAAAACATGCTTTTGATAGTTGATGTTCCAGGATTTTGTCTGAATTCTATGTCAAAACAGGCTACCAGGCAGCACCTTGCTTTCTGTTGGAGTTGGGACAGCCATCTTTCTTTGTCCAAAAGCCAGGGAACCTGTGGGTGGAGGTGTGTGGTGCCTGACGAGTTGTGCTGGAAAGCATTTCAGGGCCCAGAGATTATCAGGCTGAGCCGACTTGTGCTGTAGAAACAAGCTTGTGGAGAGATGCAGAGTTGGGCATTGAGGGCACTTCAAGGAGGACCTAGGGCAACGCTGGTACAGACAAAAGTTTGAGTCTATGATGCCAACCTTATGCAATGGACATGCTAGCATATGAACGGAGGAATGCATCTAAACCATCCCTTTACTCTTTGAGTATTTCAAGGGAAAGAATTTGTCCAGTACTTGTTGGTACATCACAAAAAATCATAGTATGCACTTTGGCTTTACTAAACAGTGAGGTTGCCATGATAAACCATATTGGAACAATAAAATGGGGACCTCTAATTGAGGTGATGATGTCTGAATGCAAGATTTTCACCGTAACAAAATTTGGGAGAGCCTCAGGATTCCCTAGAAATTATTGTCAAATTATTCTTCATTTGGCAAAATAGATATGCATACTTCTATTATGAACAAAATTAATGTGGATATTGAGGTAATTAATCTATAATAATGATAGAAAGAGGATGGTTTCTTCTTCAAAGATTGAAAAATGCATCTTTTATTGAGCTGCTTCTGTATTAAATAAGCAAAGAAATGCACCATTCCTACATAATTAATTTTTGGATGAAGTGTTTTGGCTGAGTTTTCCAGAGTTCATAAGCAACACATTTGTTGGTCTTCTCTTGCAACACTCAGAGTCTGGAACACGTATCTGCATATTTGGATTTTGATAACATACAGATGATGTGAAAGTGTGGCACATTTGTGACTTTTTGGAAGAGTTATCTGTTTTATTTTTTTATTTCATAAACAATGCTCTTGTTATTCTGTCTGTCTCATTTGAACTAATTCCCTTCTGCTTAGTTCGTGGCAAATCAGAACATTATTTACATTAATGTGGCTGCATATTGTGACCAAGAGAATCAGGTGTATGGATGCTTTCATTAGTACTGCTGTTCTGGGAACTGAAGAATACAGATATAGGCACACAGTTCAATAACTATGGCTATCCTGTTAGTACCACCCATGTATCATTTGTCCTGTGTCAGGAATTTGAAAGAGACTGCCCTCATTCCTATTGCTTTGTGTCTTTCTTTTGCCTTCTATATGAAAATAGCGTATCTTGCATATTTTCTGCCATCTTCGTATAGAAGCCTCCCATATTTCATTGGAAAGTCATTGCAGCAGTCATTTCAGAGCTCTGGATTTAATTTTCACTGTGGGACAGAAATAGCAGGAAGCCTAAGATCTTTGAAGTCTGTTGTGTATCAGGGAAGTGTTAAGTGCTATCAATTTTCACTGAATGTAATAGGGGTTGATAATGCTTCACAGCAATCAGGTATGCTTAGATTTAAAAAAATTGCAATATACTTATCCCTAACCTGCCTTATCTGTTTTTCTGAATAAAACGATAGATACCTCTTTGGCAAAAGATAAGTGAACTGGAAAAAGATAACCAAACTATGCAGATAACTAAGAGACTAATAATGGGCTTTACACAAAGCTCCCAACAGGAATCAGCATTCATCTGCTGAGCATCATAAACACCTCATCAATCAGATAGATGTTGCCATAAGGCAAAGACAGTACTGCTGTTGGCCTGTAATTAATTTTCATCTGTTTAATAAAATAGCTAGTCTTTGGCTGCTCGTAGGGCTTTGTTGGAACTTCTACATTTTCCATCTTTAAATGAAAATATGGAACCAAATTAGCATGTTATTCTGCTTGCAATGACTGTTTCACTCAAACCACTAGAGGTCAGGGCTGTACTGCTATGGTAGATGGTTAAAAATTAACTAGCAAGAAATCTCTTAAGATGTTGACAGAAGTGAAAATTCTGTCAGAGGTTTCTAAATTATAGAGATTTATAAGATGATATATATATTATTCAGTTAATATTAATTAATCCCTCATATTTAATACTGGAAAAGCAGTCCATTCAGCAGATCTATGGTTATTAAAAATTTATACAGATCTAATTAGCAATAACAAAAAAATACTAATATGTTTTGTAACCCATAGATCCCCCCAAAAATTGATTTCATTGCTGTTGAAGCTTTATTTCCAGATCTGTGATTGCATTTTATACACTAGTTATTTAAGTATCTACTTAAAGAATATCAAAGACAGATATCAGGAACATTTCTTACTTCTGTAGAGCAGGGGCTAGTTCCAGGCATGTAACCTTCTCAGCTGTGTTTTGAAGGAATGGGTTAAAATAGTAATGGTTTGTAATCAAAAGAATGGGCAAGGTCTTTGAAATAACCTTTCAGTTTGACATCCAGTCCGGGGAGTTTTGCTCTTTACTTGCTGGTTATAAGAACTTACTGTATCTTAGTATAAATGAATAAAACATAATACATGATATAGCTTATTAATATAATTATATTCTGCTCTCTAATAGCATCTTTCTGGTAGAATTCATACAAATTAATGTAAAGGGGAGCCCCAATGCTCATGGCAAATCTATACAAATGGTTAATTACACTGAACTGTGAGGGAGAATCAGTATATATCCAAACCAAGGGAAGGCAGACAGGGGAGCTCGCTATTGCTTCTGGTATAAGAAAGGGGACATTCTTTTTCCTGCTATATTGACTAGAAGTCTGAGGTAGCTAGTTCTTCCTTGTGTCAAGAGAAGGAGACCTGAACAGATGAGAAATTAGTATTCATCCTGAGACTAATAGTGGCACTCACTCCTTTGTCATGCTATGACATCAGTGTCTAAAATATCTAAAACATCTCTCTCAAGTGAGCAGACTTCAGACATACAGGATTCATTTGTCAGAGAGGGATGTCTGCCTCTATGATGGATGTGTGTCTGCAAGTGGGGGTGCGCAATAAAAATGAATACATAAAAACAAAAACATAAATAAAACCAGATCAGGGTGACACATGGCAACTGCACATGGGGCTCTGAGTAATGAAACTGCAAAAACACAAACTGAATGGACCATGGCAGAGCCAGAAGAGTGAGTGTTAAACTGAGAGGTTTGGCAGGTCTGCTAGTATTGACATTTAACATTCTTAGGGTGAAACCTCCCTATTTCCCTAAATGTTCTGAAAAAAAAACAAACCAAAACAAAACAAAGCAAAACCAACAATTTAAAATTTCATATATGCAATTGTGTATTTATCTAGAACAACTAAATGATGTTCCATAATATTTGGCTTAACTATTTTAGAAATCTCACGTTTACAGAGCTTGATTAAATTTTACCAAGGAAGTTGTATTTCTGAGCAGCTATGATGACAGTATTTTTGGGAGAATGGAATTCAATGATCTTGCACATTTAGTAGTACTCCATAGCAAAGGAAATCCTTTTGACTGGGATTTGTCAGCCTTCTTTTTGCACCTTGCCTTAGAGAACTGAATTTGGGAAAAGCAGTGTGCATACTTCTTAATTCTTCACAGAACTATAGGATGGTGCAGAACAAATGCACCTATCTCTGTCAGCAGGAAGGATAATATATACTGTGACAAGAAAAGGCAGAGACCCTTTTCTGTAAAGTTTGTGAGGAGCATTGTAAAATGACCTGCAAAATTTCTCACACCTTGAATTCTACCAGATTCAGTATATAGTTTGCTATGCTGTACGTGGAACTTGTTCACTACAAGTTCACATTGTACAGCATTATCTCTAGAAGACATTTTGCAGTTTTAGAAGGCAGGGAAGACAAATAAGGTGATATAAGAGTCACTGACCAATTGATTATTTTGTATTAATTCATTTTTTACTATAGCACATTGGTTTAAGCCTTTTGTCTCTCACATTTTGCTTTTCCCATGATGCTGTCTTTCAGGACACCCAATTTAAGAGTTACATGTTCAATACAGTTTTGTCCTATTACTGATGCTGAAATACATGCCAAAGTAAATATCATACATTGCTGCTACATAGTAATCATGCATAGACAATATATCTGATAGCTTTAGCAATCTCATTTACCTTTCTGCATGTCAGAAGCTTTCTGAAACTAAATTGGTTACCTAGTATTTGGCAAGAGTTAGGTTAATGAGGCTGTAAAAAGGGAAGGATGACAATCTTTTTTTGCAGTTGGGTTGGCTGGTGGATGTTGGTGGTCTCAGGGCATTCAGAGACAGCTATCTGCAGAGAGCTTCAAAGATGTCCTCTATGGGGAAGTACTTTACCCACTGCTGGTCATCCCAGTCATAGCACAAGGTAGACTTGTCAATGGGTGTTACTCTTTCAGGCCTTACACCTCCCCTCTGTTAAAATGTAAAGTGTAGCAGCTTTGGACCCTCCTTGTAGCTATTGGCCTTGGCAGGGAGGCCTGGGCCTCAATAGCAGGTTGTTTTTGGGCACTGCCAATCCCCAGAACCAGGCATGGGGCACAGGTACTATGGAGCCTCTTCTGAGTAACAGTTTTGTTGGTCCCCAGCAAGAAGACAAGCCTCACACAGCTGAGAAATCTTGAGAAGCCATCTGGTATGGATATAAGTAACAAAAACCTGCAGCAGTAGGAGCTTTGGGAACACGAACATCCAGAGGCTTGCTGGAAGCAGCCGGAGGCAGCACGTTAAGACACAGCATGCTCAGTAACTGCTCATGAGAGAGCATCTGAAGCTATCATGTGAGGCAAATGAGAGTGTGTGTGGCCTATAGGACATGTTAGAAAGGTGTGTAGGCAACTTCAAAGCCTTGTGAGTTACATTCTGTGCCAGGGGGTCTGCCACATAACTTGTGTCTGTCAGGAGGTCACCCTGCTTTGGAAGGTGGTCAATTCACTATCCTGGATGCAGGCCATACCATGCCAGCTGGCTGGAGGGCCACAACAAGTGTTTTGGCATGTTCATTTTACTAGTATAGACATACTGTCAAGTCCATATTAGGTGGAGATAAGTACTGAAGGATGTTTCATGAATGCTGGCGTACTGATTGGGAAATCATGTGTGCTATATTATTGAAAATATTGAAAGCAATGATACTGTTAATTGTAACTTCTGCCACTTCCTGTGCAGCAGAATCTCTGCCCAGAAATTGCTTTGAAGGTAGAGTCCCTGCAACAAAACTGAGGAGAGATGGGTCCTTTACCTCAAAAGATGATCAGAGATTAGATCCCTGCATTTTTTCAGTCTTTTCTCTGGGGTTTTTCGTCAACATTCTTGCTTGTCCTTTTCTCCTGTCTGGTTTGAAGAACACTTTATGAAGAATGCTCCAATTTGAATGGGATTATCAAAATTAGTATTTCCTCCAGTCTTCCCTCATTCTGTCTTATGCTATAAAGCACATTTTCCTGAACATCCTAAAGCTGTAGGGAGGGGATGCTCTGGGAGAGCAGGAACAGTATTTTTAGTCACCCAAGCAAGGACTGGACTTAAATGCCCATCATCCCCATCTTTGGTAATTGCACTGACCATGAAGGTAATGATGGAGAGAAGGACACTTCATTTTCCTTTATGGAGAGATTGATCAGAGTAATCCACTGTGTGTGCTCTGAACATACATAATGAATTGAGCTCGTAAGGTAACAGGCCTGAGACTGGACGACCGCCTTATCTGGTGTCTGCATGAAATAGGTGCTGAGCTTCTCAGAGCTGTCAGGATTGCATTTCTTCTGAGGATTCACAGAGGCAGCATTCTAGACATCAGCTGAACTCTGCTATCAGAAACTTGGCCAGCTATGCAGTTTCTGTCCCTCCAAACTGAATAGATACTGAATGGTGATTTTGCTGGGCTTCAGTTCCAATTAGCACATCAAAAAAAGGCAGTCAGGCCTCATCTACAAGAAGACACAGGCATTTAAGGAAAAGCTGGATTAAGCTATTTGTTACTTATTTTAAGTGCAGTAAAATTAATTACTAATCAAAGAAATATCTGAAAGCAAGGTCCTTCATTTTATTTTCTAAAGCCCAGAAAGAACCCCATTATTCTATGCTTCGCTTTGTGTGCCTCAGAATAACAAAATTTTCAATATGCCTCTGGTTTAAGTCAATTTAAAACATCATTCGGTAGGATTAATATATTTTTGTGAAGAAATGGTTCTGAAAAGAAGTCAGATTGAATATTGCTAAACTGATGTAGCATGGAAAAAATCACCTGGTGAGAAGGCCAAGTATCCTTATGATGTAACTTTGTCTTATATATCAGGTCATAATTTTGTTTGAGAATATGTTTCTTTCCAGCCATTGGCAGTCTCTGCTTTTCAGCTTTATGAGCCTCAAGTGTGTCTATTAAGAAGAACATTGATTCAAAGCCATTTTTGTTTTGTTACTTTCCAGATAGAATACAATCACTGCATCTTCTTTTTGTGTAGATAATCCAGAAAACTTTCCTATGGGAGTTTGCTTCCTTTTCAGTTTGGCTTGTTATTTTCATTCTTTCATTTATTATTTTTGTTATACAGTATGCTGTAAATGATAAAGAAATCCAAAGCCCTGAACTGATACTGAAATCAAGAGTATTTGGCCCTTTCTTACATGAACAAAGCCAATTTGTTCCATTAGGGACATGAAAAGTTGGTTTGTAATTTCTGTTTATGTATTAAAATAAATGTCTTATCAATTCACACCCACTCCTCGTGATTCTAAGGATTTTTTCATATTGAGTTCAACTCAGTCTTGGAAGACTGTATGACCAGGTAGGCTAACTGAAGAAACTGGGCAGCCCAAGGTCTGTGGCCCTGAAAGAATCACAGAGCACCTTTCACTATCTTGGGACCTTCAACAATTTGAGGTCTCTTTTGCTTTGTCTTTGATATATTTCACTAGGAATATTAATTACTATGTGTAGGACAAACTGCTGCCTGGGGAATAGCATAATTTTTGTCTTTGTATATCATAAATGTTTGTACAGTCTCCCCTGGATGACACTTTTAAGTATTGCCTAAGCCCTTGTTATGTTTTGAGGGCCACAACAAGTGCTTTGGAACGTTCATTTTACTAGTATAAACACACTGTCAAGTCCAAATTAGGTGGCGATAATCTAGCACACTAGATTTTTGGATACTTTTTGTCTTTTGTATTAATAGTATCACATTTGATATGGAAAACAGGAAGTGTGTCCTGGTTTCTGGTGTGTATAAGGAATGGATGTTTCTTGCTTAAGTCTTGTTGGCTTACAACTGTCGTGAAATGGGCTTGATACCTGAGAACATCCCATAAGTTCTTATCTTTCTCTGCACTTGCAATCTCTCTGGAACTCCAGACAGGATGTGCTATTTCTATTTGAAAATCTTACGTTTGCATTTTTCTTGTGTTTGTATCTTCAGGAATCCAAAACAGGAATCATGTTCCGACTATAGACACCTAGGTTTCTGTGTTTCAGAAGTTTCCATATACCTGTGAGATGCCTCAGATGCCAATACAATAAACAGAGATCTAACCAATACAACGAATGGGGTAGGATTCAGTTGACTACATGCAGCCCAACAGTCTTAGAAGATTGTTCAGCTGATCACCTACAGGTACATATTTTAAAATGAGCAGCATCACTCTCCAAATTCAGTTGATTGAATAGGCTGGTGGAAGATTTAGTTGCTTAAGCATATGACTTTAGTGTCCTTTTTGATCCTAGAGGTACATTCACAGACTTCAGCTGCTGTTCTACAATTTTTCTGCAAGTCCTGTGATATAGCTGCAGATACCTGCACTGTGCAGATATTTTAGATAGTCCATGACACTGCAGATCTCTTTAGGCCATTAAATCCTAGCCTGGACCTGGTATGTGAACACCAAAATGTAGTTTTAAAATTCTGAAACTGATTCCAGGCTTTATCCCTCATTGTCCTGCTAATCACCTCACTGTTAATCTACCTCAGATTTTTGTGTTGTGCCCAAAGAGCTGGGTACTGGTTCTGCACAGATTTTTTAAACTTACGTCATGCAAATAACCTTATGCTAATGGTACTACTCAGTATAATGTTAAACATACTGAAAAAGTTTTAAGTTAGAAATTTGAATCACGGATTCTATAACTGCATGTTCTCCTTTACAGAATTCATTATGCATAGTACAAGATAATTTATCAAAAGTATCACTCTGTGCTGTATTTCAGTTATTTGTGAAGTGATTCTTACTTGCAATTTTGGGATCCTACTGAATTAGTGTCATCAATGTCATTGTTATTTGCTTTAAATAAAGATTTTACCACCAATGCAATTTGTGTGATGATAGGGATTATAAATACTGGATGTCCTTTCTCTTGACTCCATAACCTCATCTTTTAAGCAACTCCAGCATTATTCTGATGTAGACGGCAACTATCCAGTTCTGCAGATGCTATGAACAGGCTTAATTATAAAACCTCATTCTTCTTCTCAGCAAAGAATATTCTGAATTGCTAGACAAAAAATCAGCTTTTGAAGTCAGTCCAGATGTAAGCTGGAGGAGTCTCTGGCATAACTACTTCTGTCTGAAATTAATACCTTCTACAATAACTAAGCTTTATATCATTTCAAACAGATACCTCTTTCAAATGCAGCATTTACTATATATGAAAAGGTATACAACATTTTACAACAATAAATGAGGGAGTCGAAGGAACTAATAGAAATGCCTCTGTTGGAGTTTATCCAGGTTACCCAGTCTGCATTCCCAGACTTCAGAGGCAAGGGCCTAGGTTTGTGCTTATTGACAAGGAAAAACCACCTTTGGATTCAGTTTGTATTTTAGCATTTTGCTGAAGATTTAGTTCAGTACTTACTGACCCACCCCAAATAACACTCAAATAATGTCTCAGAGCTGTGTCACTCACAGTCCAAGATGTTGTAGGAAGACTCCTGGCAAGACAAACAGAAAGACTGAAGAGACACCACTCTTACAGGAAAAGCCATAAACACAAGAAATAAAGGTTTAGTCATTAGCTGTCCCACTAGTGTCCCAGTGGTCTCTACTTAATTAGCTTTTCAAGTCTAGTGGAACAGACTTTATGTGCTGTATATCACTAATTTTCCAATGTTTTCCCATTCTACTTAGGAAATTAGTTAGGTTTATCTGCAGGAATGTGCTGGACTCGTAGCTTGTTACTGAAATTGGAAGGTTTCTCAGTAAATATTTCCAAGAGAGACAGTTATATTGATTATATGTCTGACTGTGGCCCTGGGGAACCCTGTGTCTCTGTCACGGCTGTGCTATATCACGAGACAAGCAATTTTCTGGTGGCTAACAATGGTCAAAAAATGGCTGAGATGCCCATTCTGAGATCTTATAGATAAATTTGCAGAAGAGCTGAGGACACAGCTGGATGGAAGTCAAGGGGAGCCATCCTTTGAAGTGTCACTTAATGCTTAATACACCCAGGAGACAGATACAATTTCAGTTACCATAAATAACCGTGAAAAACTACCCAGAAGCATACAGTATTTTCTTCAGAACAGTGTTGAATAACCTACAATAAATAATGCATGACGGTGACCAGAGAGTAAACAAAGCACTGAACAGTTGGTCATTGGCACAGAAGTCTGTGTGCAGAGTGAGTGACAGAGAATTTGATGGAAAATGAATGGTTACATGATCTGGTAATCAGAAATCATGTTGTAGCTGAGGTCACCTTCACTGCTACACCGACTGTGGCTTTTATCTCAAAGCATTGTTCCTGCAACACAGCGGCTCTGGCTGAGGAAAGTCTGCTCTCCAGATGTTAGCAAGCCAGCATCACTTAGCGCCAGGTTTCTCTTGTGTATAAAATGTACTTTTTTGCACAGTGTGTGTTTTTCTCCAGAAGCTTTTTGAAAAATATTCCTTTCTGGATTGCTTGGTCAATAATACATTGTTTATTTCCATATTTCCTCATAGTTTCACTAACCTGGTACTCTGTTAGTTTTATCATTATTAATTACTAGAGTCAGGAAAAATTGCCAGGTAACTGAATAAGAAAACATTGTTCAGCTAAAATTAATATTTCTTGCCTTGTTGGGAGTTCCTCATGATAATTTTTACTTCTTCTCCTCTTGATCAATGTCACATGCAGTGCCTCACAAAGGTTGTTAGCCCAGTCTTGATCTAGCTGCTCCCATGTAACAAAAAGTTGAAGAGAGAGAAGCTTTTTTTTTTTTTTTTTTTCAGTTTAAGGTATTTTATTTTTACAGATAAGCAGTACTGAAATGACTGCACTGAAATACAAAGTAAAAGTAATATGATTATTGCAGCTGATTGATCATACATACAGCACATAATCAAATGGAATCAACCAGTAGAATTTGTCTCTTAATTTCATTGCTTTGGAGTTATTCTAATTATCCAAAGAAAAAGCAGTTGAAAATGTACCCAGTAAAGAACAATTGTTTCATCTTTCCAGGTGTTATTCCAGAAAAAAAAAATCACTTTCTCATCAGTCCCACTTAAAGAAAAAATCACTACGTAAATGTGGAGAGAAATTAAAGTTAGCCAAGCACTTAAAAGCTCAAAATTGCGTGAAAGAAGGGGAAAGGTTTCAGTAAAAAGCAGATTAAGTTGTTCCCTCATTATACATCTGATTTGCCACTGATAGATTTTCCTTTCCTGGCCTCCCAAAAATAGCACAGTGCAAATAACATGTGGCTTGCATAGCAGATACAGTTATACTTTGGACAGATAAATGATAAAACTGCATAGCTTGGAACATAGCCTAGCTAAATTTTCCAACTACAATTATCTTGCAAACCCAGCAAGAAGTGGTCTAAGTGGTTTAGAGTTCTTTTTTCAACACTACTTTTGCCTTTGTTCTTTTTGGTCTTAGAATGAAATGTTTTTGTTTTATTTGTTTTACTTGTTTTATTTGTTTTAGTTCACTTTATTTTATTTTATTTTATTTTATTTTATTTTATTTTATTTTATTTTATTATTTTATTTTATTTTATTTTATTTTATTTTTTTCCTTCTACTCTTCTGTAAGTTTTAGAACGTCTTCATCAGAAAAATGATAAAATTGCAAAAAAAGAACAGGAAGAAAGAAAATGTATCTCTACATCGGGGGAAACTTCTGAACTTCACTCAGTTGTATTCAATGTTGGAAAGAAGAAAAAACATTTCCAGGCATTAATTTTCATGCTTTCTGAATACCTCTTGGTAGAGCGTCTGAGTAGAGAATGGCTTTTTACAATTTCTCATTATACAAAAAGAGCAAAACTGAGCATTTCTGATGAGTAAAATGGATGAAGGATGACCTGTGTAACTGTTAGAAATGGTGGTATAAATACAAAGTGGCTCAGTGTGTGCCTGATGATTGTGGGAACAAATAAAGTATTATTAAAAGATCCTTATATATTTATGTTTTTCCTGCAGTTTTCCTTAAATTAGGTGCTAGAGGCCGCTGTTGGAAACAGGTTAGAAGGTTAAATGAAGCTGTTTTTATAGCTGGAATGGCAATTCTTACGTTCTTAGATTCCCACACTGCTCTCATTTTCGGAGTATTTTATTTGTTCGTACCTGCTTTAACTAACATTACACTTTTCATTCCATGCAGTATGCATTATGAATGAAACAACATTCTTCATTTTATATTTTCAGCGTGAGAGTAGGATGGGCCAGAGCCCACCCTTTGACGTATCTGTCCCAGAGAGACAGGTAGGAGTCAGTGCTATCAGTGAATCCTCCGTGTCTCTGACTCACGTTCATCTGTGCATCATGTGTTTCCTGCTGAGTCACTGTATGGCTTTCTCGCTGCCTTTTCATCTTCTAGTGTTTTCATGTTTGAGTGGGAAACAATTTTGGCTGCAGGACATATTTTTCTCTATTTCTACGTGCTATGTGTGATGAAGAAACTTGATGTGAAAAACTGGGGAAAACAGCCAAGGGATGATCACAACAAAGACTTTTTTGAATGAAACAAAACATTTATTTAAAAATTAAGGTAAAGCTCTAAACTAGTCTTCTCGTCATTGACAGGGCACAAGTTGGTGTAGTAGCTGGAAGCAATTAGAAATCAGTCTGCAGGTTGTCATTTGGACAGAAAGATCCCATTTATCTGTAGGACAGTGGAGCTATCCCTTTCTGAACATTGTTACCATGGATTACTTGACAGCGTTGTGCATGAATTAGGGCTGAATGGAGTAAAATAAATTCTCGAAGAAGAAACCACATTTTCCAACCTATACAATTGGGTTATTTTCTTTCATTGCTTGTTTAAATTAATTAGGTATTCATATTTATCTATACCGTCAGTGTCTCTTACCTTTAGATAAAGCCCTTAAGACACAGATCTACTCAATTTGATGTAAGTAGAGAGGCAATTTACTTTTTGATCTGTTTCATACCAAGTCATGGAAAGATGTTCCCACTCATGGCTACTATGCTCTTAGGAGAAATGAAATTAAGAAATGATGTGACTTTCTTCCGTTGCCTACCACTTCTCCTATCTGAAATCTTGGTTTCAGGATGGGATCACCCTTCAGAGATGCTTTTCTTTCCCCACTGGGTGTTGAATGCATGTGGCTGCTCAGTTCAAATTTTTGAGTAGGTGAAAGACAATGAGATACATCTTGTCTCAATAGTATGAAACAATCAGTCCTAAAAGGGATCAGTCATCTTGGATTGTTCATCAAAGAGAGAGCAGATAAATCATGCCACAGAAGTATCTATTTTTCATCATCTAGTGTTTCTGTATAGAGGTCTGAAGTTAGGTGAGATGGATCCCATGTCTAGTCTCTATTTCTGATGCTCATATTTATTACAAAATCAACATTCAATAAAGAAAGTCAGAGTAAGTTGTTGACACCAAAGTCCATAGTGACAGAGGCTGAGAACATGGACAAATGTTGTTAAGAATCAGTGATTTCAGTATTAAAAAAGGTATTACAGAGCTTCTGTAGCTTTCTTCACTTCTGTGAATGCAGTTGTTTATATTTCTGGCAGGCAAGTGGTAACAATTCTGGTAGGACTGTTTTAAACTCTCTTTTTGCCTTCTCTTTGAACAGGAATGACCTTTGGAGAGAAAGTTTTGGAAACCTGGAGATACTTACTGGTTTCCTGTGTCCCTTGCATTAGGGTGACTGTGAGTGTATCATAGATTTGTACCCAGGCAGTTGGCACTTCTCTAGGATTTTTGGATGTACAGCAGTCGGTAGGTCACCTCTTTGAGCAGTAGAATGGCAGGGTACTGCTATAAGCTCTATTATGTGTAACACTGAAAGCAAAGGCTGAGAAGTAGTCTGGATATTCACAAGCAGTCTGTTTCTCCATTGAGTCATAGCCCCAGTGCTTCCAGTGTCAGCTACATTGATTTAATCTGATCTGTGGAAGTTTGCAGCTGTTTCTTATGACTGATTCCTAGTAATTCTTTTATAGTATTTTATTTTTTATGCCACAGAGATTTTGTTATGGAAGAAGCTTAGCAATATTCATTGGCACCCTCAACCCTTTTCTATGTTTACTAGAATGAAGTCATTGACATATGGAAACATTTAGATGGTTTGAAGACAAGCTTGACTGAAAGCAACAGACAGATGTCCAATGAATTAAATATGTAAATCTTTTAATGAAAATGTGATTGTAAATGATGAAGTGATTAAAACAATGAACAGATGAAAAATGACCATATTAAAATGACAGGAATCTGATCTTATTCCTTCTGGGAGAGTTGTTGTGAATCATATTATTATCATAAATGCAATGTGTTTCTGTTTTAGTATAATTCTTGATAATTTGCACATTCTTTCTTATTATTACACTATGCATGATTATACTTTTCTTTGCAAAAGTGAAACTCTTAGGCAGGTACTTTCTGAAGATTCATTGTTCACATTGATTTTTATTTGGATATAGCACTAGGCAGATCCCAGTAACAAGAGTTTTGAACCATAGTCCCAGTAAATTTAAAATATCAACAACTGACCTCAAGGTACCTAAGCAATGTATCAATAGTAAAATTCCACCTTTCTTTTGTGCGCATATTTTCATCACTGGGACTGTGTGCAGGTATACAAGACTTGTTGTTTAACCACTGAAGACTGCAGGGTTTTGCCACTGTCTGGGACACAGCTGGATTTGTGAGATTTAATATGAAATGCATTTAATTACAGCAGGAGGGATTAATTTCCGTCTAGTACACAACCTAGTCTGCATTAGTGTTTTAAACTTCCCCTACAGTCTGTGGAGAGAGGTAGACTGAGGTCACGGTCAGAAGCCTGCTTTAAGCTAACACGCCTTTGGGCTGCTGCTGAAGGAGGTGTCCTCTCATGCCTCATTCATCCCATTGCTCCTTCTGTGTCTCTTAGCAGCCACTGGAGTGAGTAGGGGCAGAGTCCAGCATACTTCGTGCCTCCATGGAGGGATGCTGGAACTTGGGGATTGTAAAAAAAATGCTTTTGGTGGCAGTTCAGGTTTCTGTTGCATGAAAGCACCCATTTAGTCACAGTTAATGATGTATGGAATGAATTATACTGCCTATAGCAGGAGCCCAGACAACTAATTTACTTAGTTGCCTAGAGAGAGAAAGCTAAGTGTGATGAATCCTGGTCTTAGTGTACTGAATACTTACCGTCAACAAAAATGAAACAATCAGTTTTTCAGTATCTACGTGGCAGGTTGGTGTGATAGTGTGGTCTGATAAACTTCTTCAGTACTTCATTCTTTACAACTACCCTATGAGATATGAAATAATAGAAGATGAAATAGGTTACAGATGAACATGCACTCATAAATGTTGTTGATATAGTTGGTTATTTTCACAGCATCACAGAATGGCTGAGTTGGAAGTTGGACCTCTGGAAGTCATCTGGTCCAAACCCCCCACTCAAGCAGGGACACCCAGAGCAGGCTGCCCAGGACCACATCCAGGCGGCTCTTGGAGATCCCCAAGGAGGAGACCCCACAGCCTCCCTGGGCAGCCTGGGCCAGGGCTCCGTCACCCGTCCAGCACAGAAGTGCTGCCTGGTGCTCAGAGGGAGCCTCCTGGGTGCCCGGCTGTGCCCATGGCCTCCTGTCCTGGCACTGGGCACCACTGAGCAG
This sequence comes from Cygnus atratus, assembly GCF_013377495.2. Classification (NCBI taxonomy): domain Eukaryota; kingdom Metazoa; phylum Chordata; class Aves; order Anseriformes; family Anatidae; genus Cygnus; species Cygnus atratus. The sequence continues at coordinate 183,170,544 of NC_066362.1, read as the reverse complement.
AGCCTGGCTCCGTCCTCTCTGCACCCTCCCTTCAGGGATTTAGGGACATGGATGAGATCCCCCTGAGCCTCCTCTTCTCTATGCTGAGCAGTCCCATCTCTCAGCCTCTCCTCAGAGGAGAGGTGCTCCAGTCCTGTGACCATCTTGGTGGCCCTCCACCGGACTCTCTCCAGTATGTCCAGGTCTCCCTTGTACTGGGGGGCCCAGAACTGGACCCAGCACTCCAAGTGCAGCCTCACCAGTGCTGAGCAGAGGGGAAGAATCACCCCTCCGTACCTGCTGGCAACACTTCTCCTAAGGCAGCCCAGGAAACCAATGGCTTTCTTAGTGGCGAGGGCACGTTGCTGACTCATGTTTAACTTGGTGTCCACCAGAACTCCTTTTTTGCAGAGCTGTTTTCCAGCTGGGGAACCTCCAGCACCTCCCAAGGTGCAGGACTTTGCACTTCCACTTGTTGAATATCAACAAGAAAAATATTTATCAAATATTTATTTTAAACTGTTGTAACCACAGTGATTTTTTTTCTGAAGCAAAGTACTTTACTCTGTCAAGTTTTCACATACTGCTCTTGTTTAGTTTGCTGTTTTTGTTTGTTTATTTGTTTGTTTGCTTGTTTGTTTTTGGTGTAGTTTGCTGAGAAAAATACAATATAACGACCTGAAAAGTGTAGTTATGGTGTACTCTAGTTTGAAACAATGTACATCTCTTCCCCATATTACTTATAATTCTAAATGAGCTGAACTTATATTACTATCAACTGATTTATGAGGTTGCTATATGCTCTAGGATGATCCTCCCTATAAAGCTGAGATGTCAGTCTAAAAACCTGTGTTCAAAACATTGCCTCTAACCACTGACTCTCTCCAGCTGTGAGTCTGCAGGAAAACCACCTTCCTTCCCTTGTTTGTCAGGCTGTTCTACTTTGAGCCTCAATTAATAAGGGAAGGATCAGAAAGCAAAATGTCTAATGAGGTTGCCCTCCCTCTCCTTTCACCTTCTCTGAAGCAAGGACAGCTAAACTTGTTATTTTTCAGTTGCTGGAGTGTTAAAATTTGCAGAGTCATGTTTTAAAGTAAAGCATCACTAGTTTTGGTCTGTCTTAAGTGTCACAGCATTTACTGGAGCAGTTCACAGGGCGATTTGTAAGTGGCTTAGCACTGTTTATTTTCCCCTCTGCTGAAGACAACGTGGAAGTTTCACCAACAGTCCTCTTTTGTGATGTCTCCATCGAGGAATCAGAGCACTTAGATCCTAATTCAGCATTCAGAGCAGGGTTTTTCTCTCATAATGTACTTTAACGTATCATCTACCATAAGAGGCCCTTCATGTTGCCTGGGACTTCCAGTCACTATGATAATACAAATAATAACAAGCTAGTGAACATCTGTACACGATTACGAAAAGGCACTATGTAACTGGGTTATTGTTAAGAGATTCCATTAGCCTATTTTCAGAACAAGCAAAAGTGCAGGACTTGGGAGTGTCCCTGCTTTGTGGAGCTGACTCACATGTGAGTACTTTCACCATCAAAATCTGAGCTGGGTTTGTACCCTAAAGACAGGATGTCTTCCAAATACTCACTTTCCAGTTGTTTGTGTTAACCAAGAGTGTGGAATGATGTGGCTTTAGATATGGCCCATTGTACCCAATGTCACACATGTTTTGGTCCCCAGAAGACCCCCTGGGAGTTGCTAATCTACTTTTGTGGGAAAAATGATGTTACAGGAGCAGAGAATACAGCTGTATCTATGTGTATAATACAGCAGGAGCTTTATACTGGGTAGAGGTATTGATATGAGCAGGAGCTTTAATTTATATGCTTCCTTTTCCAGTTTGTTTTCATCTTGTAAGCAAAAGCTGTATATATGTTGTGATGTGCTTTTTTTCCTTACAGTCTATTAGTCTGTGTTTGAAGGATTTATGTTTATTCTCTAAACAGAGAGAAAAATACTGGTTTCATATAAATTTAAGGGACATTTGCAAAAAGTAATTCTTCTCAAATTCGGACTAATTCCAGGTTATATAAGTTGTAACTAAGAAATGATTGTGTCTCACAGATGTAATATTTTGACTTTACTGTGATAGACAAATGTGAAGTATACTACAAAATATTTACCAGTGGGGAATAGTGAGCCTTGCTGACTTTCTAGACCTTCCTAAAATAATGTGACTCACCCTTATTATGTGTTATTTTTTCTTAAATAATTTCTTTTGCATTGTATGACCTTGAAAATGATTCCAGCCAGTGAAAGCATATGTCTGCATTCTTAAAATATTTATCTGCCTAGGTAAACTGTAGGGGTAAAAAAGAAACAAAATCAGTCTCCATCATTTCAATTATTCTTTTTTTACAGCTAAAAAACTTTGCTTACTTGCGGTGGTAAGAAATCAGTTTGACTACAGGACTGATTCAGGCACTAAGGAAGACGATGAGGTAGGGAAGGAGAGTGGAAGTGAACTATTTATACAAGAATTGGTCGTTGTAAGTTAAATGTCAGAATCAATCCAAATGCCACTTCTTATGAACAGAAAACCACATTTTCCAATAAAACATGAAGTTCTGACTAAGAAGTTTGGTACCTAATTATAAAGTTATTCGCTGTCTCCTTTTGTATTACATAAACTATTTTGGGGCCTAGCCAAGCAATAGCAGTGAATCCAATGTTAACCTTTTATTAAGGCATCATGAATACCACTTTTCTTAAGGCATTTAAAACACTACTAAGATAGTCAACTATAAAGCCTTCAAAAAAATACTGAGAGACTCTCAATAGTAAAACTTAATATCCTTTAACTTAAAGTAAACATTTTGATTTTACTAACCCATTTAGGTATGTAAGTTTTTAACAATTATTGTGTAATTGAAATAAGGGGAAATGAAGAACCAGTGTCGGTGCTGAAATTTCAATCAGCCTTTAAACATGTAGCCAATTTTAAGCTTCTTTGAAAATGAAGGAACATATGTATAGATTATAGATATAGATAACCCTATGTATAGATTTAAGTATTTTGTATTGAGGTCAGAGAAGTTCAGAAGCAGAAACTTTGACGTCCTGTCCGACGCTTCAGGGATATGAATTTGTCTCCTTTGTCCTGATAATATTCTGTGTACTTCTATGTAAAGCTCTAGCTTTATTATGAAGGAGCTACCTCTCTATTTGCTCACACAGTCATACATATTGTGTGTGTTCATGTGATTGGAAAAGCCTGTACTGCTCTACTCACCCCGTATCAGTATGACAACTATTTCCATCACAGCATAGTCTGTCTCATTTACACATAAAATTCTTTCTGGGTAATTTCTCCCTAGTTTCTCTCTTCTGGATCCAGGGAAGTTACAAAACATAAATTTTCTCCAATGGCTAGATTTCTAACAGAAAAACTCTAAAGCCAAATTTAGGCAAGCTTTATTTTATTTCAGATCTCCAGGAGCTATACATTCTCTACTAAGTCTAACCTGAAATGTATAGCTGGTAGCTTCTTAAATTATAGCTGGTTCAGAATTAAGGCAGGAATTTATGGAGAAAGTTCTTATTTTCAGTTCTTTTCACAAATAATTCTTGAAGAAAAAAAAAAAACAACAAAGGGTAAAAAGCAGAGAAGCAATAAAAGTAAAATAAAAATGCCAAACATATTTGTAAACCTGACATCTATCTACAGCCATTGGCTTAGAATGACAGTAAGTGGTGCCAGGGACCAATATAAAACAAGTTCATTACTTGCATATGAATCTTTAAAGGCCATGTGTTAAGTTAATGTGCTGCCGATAGCTTATCTCATTTTCCGTCTAGACATCCAAGCTAATGGAAATGGGAATATTTTCATCTGCCACGCCCCTGCCCCCCGCTCTTTTTCAGCTTCTGTGCTACTAAGAATAATAATGGTAATTTTCTGTTAAAAAAGACAGAAAGATTCCCCCCTGTGGTGGTTTTACTCAACTGGGCACCCTAGATGCACCACAACCACTCTCTCACTCCCCCTCCTCAAAGAGAAAGGGGAAAAAAATATGATGGAAAGAGCTCAAGGGTTGAGATAAGGAGTGGGAGATCACTCATCATGGGCAAAACAGACTCAGTATAGGGAGACTAATTTATTACCTACTACAAACAAGCTAGAGCAGTGAGAAACTAAAAACAAACTAAAGACACCTTCCCCCCAGCCACCTTCTATGTCCTTCCCCAGGCAGCGCAGGGGAATGGGGAATGGGGGCTGTGGTCAGTCCCTGACGCTTCGTCTCTGCCGCTCCTTCACGGTCACTCTCTGCCCCTGCTCCCCATGGGGTCCCTCCCACGGGGTGCCATCCTTCCCGAACTGAGCCTGCGGGGGCTGCCCACAGGCAGCAGCTCTTCAGGAACTGCTCCCACACGGCTCCGTACCACGGGGTCCATCCCCCAGGAGCAAACTGCTCCAGCACGGGTCCCCCACGGGCGGCAGCTCCCCCCAGACCCCCTGCTCCTGCGTGGGCTCCTCTCCACGGGCTGCAGCTCCGGCCCGGGGCCTCCTCCTGCGGGGGCTCTCCATGGGCCGCAGCCTCGTCCAGGCCACGTCCACCTGCTCCACCAGGGGCTCCTCCACGGACTGCAGCGTGGAGATCTGCTCCATGTGGGACCCATGGGCTGCAGGGGGACAGCCTGCTCCACCAGGGGCCTCTCCACAGGCCAAAGGGGAACTGCTGCTGCATGCCTGGAGCACCTCCTGTCCTCCTGCTGCACTGACCTTGGGGGCTGCAGGCTCTCACTCTTTGCTCTCCCATCTGCTGTTGCACACCATTTTTTCCCCCTTTCTTCAATCTGCTCTCCCAGAGGTGCAAACAACATTGCTTATTGGCTCAGCTCTTGGCAGCAGTGGGTCACTTTGGAGCTGGATGAAACTGGCTCTGATCTGACCTGGGGCAGCTTCTCGGTTCTTCTCACAGAGGCCATCCATTGCAGCCCCTTGCTACCAAAACTTTGCCACATAAACCCAATATACCCTCCCAGCTTTTCGTGGTGTACTGTGGAGTGTGGAGCTTTAGGCATTGAGATGATGATATGTTTCAATCTGAAAGCAGTCCTTTTTTTTTTTTTTTCCGTTCTTATAAAATGTGATAAACTATATCTCTTTAGACTGATTGTTGAGAGAAGACTTTGAATACTTAGGTCTTGTTTTGCCTCTGCTGTATTCCACCTGGATTACAGATGTGTTATTAGAAAAGAAAGGCAATTCTCTTACTCTCACGGTAGATTTGTATACTGTCTTGGAACTTCTCAGATAAAGTCCTGTATCAAGAAGAAAGGACTTGAATTTCTACTGATTTAGCCACTACAGCAAGAGGTTTTCCTTGAACTGTGTATAAAGACTCCTTCAAAAGCTCTTTCAGCTAGTAATGTTCCCCTGCCAAAAGATTAGAAAGTGACAGGACTGTGAAACATCTAAAAACACTATGGAAACCTCTCTTAGTTGTATCATTTCTAGCTGTCTGACAACATTTATAACATCCTTTGCACTTTAACAGGTTTATAGGGTAGCTGTCTGAGTGCCGTTTACATATCCATGTAATATGTGCTTCCATTTTAGCCCATTGACAGTTTGGCTCATGGAACTGATTCCTTCTTTGTGGAATTGACTGATAAATTTTCCTAACAATGAGCAGCAGACAGAGCCTGGAGTGAAGGGCAAGAGCCCCATCCCATAGCACCCAAACGGAGCAGAGCAGGTATGCAAATGTTAACCAGGGCAGCCAAAGTTCCTGACGGCCAGACAAGTCAATGCATGGTGATGCACTTGGTCTGAAGCCAAGCTGGGAAGGCAAGTCCATGGGTCAACTTTCTCACATGGATTTTTCCCAGCAGCTTGACCCAAGGTTATACCCACACTGTGCTAGAGCTGGTCATGAGCACGTGTAGCCAAAGCCTTGGAGGAGGGAAGAGGCTGCAGAGCATGTTGGTGTACTCTGGAGGCTGAAGCTGAGCAAGAATAAGTCAGGGATGAATGGAAGGCCAAGACCACTGGAAAATTCACGGTGACTCTATGTTTTTATTTGTCTGAAGATAATTAGCCTCAGTTAGTCAATACAGTCTGTAGTTTAAAAAATAGCCTTGCCTTCTTCTGCCATGTTAAGGTAGGTGATCCTATCAACTATAACACGAAAAAATATGGAGAATAATGAAGGTTAAAGATATGAAATTGCATCTCTGCAAAGATAAAAGACTAGAACTCTTAATGTTGAAAAAAGTGTAACTGGGGGGCATTTGATAGCAACCCATAGACTGAATGTTAAAGAGAAGGTGAGTAAAAAGTGATTATTAATAATTTCTCACAATTGATTTTGTTATGATTTTTTTTTTTTAATAAATGGTAGCTTCAAAATAAACAAAAGGAAGGAAGTAACTTTTTATATAATGAACAAGTAAATCATGAAATGCTTGAGGCTATGGAAGGGTAAGTTAGTAGTAGTCAAAAAATAATTCAACTAGTTTGTGGAGGATAAATTGGCAGATGGCAAGTAAACTTCATAATCTAGATGTGACTTTTGGCTCAGTAGACCCTAAGCCATTGTCTATTAGTAGCTGGAAAGATATGCTGGGGAAAAAAATCTCTCTGCATCAGACATATTTGTTACATAGTGTAATAATGTTAAAACAGTTGAATGTTAATGCAGTTAATCATGACTTCATTGTATTTTTTATTCACTACAGCAGTGTAACTTAGCTGGATATGTCTTTTTAGCTCTTAGGATGTATGAAATAATAGAGTTTACTACTGCATGTCTTCTCAGTTATATAGGTGCCAACATCAAACTTGTCCTTCAGACAAACTGGCTTCCTGTGGCATTTTTCATCAGTTTCAATAGTTCACCAAGACACTTGGTGACTCAGGCCAAGGATAGCTAAAAGATGTCCTAAATCTCTAGGTTGATGATTTGCTTCTCTGCACAATGCAACACTCACGAACTTTTCCTGGCAAAGTCTGAGGATTTGGAAAGAAGTCGTTGGGGAACTAAGGATCATTACAAATCTCAGCATATTTTGTTCTTTTAAACCAGCTTTTTCTAAGATAAATACATGTCACTATGTATTTTAAAGAATAACCTAATGCAATATGAAAATAAACAACCCCCTCAGAAAATTCAAACGTCAAACCAAGTAAAACCTGAATTCCAACAGGACAAAGCTGTCCTGTTCTGGCTCTGCTCTTTGCTGCTCCTGGAGAACTGATGAGAAAAATACAAAACAGTGCCTGGCCCCTTTTTGTCCGAATGAATATAACTCAGATTGTACTGTAGTAATCACATAGGAGGAAAAGTATAAAACAGGACAGATGTCATAGTTTATGCCAAAATAAGTTATTACATTGCATTCAATCAGTGAAAAAGGGGTAACTTTTTTTTTTTTTTCCCCATTTTAAGCAAGAATAAGTGGAGAGATTTGGAAGTCTACTGTAGACCCAAAATGCATATGCAGTAGTTCTGTGTGTCATTTAACTTTTACATATGATTACTCATGAGTTGTCTTTACATTCTTATAATCTTGTTCACAAGTATATATATCTCAAATTTCTGTACCATGAAATAAATACAAAACTATTTTACTCTTCTAATTTTGTTTGTAGAGGGAATGGTCTTAATGTTATCAGGCCAGATAGACAATGAAAGTGACCTGAGGACATATGTATGTAGCCCAATACTGGAACACGCAAAAAAAAAAACACAAACAAACAAAAAACCTAAACAAACAAAACAAAACAAAACAAAAAAACATAAATCTGTATCATATCAGCTTACCCTGAGGATACACATTCCTTACACTTGAATCTCTCTAGCAGTAAAGCCCTGATATCCCTTGGAGGGAGAAATGGAGTCTGCAGAGACTTGTGATCTAGCTATGGAATTTTTAAGTTCCTTCTGGCCTCGTAACTTCTTGCTGAGCCACATGAACCTGAATTAATCCAGCCAGGCTAGCAGCTGCACAGTTTGCATTTGTGATAGGGAAAACAAAATGAAACAAAACAGCAAAAAACAACCAACCAACCAAAGTAAAAAACACCCCCAGCATCCTCCAAACTTATATACACGTTCAGTACATGTTCAATGTACTTGGTCCAGTAAGCATGGACTTTGTGATGCTATTTTACAGTAGACTTTCAAAGAGGATGGCCACATATTTAGAAAACAATTTTGTCAGCTGGAGCTTATTTGATAGTTTATATCCTTAGTTTATATCCTACTGTCTCCTAGATCCTTTACAATAGAAAGAATTTATGCTGGAACACTATGTCAGTATCTCAGTATCTTCTCTTCTTCATTGCTACCTCTCAAATAAAGTCCTGTGATCTTTACAATGACTTTTGTCACACACATTCCTGTGATGAAGATCTCACCTCAAAACTGTGGACCAATCTCCAATTAATTAAAAATGCTGGAAACAGACGTGGGTCTACCACAGGTGTAAGATGTCATTTGTCCCTGTTTTAACTTCCTCTAACTTTTATGCTGCTGTGTTGGCTACTCACAGTCTCTTAACAGCTGTGTGCCATCATAGTGTCTCTCTTGCTTCTGCTACACTAGGAAGAATGAATAGCTTTGTGCAGCAGATGGAAAATGTCTACTTGTCTCCAGCTTCAACCTGTGCCCACAGCCATGATGTTTTACACAGCTGGGAGAAGCAAATACAAACTGGATTTGCATGATGTGTGTGGCCTGATATGGGGTTACGACATATGGGCATTCATACCACAGCTTCTCCCCCTGGATGGAGCTAATTAAATAACATAGACTACGTGGGCTCCAGATACTTGGTTATGAACCTGCTGAGGCTGATGGACCTGTTTTGAATTGCATCTAATACCAAGCATTCTTGCCATGAGGTATTTGGTTTTAGGTTTAGGTTTATGCTTTCTATTGATACTCAGGTCACATTCTGTTGATGTTGTTTATTCCCTGGCTTTAATTTTCTCTAAGTAGTCAGTAAAAATTTCAGGGTTGTGTGTTGATGAGATGAACTTATATCTCGTTGAAGTTACATCTCATTTGAAACATTGGTTTTCCCTGAAGATTTCTGCTGTTTATTTCTATATATGTATTTCAGGTAGAAATTTCTAATAAAAAATTGTCATTAATAACATAAAGCCAATAGTATATATCTTATAAGCTCTCAAACTCCTGTGTTATGTTGGAAAATGCTGAAATAGTGTTAAATAAAATAAACAGCATCCTGCCCTAAATATCTGCAGTATAACCTCTGATTAGGATTCTATCATTTCAAATTTATGTTAAAAACTATATAAATTTGCTAGGGCATTACTCCCAAAACATAAATCATTAGCAGCAAGGACTGAAATGAATGTGAGAGAAGATGAGTAGATGTCTGGCCCAGGCAAAAGAAACCTGATGTTAAACGCCTGTAACCTCACTGTATGCTCTGTCCCAGAACCCACCATGCTCTGACTAATAAAATTTAATCTGATCTGACCTGATCTAGTGCTGCTAATTGACAGCTAAGACAACTTTGTGGACTCTTTACATCAGTGGAGTAGCAGAAAACATGTGGGGCTGATTTTTAAATTCAGCCCTAATAAAACAACTATCTCTGTCTTGTTGCAGATTAGAGGAACAAACCTGAATCTTACTCATCATAGATTCTGTGCTTTATACACATTGCAGTTTAGCTGGGTATTGATACAGCCATTTTGACTTGAAGTGAGGGCATATGATGCTGGTTTTGCACTTCGTGTGTGTATAGCTGGGCATAAAAACTGGTGTGCAGTAACTGTGCTGGTCTGCAGAAACACTGAGATATCAGGAGATATTTACGGACTTAGTAAATGGAAAAGAAAAAAGTGTATGTGTTGCACATACAGAATCTATATGTTGCACATACAGAATCACAGAATCATTACGGTTGGAAGAGACCTCCAAGATCATCTGGTCCAACCATCCCCCTACCACCAATGTCACCCACTAAACCATGTCCCTAAGCACCACGTCAAACCTTTCCTTGAACACCCCCAGGGACAGTGACTCCACCACCTCCCTGGGCAACCTGTTCCAGTCCTTGACTGCTCTTTCTGAGAGAAATGTCTCCTCATTTCCAACCTGAACCTCCCCTGGCGCAACTTGAGGCCATTCCCCCTAGTCCTATCACTAGTTACCTGTGATAGGACTAGAGGGCTCCCCACACCTTCCTTTCAGGCAGCTGCAGAGAGCAATGAGGTCTCCCCTGAGCCTCTTCTTCTCCACACTAAAAAAACCCAGTGCCCTCAGCCTCTCCTCACAGGACTTGTGTTCCAGGTGAAGTTACAATCAAATTTCTTTTCTGTCACTGACAAATAATTACCAGCTTATAAGATATAGTTTCTCCAGGAACTTTGGGACATCTCCAACAAAGATCCCAGGAACACCGACTCCTTATACAGCCAGTGCACACCCTAAAGGCACTACCAACTGTTACAGCCCAAACCACATTGAAATCTATTCAATCCATTCAGATGGGAATCAGACCAAAACCTGAATGAGACCAGAACAACCAAGTGTTACTCTTACAGTGAGTATGAAAAGGTAGTGGTTTGGGGTTTTTCCCTGACTCCATAAGGGAACTTTGCAGTGATGCCAGTCCTAAGGATATAATAATACCTCTTTCAGTCAGTCCAGTCCAGATGCCTTTCAGTCTGGGTGGCCCTATGAAAGACACATTATGTTATGGCTAAGCAGATAATGTCATCCAATTTTTCTGATGATTTTGATATTTCAAATTTTTTTTGGGGGGGGGTGGTTTTTTTTTTTTTCTTCTTTTCATTTTCTATTCAGCATTTAACAAGTCGGAGGGGTGCTAGAGGACACTCTTGCAACCAGGGAGCCAGGATGATCTAGGGACCCCACAAATGCAACCAAACCCCAGGATGCTAAGTAACTAGCGAAAGAATGAAGCCCAGAAACTTAGGAAGCTCTAGGCAGGATTTCACAAATTGTTTTCCTTCAATCTCCAGCAAAAGCTATTCTCAGCTGAAATATTCTGATGTGACTATGTGATTTGGGTAAATATTTCAGCTGAATCTGTCTAACCATTTTTAATTTGTACCTTCTAAAAAGGGCTGCAGAGAGCTGGTGTCAGCCCTGTCCCTCAATGTCTAGGCAGCCTGATTCCATCTCTACACAACTCAAACAATCATACTGAGAAAGGTAATGAGTTTCATTGAAGCTGTAGTTTCTAGTAAGCAGATAAAAGATTTGCTTTTCATTCTTTCTAACAAGTGAAATAGGGAATATATGTTCTTCCCCTGTAGCTAAAGAAATTTGAAACAAGTCCAAACAGCTTTTCTATTGAATTTATACAAACAGCAGCTATAAACTCATAAAAATATATAACTGTGAAACTTACAAATATGGCTTCATTTTATTACCCTTACAATGATAATTTAGAGCAATAAACATTTTACACAGACCTTGTTTTATGTCTGCAACTTGGGTCATGTAATTTCCTTGGAAGTGATGGTGAACTATGGGAGAATGATTTTATTGATGAGTTTGGGGCGTTTGTTTTAGGAGCCAAGAATAAGCAGTGAAAGTCAACACAAACTAGTGGAGATAAGACTCTGTTTTCCACCATGCCTTCTGCACTCGCTGTCCATTTTGCAAAATTTTAAAGCTAGTTTTCAAAAGAAAAAAAAATGGTGTCATTTCATCTTTCTCTACTTATGATATGACTCTGAGTGCCTTAGTTTAGGTGTGTAGTACAGTGTCAGAGATCTTGGGTCATTCATAGCCTCTTGTCATATATGCCAGCCCTTTTTCTTCAATACTGTAAGTAATTGAAAGTGACAGTAGATACCAGTGTCCAGGCCACTAAATCAGTATTTTTTTTTCCATACTTTTCGTGAAGCCAGTTTGGTAGCCTTGACTTTGACCACATCAGCTCTCCCCAGAGTCCTGACTTTTCAGTCATGCATTTTCAGCAGGTGATGGAGGCTGCAAGGCATCTGTCCAGGGCAGGAACTTGGGTTTCCCCTGCAAGAAAAAAAGGGCATGTGGGAGAATGAGGGGTGTAGGTAGGGACACACCCGCCTGGATGAGAGGCTTGGATGTGGACATCTGGGCTTGAGAACTGGGATGCATACCTGTCTGTGGAGACTGGGTATGATCTAGACTATGTCTAGACATGATCTAACAAAAAATACTATTTTTTTGGCTAGGGGAAGACAGCTTGAAATCTGCCCAGGTGGAGCAGTAGGGATGCTGAATCAATAACCCTCTTCCAGCTGTCTCAGAATATATTAGTAAAGGAACATGCACAGATATGGGAGTTTTCATGGCTGTGCCGGTGACCTGAGCAGTCTTACCACTGCTGTGTGCTGGTAGCTTTGAACAGGATTTGTGGACATGAAATGAACTATGATAATTTATTGTATAATATATAATTGCTGAATTTGGTAAGAAAACTACAGTTCTGACCCTTTATAGAAAAAAAATGGTGGTTTATACTTTGTCCAGGAAAGCATGTTCATGTGTATGTAAGTTTTGCTATTCAGAAACAAATATACACAAATAAACTATTCCTCCCCCATACACCCCAACCCACCACTTCCAGGTCATATTCAAGCTTCAGATGATACAACTCAATTTCTTTACAAACAAAGTCTGTCTGAAAGAGACAACCATCTTCTGTTTCAGTTCATCTTATCACACCAAAGCAAACCACTGCAATAAACCTCATCATTCAAAAATGAGCTGAAGCCTGATGATGGAACAAAATGCACTTCACACTAGAGAGACTTCAGTTTGTCTTTTGGGAAACTTAAGAGGAATTTGAGCTAAAGGGAAAGAACAGAGGAAGCTATTTAATAATGACTATTCCCTGATAACATTTTTTATCACTTTTTTTTTTCTTAATTGCCTAAGGATCTATGTCAGGATCTCGCTCCCATTACACTAGTCATCATGCTTTCACACCAGAAGGGTAATTGCTGGCACAAAGAGCCTGCATTTTAATTAACTTTTCCAGATCAGATGTACTTGGCCTTGCACCTTGTAGTGTTCTGGCACAGATTTCTAAGGGTGTAGTGCATGCAGAAAATGCAGGCGCAACAAAATGAAAGTTTTTCAGATCCTTGGACTCCTGGAATGAGGATGTCAGCTCACTCTCTATTCAGTTCTGTTGATCACAGGGCCATTGCAGAATACACTGATAGATGTAACTTTTCTAAGATCATAGAATCATAGGATTACAGAATGGTTTGGGTTAGGAATGACTTTAATGAGCATCTAGTTCCACCCCCCCTGCCATGGGCAGGGACACCTCCCACTAGCCCAGGTTGCCTAAAGTCCCATCCAACCTTGCCTTCTTCTGCAAACCAGATGAATAGTTCCAGTGTCCCTTAGTTTACTGGAGTACCAGAGAAAATTGTCATGTGTGTCCTTAAATTTCAGGAAATTGTAGCTGTTTTATTAAAGTATCATACTCAATGATGTCTATGTGAGCAGCACTGGTGAGTAGGTCAGGGTGGGCTATGGGAAAATTATGGGAAGGTAAATCTGCTGGGTATCACTCCTTTAAAAGTACGTGCCTCTTTATTTAAGCATCCATGTAGAAAATCACTTTTTCGTGCTAAGAATTTTCAAACCTCTGTTTCAACAATGGTACTTGATGCCTTCCAAGAGAGAGATGTTATCATGAGAAAGTTGTTCACCAATGTAAGCGGGTAACCTGTGATTTAAAAGATAAATGGAGAGCAACTTAACCCAAAGGTTCTGTTGCAGGCCTGTGGAAGTATTTTCTATAATCACATGCTCCCTTATCTGCTCTCCTTCTGGCTTGATGACTCTTGCATGCCTGACCACGCTGCAAGCTAACAGGGCTGGAGCAGATCATGTCTCCTGAGTGACCTGCAGTCCTGAAGTCCAGGACAGTCTAGTAAAAGGTATGGGTTTGTGCCTCTTCTGACTGAAGAAAGCCAGTTCATTGCAATGTTCTTTCCAGTAACTTACTCTGAAGAAGGTGGGAGATGTGGCTAGCTTAGTGCTCCAGTTGAAAGGTAGGTAGGCAGGATCCAAAGTGGAGGTAGGTATCAATTTATGTGAAGACAGAACAAGGGAGCGACATCTCCCTCGAGAGGTTTTCATGAGTTGTTGCAACTTTCTGCTGACATTCCAGTGTAATTGGGTGCTAATTTTAGGAGGTCTGACTCATTTCCCAGAGAAAGCCACTGAACATTAAGTGAACTGAATGTGTAAGATAGCCAACGAATTTGTGCATTGCAAATTGCACCCAAGAGTAACAGAGGTCTTTAAAAGAAACTGTTCAAAACCCTGTCTTTAATGGGGTTTATGTAGGTTAGAACTAGTAGATTTGTACAATTCTTTCAAGTTCTAACTCATTTAAGAAGCTTCTCATGTTTCAGCTTCAGTTATTTCCTCATAATGACACATTGAACGCTTTCTGTGGCCTGGTAAATAATAGCGAGGTATTGATTTAAACAAATTTTAAGCTAATCGATATTTCCTTTTTCCGTTTCCTTCTATTTTGCTTGGATATCATTTTTCACAGGCTAGACAAGTATTAATTTGTAGAAAAACAAAGGGAAATATTTCCTCTGATTTTTTTTTATCACAAAACCTTTTTATTGTTGTTGTGGTGGTATCTGAAATTCTTTAGATATATTCTCAAACAGCTCACTTGCTGTAACATTGCTTCCCTTTGATATTTATCAGGTACAAAACCTTCTAGATAAAGCATACTGTTTAACTGAAGACAGATAAGGTGTGATAATAAGTGATAGACCTGTGTTACTATCTTTATCAGTGATCTGTAATTATAGCTGAATTTAATCAATAGTGAACCTGTTTATCTTTCCAAGCCAGTCTGGACAGTTGAGTATAGTGAAGCTGAAATGGCAGTTTTCTCTTTAAAATGCACACTGAACAATACTGCAGAATTATTACAATTTCACATGTAGATTTTGTCACAGTCACAGACTCACAGCAGTGTAACAGGTAAAGTGTCATTCGCCTCATCTCTTTATATGGCCACTGCTGTCCGACTGAGCTGATGTTCTGCTTCCATGCAGGTTTGAGGGGCACCCATGTATATGTTACTGAATGTGGTTGTCTTTGTTTTGCCGGTGGTGGTGATTTTTTTTTTTCTTTTTACTTGCTCTTCTTTGCAGACACACTGTAATTTTTCATGAGGATATCTGTGGTGTGCGCCAACTGTTTTTCATAACACAAAAAATGATTTTCTTTCCTGGGAGACGGGCAGTGATCAAAAGTCGCACACAGTCTGTAGCAGTTTTCTTTGCAGCACTCACTTTACATCTGCGTGGGGAAAACACAGCTTCTCTCAGGGGAAAATTCACTTACGCTTTCCCTCCCTGCACAAATCTCTGCCAGTCCCTGGAGTGACTGGGGTGTGAAATCCCTCCCTGCCTCTCCCAGGCAGCCAGGGGAGGCTTGGATCTGGGGAAGCTGTAAGCTCCCTGTCGGCATTTGTTTAACCTACGCGTACTATAGACACTTGTTTATGGACTGAACCACCGTTTATGGGACAAAGCCTTCCTTCTTTGCTCTGTGCAGCTGGAGTGGGGAGCAGAGGGTGCTGCAGCCAGGCTGCAGAGGGCCTCCTTGAGGTGCTTCAGGATACTATAAAATGGGGTGAAAGTGTTTACTTTTGCTTCAGTTCACAGCTACCCAGAGGCTTTGGAAAGATTGCATGTTAAAATTAAAAGTACTAAAAAAAGTCCAGACTCTGAGGTGTCTTAGAAGCCATTGGAATGTGTTTTTTTTTTTTTTTTTTTTTTTTTTTAGTGGAGAAAGGACTTTTGGCAGGCTGCTACATTTTATTTATGAAATCTCACCTGGTCTCACAGCACCTAATCAAGAAACATGGAAAGCAAATGGAAAAAGTTACCATGGTTTTGTCAGGTTTCACACTGAGCTGAGCATATCTAAACACAGCATAAGCAATTGGGTCTGAGAGGAAACCTAACCCCAGGTTTGGGTCCAAGCACAGCAATGCGGATTCATATCTCGTGGTGGTCATGCCACATGATGGTGAGAGTAATAGCACTACATCCCTGTGCTACATGACTTTGGGCAAGGCATTACTGGCTGGGCAGCCAGGCCCAGAGAATGGGGTGCAATCCAGCTGGCGACCTGTCAAGAGTGGTGTTCCCCAGGGGTCAGCATTGGAGCCCATCCTCTTTAATATCTTTATGGATGATTTGGATGAGGGAATTGAGTGCACTCTCAGTAAGTATGCAGATGACACCAAGTTGGTGGGAAGTGTTGATCTGCCGGAGGGTAGGAAGGCCCTGCAGATGGATCTCGACAGGATGGGTTGATGGGCAAAGGCCAACGGGACAAAGTTCAACATGGCTAGTGCCAGGTCCTGCACTTTGGTCACAACAACCCCTTGCAGCACTACAGGTTTGGGGCAGAGCGGCTCAAAAGCTGTGCAGAGGAAAAGGATCTGGGGGTGCTGAACGATGCTCGCCTGAACATGAGCTGGCAGTGTGCCCGGGTGGCCAAGAAGGCCAATGGCATCCTGGCTTGTGTCAGGAATAGTGCAGCCAGCAGGAGCAGGGAGGTGCTTGTCCCCCTGTACTCAGCTCTGGTGAGGCCGCACCTTGAGTACTGTGTTCAGTTTTGGGCCCCTCACTACAAGAAGGACATCGAGGCCCTGGAGCGTGTCCAGAGAAGGGCTACGAAGCTGGTGAAGGGCCTGGAGCACAAGTCCTGTGAGGAGCGGCTGAGGGCACTGGGGTTGTTTATTCTGGAGAAGAGGAAGCCCAGGGGAGACCTTATTGCTCTCTACAGCTACCTGAAAGGAAGGTGTGGGGAGCTGGGGGTTGGCCTCTTCTCACAGGTGACTAGAGTTAGGACTAGAGGGAATGGCCTCAAGTTGTACGAGGGGAGGTTCAGGTTGGAAATGAGGAGACATTTCTTCTCAGAGAGAGCAGTCAGGCACTGGGACGGGTTGCCCAGGGAGGTGGTGGAGTCACCGTCCCTGGGGGTGTTCAAGGAAAGGTTTGACGTGGTGCTTAGGGACATGGTTTAGTGGGTGACATTGGTGGCAGGGGATGGTTGGACCAGATGATCTTGGAGGTCTTTTCCAACCCTAATGATTGTATGATTCTATGATTCTATGATAAAGCAAAGAACCATCTTTGGGTTAAGGAGAGAGGGCAACAGTTTCTTATTTCAAACAGGTGTTCTGAGCATGAACAGAGGCGTGGCTGTGAGGAGGGCTGTGAGCATCACAGTGAACACTTCGCAGAGCTGAGATGTATATATAATCCCATGTCCACAATGAGATCAGCTGCAGACCCAATGAATGAGCCCTGCAGTGGCCAGACTTCAAAAATATTTTTTTTATTCAAAAAATAGTTTTTTTTTTTTCAAAAGCTGCTAATATAAGTAAATTCAGATGCTTCACATGGCTAATATTTTAATATTTCTCATTTCACTAATTACTTCCTATAAAGGCTTAGGCTGGAGAGAACTTTGCAAGACTGTAGTATTGCAAATATAATAAACTATTTACTTTGTCAATATGTAACCATTGATTACAACACTGTTTATTATTCCTCTTATTCCTAATCAAAACACACTTAAATGAACTCTTGCGTATACAACTTTTTTGGTTGTTTTCATTTTTAATCCTATTGTAGAAATGAATGGCATATTCTGGCAATCTCTGCCCTCAAAGATTATGTTCTGAAATTGCTGTTGTGAGATAACTAACAAACCCAGACCAAATGCCAAAGTGTTTTACCCAGTATCTTATGCATTTATTTGTTAAGACTGAATGTGCTTCTCTCCTTTGGCTGCATTCCTTTGCAGTGTACAAGTCAGCACAAGATGGTGCTAAGCAGCACACCATTAATCATTTTCCTGTACACAGCCTTGAAGAAAGATTTTGGGAAAGGCAGTTGGTGGATAATCTCCATCACACTGTCAAAAGATCTTATATATATATATTTATTTATTATATATTATTATTCATTCATTTATTTATTTCTGTCTGCCATGATTGGGAGAATAGCCCCAATATAGTCTGTCCGCTATGTAGTTCCTTTGGACAAATTGCTAAGAGGGGCCGAAAATGCACAATGGGTGAAGAACTCCAATAACAGCTGGTGGGATGTGACTGCCTGGAGAGATTCTGGCCTGAGAGCTCCAGGGAGAAGAGGCATCTCTTTAATCGAGTGCTGCTCTGCTCTCTGTGCTGCTCCTCTGCCCTGAGCAGGGAGAGATGCAGAGTTTGGTCAGCTGCTGGCCTCTTTGCTTTAAGCCTGCCAGCAGAAGTGCTAATTGGATATTTTGTCTTCTTGGCATCAAATCACCTCTCCTGTGAAAATGATCATGGGATGCACAATGGAAGGGATGGACAAGATCTTCAAAAAGTGTTTTTATTTATTTTTTATGGGAATGCAAAGCTGGTTTCCCTAAAACAAAGAAAATGAACAGAAAAGCAAACAAACCCACACCATGCTTTCGCTAGTAAACCCAAAATAGATGATCTGGGATCAAGCAGCCAGGGAGCTGTACTTGCTGACTCTGTGTCTCTGTAGGAATCTCACCTCACAGATATATGGGAACATTTTGACACTCTATCCGCACCTCGGAGACTTTAGCATCTTCTGCTCTTTAAAAACATGTTTTTATGGATACCAAAGGTTTCTAGGAAAGCCTGGAGCAATATTTCCATTTGCAAAACAACAAAAGGTTGAAATAGGTCCTATTTCCTTTCCCATCATGTAAATTCCAGCCTCAGCAAGAACTTTGTAGATGACCCAGAGGGAGCAGTTATTCTTCTACACAGGCAGTCTAGCTATCTTTCCACTCTTGCCAAGTGCATGATTTCATGGGCCCTTCTGCTTATCACAGTACTGATATACAGCACTGAGTTCAATGTGGTGTGAAAACTTGTCCTTTGCAGAGTGATCTGAGGTGTTTGATTACATGTGTTGTATCACCTAATGAGCAGCTAACTTTCTGTCAGCATTCATTTGGGTTGGGGTTGGACTCATGATTGAGAAGCAATTAGTTCTATTCATTTATATATACATATTAGCTAATACATACATTAATATATACTAATGTAGTAGTGCTTTCTTTTCAGTATTGCAGGCTCTGAAATGCAAGCTGAGTATCTTTCTAATTTTTATTATCTAATTTTCCATCAGTGACAGCAAATCTCTAAAACACTTTTGTGATTGTAACCCAATTTCTGTTGGAAGCAAAAAGCAGATCAAGACTTTTTGCACTCCATTGACACTCAATTTCACTAAGAAACATTTATTTGACTAAGGGTTAATACTTTATCTACTCATGAGGCTTACCAATGCAGTTGTTGTAAGTTAACCTGCTGACTCATGTTCTGGAACTAATTATTAGTAGACTTTTTTATCCAGAGATGAGTCTGGACAACCCATCAGGATCTGAAACATCCAAATTTATGGAGAAATTCTTAGTTTAGGTGATAGCAGTATTAGCTGTTGGACAATATTTGGCAGACATCAAGAGATTAGACATGTTTATATAGACAGAACAGTAAATTCAATTAAATATTCAAATATTCAATTAAATAAACATCTGTCTGTCTGGAGTGAGCAAGACATTCCTTCTCTGGATAGGTTATACCACAAGTTTTTATTGGATAAGTGGATCAGCAATCTGATCTGATATGACAATCCCTTTTTTACTTTCTATGCATCAAATCAAAAGAGTTAAATTGTCTTTATTTTGCAATTGATTAATGCACTTCCTGATGTATACTCCATTATTTTACAAAGGGTATGTTTGATATCCCGTGAGTCTTGCACACATATCAACACATACAAGATTTTGGGCCAGGGATGTCTTCCTTTCAGGTGCTTCAGTTTTCTGTTCAGATGCAAGAAAAAACATCTACCTGAGCCTTGGCCCACTCTTGCTGGGGCAGGACAAAACCCAGAGAGGGATTTGGCACTTCTGGATCTGCGGGATGCTGAGCAGCACTGGGGACAGGGGACCCTGTCTCTCACACCTGATTACCTTGAGCAGCAAGTGCAGAACAGACCTGGAAGCACAATGTGGCATTTCCACGGGTGAGCCCTGATACTTCCTATTCATGTCTGCAGTTTCAGCCAGTAGTCTGAATGGCAGCACACACAGCCAAGTATCAAAGGGAGTGATTGCAAACAAAAGGAGTGATTAGAAATGAAAGTAGTGCATTATGTTGTTAATGTGAAGGTCATGAATTCACATACCAAGGATTTTGCATTTTCTTATGGTCTGTGTCCACTTTTTCAGTTGCAAAATGTGGGTTCTGCAACTTTGCAAATACTGGGCTTGTGAATTTTCCTTTGCCCTCCATCCCTGAGCTTAGTTTATCTATAAGCTTTTTTGGCCATTTTCAGTAAATTTCTTGCTTGTTTACTGAAGTCTCAGATAGGCAAGAGGACCTACTTCAAGTGCATTCAGCCCAAAATAACAGCTTTGGGGCAGATAGTAGGTACCTTTCTATTCAGTAAGGGAAGAGGGCACATCTCAGGGAACAGCACAGTTCCTCGGTTAGAAAGCATGTTTCTGCATGCTTTTTCATAACATGGCTTTACAGAGTTACTGAAAGCAATTAAAAAGAATAGCACAAAACCTCACAGTGTTAATGGCTTTTATAGATAATGATCCTCCAGCTATCTGGGGAGCCTCAATAGTGGAAGAAGCGGGCAGTATTTGCTGATCTCATTCTCTTGTCAATACTATTCCACTGCTGCTTGCTTTTGCCAGTGGGAGAGAGAAATTTGTATTGCTGAATACAGTGGCAGGGTAGAAAACTTCAAAAGTGTTTTGTATAGATTGAGAATTAATCCGTTTTATTTCCTAACCTGCTTCTTCAAAATAATGTGTGAGGGATTTTGCTTGATGTTGTAATTATTCACATTCATCATAGCCCCATTGTTAATCTCTTTCCCCCTCTTTAAGTCCTGTAATTATTGGTCTGCATAGGAAGGTCTGAGGTTTTTGCATCTACATTACACTGAGTGACTGGGGTGCTGAAAGTGGAGACATTTTCCTTAGTTTGTAATAACACTGCCTTTGATGGATGCTATAAATCATTTGTTCATTATGCTCATTTTCCTTTGGCCTTCTGGTGTTGTCCCTCCTGCAGCCTGGAACACTGCTATGAAGCACAGTTTGTTTCTGGGAAAGTCTTGCTGGCATTTATAGCTTGAACTCCTCAGGAGGAAAGAGCCTAAGCACATACAGAGAGGCCTAATGCTTCCCTTGCTGGAAAACTGTCCATACTCTCTGTGGCTGTAGTAACTTAAGTTACTAATGACTGCATCTTTCAGGCTTCCAGGCTTTTATTCCTCTAGGAAACAGAAACTTAGAGTTTTGATTGTTTGCTTAAAGAAAATATTCTCTTACTATTGTTTGGTCAGTCTGATTTTTCACAAAAAGGAAGAGACATACATATACATATTGGAAACTAGAGACTCTAATGTTGTAGAAATTGTTTTCTATCCAACAGCACGATGTGGAACAGCTTAAAAAAAGAGGCTCTCTAAGGCAATATTGACCTTCAAGCTATGATACAGTTAGCACAATATGACTAAGTTTTAAACATAAACCCAGGCTACAGCATTGGAATCAGACCACAATTCATAGACTTAGGTTCAGACTGGGGTAAGGAGATGGGTCATTTGCACATTAGCTTAGTTTTCCACAGCTGCCGTTTTTCAAATGGGCTTTGGTTTGGGCCCATTTCCTTAGCATAGACGTGGCTCTGTGTGTATGATTCTGGCAGACTGTTACTCTGCAGTGTGCTTTGGTTTCCATCAGACCTTGGGAAAGTCTTCTGAGCTGCTGCAGAGTTTGATCCTGTCCATGCCGAGCACAGAGCAGGGCTGCAGACACAGCTCTGCTGGGTCCTTCTGTCCAGGTCTTCAGGTGAGGCACATGCTGATCTCTTGCAGACTGAGTTTATATCAAGTGGTGTAGCTCTGTGCTGTGGAGTCTCACTGAAGTCTCCAGGGGCAGCTGACAGATAGAGAAACACTTGGAGGCACAACGTATCACCACAGTGAATGGCGTGGTGAAGGGATAAGTAATGGTATGTGATGTATGTGCAAGAGGCCTCTGGAAAATACCTGCGAACACAAGAGAGAGTGTTACACAAGAAGAGAGAGTGAACACAAGAAGAGAGTGTGAACACAAGAGAGAGGAACGCTATTTATCTGTGAGATAAGAAGAGCTGCTTGTTCAGTTCAGTATCCATGCTTCAGCAGACCCAGCATCCAAGATATGTGCATGGTCATGCTGATAGTTATGGGCAAAGCCTGCATTTCAAAGTTCTTCCTCCTCCCAGAGGTTTCATTGGTTTGTGAGCCTAAGGTAAGAATAATTTATGTCTTTAATTTTTACTGGATGTTCTCTTTATTTATATGAATGCCTAATTATACTTTTATGACCAGTGCTTGAGTGTATCTTATAGAAAGGACCCACACAGCTTAATGAGACGTCATGGAAAAGGCACCTGTGTAAAATGTGTTGCTTTTCAGTTTGCTTACATGTGCCTTTCCTTCTTGAATAGAAAAGTTCTTAGCCTGAGTCTTTCAAAACTTATCTCTCCCAAGAGCCCATTTTCACACAAAGATCCTGGTGATCATTCTACAACCATGCAATCTGGGAGCACTAACAGTACACAAGAAATGGCATGTGCTCTCCAAAAACATGCATTATGGATTTCTGTTACAACTACAGGGAGAAGAAAGAAAAAATACAGAACAAACAGGTACTTTTAACTAATTCATAATCTGTTGATTTGGAGAGATTTTTGGTTTTATGCTTTGTTGGCTTTTATGCTTTGTTACTTTCATGATTTTGGCTAAGGGAATGTGTTTTAATTTTTAATAGAAACTAAGGTTACAGGTTTTGAACCTCTGAGAGTTTTTGAAAATCCTTGGAAAGCTGACACTCCTTTACAGTAACTATTGGGCATTGCCTGTGTGCTCAGGTACTCCCTGCTGATGTTCCTGTCTCTGTCCCCTTGGGCTCCATTTTGTGTGTGAGTGTGAGTGTGGGTTAACACGACCAGGAAAACTCACAAGAGCAGTCACAAAAGTACCCACTCAATTTAACAAGAGGGTAGTTTCTATTTCTCATCAGAGGAATGTTTTTTCTCTGATTTTTCATACAGAATGTTTCTCATTCCTTGAGAAAGGTTGCATTCTTCAAACTCCTCAAGAATTCCTCAAACCCGCCTTTTTTCTACCTGGGAGAAGCCATCTTCCCAGGAGCTCTCTGCAGTTAGTTAGCAAGTGGCTGGTGCACACATGGGAGCCTACTCAGGTTTCCTGAACTCAGCAAAATGTTTCTTCACTGACTCCAGCATATTCTGGAATTGGTTTGTATAGTCTGAGTGGCTCTTCATAATGGGAAAAAATCCATGGATGGATAAGTTTTATGAAAACTTATTAAAACTGTAGGTTAAGACTAATTTATCAGTAACACAGGGTTATCATAGAGTGAAAATTTTCCTGAGATAAGGACACAGAAGGAGTAACAAATTTAACACAGTAGATTGGAGTAATACACTATACTGTACAGATACAGTTTTTATCAGTTTAAATATCGTAAAAAATTGAGAAAGTGCCTCTAAAATTTTAGGTCCTATTTGGAGCTTCTGTGGTTAATTTATTCTAGAAATAATATTCTTTAGTGAAACTATTCTGATTAGATCAGCTAGAGATGTGATCCACCATATGCTTTCAGGGAAAAGCAGGAATGCATTTAGAGGAATCTGGCAAAATTTTTCAAGTAATCTTTTTTTAGGTGTGAGTGAATGCTTGTGCCTGAAGAAAGTGAACAATCTACCTTCATCCATGGCACATATACACCTAATGTGTGATGTACACCACATACAAACTGTAAAACTCTGTGAAGGATTACATTATTATTATTATTACCATTATTTTATGAACCAACATATCCCAGTTGCCTGAGCAGTGCAGAAACTTAGACTATGGTTAGGCTGTTTAATGCTTTTGCCTTAATTCTGTTGAACCTAAAGGTGATCAGCATTTTTTTTTCTCTTCTTTTAGTTCTGTCTCAGCATTTTGAACTGTGTTCTGTCTGTACAAGTGCAGTTGCTTGAAGGATAATTGCCTGATTATGCCGGAACACTGCAGAACAAGGAAAAACTAAGGACACACCAATACAGTCAAAACTCAAAACTTTACCGTAGCAGAATGAGTGTGAAATTAGTTCACTGTGTTTAAGCTAATGCCCTGGAAAGGCTTTCTGCTGACAGGATTAGAATGGCAGATTGGAAATACAGTGCATTTACACCTCATGCTAATGGAAAGTATGAAGTGGGCCTGTCAATTTTTCTGAAAAGAAGATAGAAATTCTTTATTTCTATGAAAAATACTTTGAACTAGCATTTTTCAAATGAGAATTTCAAATCATTCAAATGCTTTCATTGTGTCTTTGTGAAGTATTATTATTTCTTCTGCCAGTATTATGCAATATAGAATCAATAATAGTTGCTCCACTACTATGAAAATGCAGACGACTCACTATGTGGGTTATTTCTCTTCCATCCTCTAGCAGCCTTCTCTTTCCATGCCTTGGGAATGCTGCCTGTAAAATTTTCCTCCAGTACACTTCCATCTCTCCAAATCAGCATCTTTTCTATGGCTAGATTAGTAAATCCTTGTTTGTTTGTTTAAAAACATTTAATACTTCTGGTAGCAGTGCAAGAAATCTTTAAATAATTTCATTCCACTGTATGAAATGAAATATAATTTATGATTTATTCATTTGGCTGCCTCCTATAGATGTCATTGGCTAACTTCTGTGAAGCTGAAGGCTGTAGATGTTGGCATGAGGCCATGAAGCCTTAGTCAATAGAGCAAAACAGAAATGCAAGGGTTGTTATAATTCCTGGAGATCTTGGACAAAAAGGAAATAGCGGCTTTAACAACTTGATAGGCCAAATATGAAATTAATGTGTGGATTGGCCTGACTAACAATGGGAAGTGGAACTGCATATCTGATGACACACAAAATAGTGATTATACTGTGTAAATGAAATCATGTAAGGAGAGCTGGTGTAACTGATTATGAGTCCTCTTGGCACAGGTTGAATGATCACCCATGAAAGAGCCAGGGAAAGACCTCATATATTTTTCCTATTCTCACATCTTTTCTTGGTAATTCAAAACCAAGCAATAATAGGTAGACCTCATAATTATTGCCTCCTCTGATATTTTCAAGAATGCCTTTCACTCCTGTTAGAGTTTAGCTCTTTTCAAAACCACTCCCAGCTCTTTTCTCCCACCACAGGAAGACACACAGTTCTGCCACCTTTATCACCTGGAATTATTAAAAAACCCCACCCATATAAGACTTGTTGTTAAAGTCTACTGTCTGGAGCTTCCCCTCACTGAAATCAAAACTAAATCTAGATTTAACTTTTCTCTGTCTTCTTTCCAGCTATGGCAGAAAGAGCACACAACATTCCTAGGGATTTTAAGCAGAGGAGTACATAGTTCACACACACACTCATCTGTTGGAAGACCTTGCAGCTCTTACTAGGTGAATGTATCCAATTTTCTTATCAGTGCAAAGGAGATTTGGAGGGAGATCAGGAAAAGAAGCATCTGTTTCTCTCCTGCTTTGGGGTTAGGCATGGCTAGAGAGCTTTGGAGCTTAGTAAACGCTTCCAAATGTTTCATGTAGAATGGTTAATTTTACATTATTACAGTTAATAGACCATGCATGTATATGGGAGAAGACAGACTTGAATTACTGCTCCAGAATATGCTGGGACATGGGGTCGAGCTGAAGGAGGAAAAGAATTATTATTTCTGCCTTCAATATTGCCCTAATAATGTTTAGGATGAAAATCCATTATTTTCCTGTGTTGTGGCATTTATTTACTGCTCACATCCAAAAGGCTATTAACGTATGCTTTCTCAGCTTTACTCAAACAATATCTCTATTTCTACTGCTTTCTTGAATCCCAGAAGATTAAGATTGAAGGTATAAATATGGATAAATAACCAAAATAATTCCTTAAGGCACGTGCTTATTCTCATTTTTAAAAAATGACCTCTGAACTTGAACTTGAAAGCTAAACACCAGTTAACTAACCAGTGCAAAAATAATACTCAGGACTGGGACCATAAGTGCTCTAATAAGAAATCAATATTATTTAATACTTCCTGCCTTTAAAACATTCACAAACAGTAATTAACAGCTGTAGATATTATCATAGAAATCCTCAGCAATTCAAATAGTTGCAAGGATTATCTGCCGGAGGATTATGGCTCCAGATATACTCAGATGTTATTTTTATAACCTTCTGTTGGAGGATGAAGTCAGTGAAGTTTTTATCTACTATCATACAATTTTTTAAAACAGCAGTTCCTTAACGGTTCAACAAGGTGGTTCTTGTTATGACAGACATTGCATAATATGATTATAGATCTCATAGGAAAAATACAGAGAATACAGGCCAAGGGAGGAAAGTGAAATGAAAGCCCCAAACAGCCTAGATCGAGTTCACATAGCAGTCAATGGTGAAGCCCGAGATTCACCAGCATCCAGCGCTTCTGAACCCCAGTGCACTGCTCTAATGTTTAGCCGATCCATATTTTCCCAAATTCAAACACTTTGATACTAAGTTTTGAAGTACAGAAAAGTACAGAATGAAAAAAATGGTCCGAAGTCTGCTTGCATACAGTGGCATCTAGAGCCAGTGCATGTCCTGTCTTGGCTCCTAACTTCTGCTTTTAGCAGCTTTTGCATTTACAATTATTCACAGGCTTCACAAGATTGCGGGACCTGTGAAGCTGTTTCCTTTTCAGTCAAGGACTAAAATTCAAGGTAGAAAGTTTCTTCATGAGAATTTCCAGACAACACAAGTTTTATTTTAAATCTGATGTGTTCTTTATACAGCTTGGGTATTTGCTCGTCTCCACTGCATTCAAATAATCTAGAACCGTGTTAATATTTCTTTTTCTTTTTTTTTTTTTTTTCCCTTTCAATCTAGAACTGTTTTAATATTTTATTTTATTTTATTTTTTTCAGAAAGTATGAGAAGAAACCTAACTTTTTCCTAAAAACAATCCTGCTGGCCATCATACAATATACTGGCTTTCATTTATAACCAGCTAGAAAAATAGAATGCATTTTTAATTGTCATTTATTTCCACTTCTCTTTTTCACATGGTGAGAAAACGGATGCATTGGTTGGCACTTGTTTCACAGACCAGTCATATTTCTCTGCAATCTTACACAGCACCTGAGATCCTCATCTGAGAAACACTGCTCTCAAGCAATGGTTTCCAATCCATAGAACGTAGGCAACAAGCCCAACATTACTCAATGTGCCTTTTTTCCCCATCTATAGATTTTAATTTCATGATACCTTAAAGAAATGAAAGTGGCATATGTCCTCAGAAAGCAGCTCAGAAACTCTTAGTCATGGCTCTGTATGCTTTTTACATAATACACACATACTTTACTATCTTCTCTAGAAGGTTGGTTGTATTTTCCAGTGAAACTTTTTAATTACCCAGATATAGTCAAAGGAAAGATTATATCTCAAACTGTATTCTGACTGCACAAGATCTCTGCTTTTTATGGGCACATCCTAGAGCCTTTTTGATTTATCATGCACAGAAAAGCTTCCTATCAATAACAATATAAAAATTCAGAGATCCAAACATTTATTGCTTCAATGGAAAACTGTATTTTTACATACATTTAAAAATTTTTTTAAAAGTCTATACTGAACGACAGCTTTTATATATGTCTTTTCTACCATGATCATGGAAGAGTACAAATACTTTGGACTATTTTGCTTGGCCATAATATCTGGAGAAATCAGCTTTTTTAACTCTTCTAGTGCTTGATTTTCCTCTTGTCATTACATGGGGCTACTGGGTTATTCCATTCTATTTTGCATTCTGTTGGGAACTTCCATGCATTGAGGAGGTGTCAAGCTCTTGCTTAAATATGTTGGCTTCATCGCTAGTACTTTTGCTAGGCAACAACAAAAACAAAACATATTTTTAGCAGTTCAGCAATACTATTGCACATTGTATTTACTCCAGTTTGCTGTTTGCTCCCACCTATAGTTCCAATATTTCTCTAGTGAGGCAAAATGGATACCTTAAGTCCAGAGTTTTACTCCTCCTATCCCTTCTCCTGCTTTTTCCCATCCTCTCTGTACTCATTTTCATTTCTTGTGCTTCACTGACTGACGTATACATGTCTAGGTTAAAACTGTGGTTATATCGGTTGTTTCTGCTCAGCTGTAATGTTTTTGGCGCTAGGAAGTGTTTTCCAATCCTTTGCTTGTGCTACTGCTGTCATCTTCTTTGTCCATGCTCCTCTCATCTTGATGGCATCTGCAAATTCTTGCAAGCAGTGTAATCTGTTGTGATTCCTCCTTCTTTTTTTGCAGAGGCCATCCTTGGTTTGTGATATTTGCCATGGCGTGTAAAATTGTTGTTTTTTCTGGACTCTGATTTTGAACTCTTTGTACTTGTCTGTCTCAAACCTCTTTCCTTTTAGTATGCTAGATTATTTGTCCTGTGTCCAGTAGCTGAATATAAAACAATTTCCATAAGCATGGGTGAAGATTGCGTGTCTCCCTTAGCTTGTCACCTCTTATTTGCTGCCCAGTGTGCAGCTGCCTTCTTTGTGGGTGGAGGGTTTCCTTTCCCAATTTTAATTTGTGTGGCTGGCAAGTGTCCAGGTTGGGCAAAATTTGCACAAAATTCATTTTTACTGAAAGGTTTCTTTTTTTAGCTTTACCTGTGGAGCCATAAGCCATAGCCCATTTCCATCCCTCAGAGACATTGAGTCTCCAGTTTTTATGCTGTGCACGGCTTTTTTTCCATTGCCCAATTTAGGCATTTTTCACTGTTTGGATATTTGCTTGCAGTAGGGTATGGCAAGACCTTCTTCAGCTGGCTCTAGTGAAGCTTGACTCTTGTTCCCTCCTGACCTCCTTTTGACTTTTTCAGCTCTGACGAATGAGCCAGAGGCCACAGGTGGTGATCCAGGCACAAGGTTTTCCTGCATGGCTGCCAAAGAACTTCAAAAGGGGAACCAAACACACCATCCTTTAGGAGTTTCTGTCTTGCTCTCCTTTTCATTCTTTAGTTTATGTTCAAATATGACAGCATAAAAGACCGCTGTATGTCAGAACAGCCCTGGTCACTTGCCAGCCTTCAGGCAGCAGATTATGATAAATTATAGAAAAATAAGCCTCTTTCTTAGAAAGCTGGAATAAATCAATCCTGCGTTGTCTGTTAAACACCTCTTAGTGAGTTCAGGAGATCTATGCTTTAAAACAATTATATAGCAGACATACCCAGAAATAAAATCGTGATTATATGCTGTTGGCTACAGAGTGTGGCTAAGAGGTCCTCAGAGCTTTCACTCAGTTGATGGAAATGAACTGTTAGCAAAAACAGAGAGAGAAAAAATCTTAACTCCTCTTTCTTTAGGTCATGCATTCACCATCAAAAGGGGAAGGGGGAGAGAGACTTCAAAGAAACCCTTACAGGTTTTGTAATCATCTTCCTGACCCTTCCCCTGGAGGCACTTGCAAGCTGCTTGGATAGGTGGCTATGAAACCAACAAGGAACTGATGTTACACAAATCAAAAATTACTCTACCTTTTTCCCAGAACGACTTTCTGCAGTTTTGGTATGTTGTACCTAAGCTCCAGTAGTGCTTGAAAATGTGTCAGTGGTAGTTGAAGACTCATGGTTTAGGCCAATTTTCAAATGTCAGGGGTTGGGCAGTCAGTGATTATTTCCTTCTGCACCTGCCCCAGTTTCTGGCAGAAAGGTGAGATGAGCAGGAAGAGGCAGTGTTTTCTTGAGCTGCCACAACTTAATCCGAGTTAGCCCACCTGTTTGAGCCCCTACGCTCCTTTCTCTCCTCTGTATCCATAGTTCATGAGTTAATTGCATCTGAACTTCGTCAGTTTTCCCTGATTCTCCTTCCCCATCCTGTGCTCATCCTGTGTAGGACAGAGAACCAGAGGTAGAAGGACTACTGAGGTCATGAGAACATTTTATAAATGGATGAGGACAAATGGCTTAGGAAAAACTCATCCTACTTAAGGATTAAAAGTAAGAGATTTCCATGATGTGGCCATGGGGAAAAGTCAAGGCAATCCAAGACAACATGGATTTGGAGATGGCAAGAAATCATAGTTAGTAGGATATATACTGCCTAACTGGGACTGTGAATATATGTATATTATTGCTAAACAAAGCAGTCATCCTAAAATAAGTGCCTATGTTGAGTATCTATCAAAGGACAAACACAGATTATATGAAAAACCTGCAAAATGAGATCTTGTCCACCTGACATAGCTGCTTAACTTGTGTGGACATGATGCCTCCCTGAAAGCATGCAAGGACATTTATTTGTCTGTTTATTCTATAAGCTATGTAGGCCTGTGGTCTATTTGGTTAGTACAAGGTAGGTGAATGCCAGGTGTTTGCAGTGATACAGATGGGAAGAGCATTGTACTTTGGGGAGTCAGGATCATCCCAACTGGAACAACACCTCCAAGATGGGGGTGTGCACAGTGGATCAGAGGCCCGTTTCATGCTGCACATCTTCGGGTTCTCAATATCTGAAGGGACATGAGCTTATTCTATCCTTTCCTTCTTTACAGTGCTGGTGTTAATAAACAGGATTTTAAATGGTACTTCACAAAATCTGACTGCCTCTCTTATTGGGATCATAGCAGACCAGCACCTCTTTGTGCAAAACAGTGTGAAATGTAGGCATACCAAATCTTCTCCCTTAGGTAATAAAAATAAATAAATAAATGAAAAAGGCACATTAAAACAATGGATTATGTCTGAGGAATAAAGATGCGTCCAATTCTGCTTCAACAGGCTTCAGGCAGGCCAGAAGATTTTCCTTCCTTGTTCAATTACAAGGGTCAAGGATAAAGTGAAAAAGACTTATATCACAGCAACAAAACACAGCTCCATTCTCATTTAGAGAAAAAAAATAGTATGGTGCACAGCACAACTTTAGAATAGTATTGCATTACTAATAATCATTACGAAAGGTGTTAACCATTTGTTTTTCAGTGTTTTCTGTCACCATAGGAATTTTGTGGTGCACTCCATTATTTTTTTCTTACAGAGAATGAATACTCTCTGTTCCTAGTCTGGGGCCCAAGGAAACCTGTCCAGGAGGTGTTTTGTTACTGCACCAAGAACACACTGAACTATTTCACTTTTTTTTTTTCTTTTTCTTTTCTTTCCATTTTGGTGCTTATTAAACAATAAGTACATTGTCATCTTCCCTTTAATAGCAAACATTTTCTTCTGATTCAGACAGAACACTACAACACAGAGCTCTTAATCTATGATTATTACCATTAATAATTTTAACAGCAATGTTAAAAAATGTTTAATCAATAGGCTCACTTTTGCTATAAAGTCCAGACAAGGTGGATCATCTTCTCAGGAAAAAACAGTCTGGTGATTGTTTGCCTGGCTCTTTTCCTCGCCTTCTCAGTTGCATGACCACATAGCTTTGATTCACAGTGTCTCTCCCACTAGCACCCTCTATTCACACAAGACACTTAGCAGCGTGCTGCGTACAAAAGTTGATCCTGACTTCCAGAGCATTTGTACTGAAATTACTAAATTACCTGGAGGGTTAGGGGAGGAAATCCAACAGCTTGTTTCCACAGCTGTGATTCAAAACCTCACAGAGATTCAGAGGGAGTGAAGCTGCAGCAGACCAACTCTGTTTTTGTATTCTGTCTGCTTTCTATCACCTCATTAGTTTCATGTTTTGCAGTCAAAAATCAGCTGTCTTCCCCTTGCATTTGTACACCCATGGAGGGAGGGAATGACTTAGAGAATTTGTCCAACAGTCTAAGATTCCATCTTATGTGAAGCAATGAAGTTGTGTGATTCCTTTAAAAGCCTCACTTAGTTTTATCTTGCTCATTTCATTTCTCCTAATTCCTCTCTGTCAGGTTTATTCCTCTTTGAGCAGCTTCTGAATATATTTCTTTATAAATCTGATAGACATTTCTTTTATTTAAAGTATCGGGAACTGGAATATCACTGTCCTATACCACTGTGGTATGCTGTATTTAAACAAACTTCAGAAACAGACACAAGCAAATGTGCTCTTATCATTAAATAGTATTTAGAGATACGTTTATCTTATGCACATGATTAAAGTTGTGCATGTGCATAAGTGCTTTATTGGATCAAAACCCTTGTTCCTTTGATACAAAGGCGAAAGGTTGTTAATGAAAAATTGTGCTGTATTCTTAATATCTACCCTTCCCTAAAGGCTGGGAATAAATTTTTCACTTTTGGCAAAGTCTTTCCAAGGAAATATTAGATAAATTATTAATGTTTTTGGAAGCTCAATGTCAGGTTTAAAGTACTGGTGACAAGTTGGAGTGAAGCCTTTAATAGTTCTTCCAGATTTGTCATGCTATGAGTAATCTCCACTTTCATGGGGTAAGAAAGACTTCCTTAGAAATTACACAGTTGCTCAGAGGATGTTTTCCTCTGACTTATTATAATTGTCCCCGTGGAAACAGCTTATTGTGTCTGTCAGCTTGGAATGTTTTATGGCAGCAAGTACTCAGCAGCAGACGTATGCTGATGGCTGGTAAGTGTGTGAATAAAAACACAAATAACGGGACTGTGTTTCCCATGCAGGATGAAGTAAAGGCAGCATTTAACAGAAAATGTGTTTTAATACTTAGGTATGACTGTGATAGCAGAGAGGATCAATTATGAGATACCTCTTACCTATTTTTAAGCATGTGCCCCCATTCTCTCTTACCCCTGTCCCATAAGTTACCACACAGCATTTCTTGAGTGCAAAGCAGAGTTGTGGTGGCAGTTGTCTGCATTGGCTTGCTGGGTTTGTTTTGAAGAGGGCTGGCAATCACAACCAGATTTTTGGGAATGCTGTTGCTGAAGAAAGCAGGTAATGTCTCAGCACACCATGGGAAAACAGCGGGCAGCTGAAGGTGCATGTGGCAGGGCTGATGTCCTGGCTAAGCCTAGCCAGTCTCTCCAGGGACAAGTTGTACAACAACAGGGAGGTACAGGAAAGGTCCATAGTGCCAGCGGTCAGCCGAGAAAGCCTTGTATGAGCAGAGTGCTCTCTGGTTCTGGGATGAGGAGGTACACGTGAGGTGCCGTCAGATGTATCCATTCTTGTATAAAGATCAGACACAGGGAGTATTTTTTTCACTGTACTGGCAGTGCTAGAAAAGGTGAGAGTGTTCTTATACTTGAAGAAAGGATTTCTTAGAATCACAGAATGGTTTGGGTTGGAAGGGACCTTAAAGACCATCTAATTCCAAACCCCCTCCCATGGGCAGGGACACCTCCCACCAGACCAGATTGCTTGAAGCCCCATCCAGCCTGGCCTTGAACAGCTCCAGGGATGGGGCATCCACAACTTCTCTGGACAACCTGTGCCAAGGCCTCAACATCCTCTGAGTAAAGAATTTTTTCCTAATGTGTAATATAATATGACCCTCTTTTAGTTTAAAACTATTCTTCCTTGTCCTATCGCTGCACATGTTTATAAAGAGTCTTTTCCCATCTTTCTTCTTCTTTAAATATTGGAAGCATTTAACATTGTTAAGGACCAGAAACGCAAATTGCTGCTGTGTCTACAGCACATTCATTTTGGGGAAAAATGGTTTGAGGAATGCTATTTAAAGAGATTTTGCTGGAATTAGGGGTATTGTTTGAATTTCTGTTGAAGGAGATCAGTCATATTTTCAGGAGTAATGACTACCCAGAACTGGATGACTGTGCAAGACTTTCAGTTGCAGGGTATGAACGGGAAGAGAGAGGCTAGGTTAATTAAAATGACCTGTTGCAATTTTACTTTTTTTTTTTTAAATGCTACAGATTAGCTGTCCAAAGAAAAGAATATTAATCTGAGTGATCACTAATTAGTGTGCTCTATATGAAATGGATGAATAAGCAAAGACATGTCTGTAAATAAAGTGTTTTATTTTAAAAGAGCAGAACTTGATAAACCAAGGAGTCACTTAGTCGAGTCAACTAAATTGGGATGTCAGGGATTTGCATGTGAAGAAGTTCTAGAATTACTTTATATGTGCTAAAATAGCACAAACCCATACCACAAGGAAGAGGAAAAAGCTTTTTGGAAGAAGTTGCAGCCTTCATGGATAAATAAATCGTCTCTAGAAAGTTATTAGGAGAGATGTTGCAAAGAATGGGAAAATTCAACAAGGAAAGCTGCATCTGTACATTAATATTTTTTTTTGAGAAAAATGAGATTTGCAGGAAAAAAAAAAGAAAAAGTTCTGAAGTAGGTGTAGAAATAATCAATGTGTGACCCCAAAACTATGTCACTGTTTAATCTTAAGATTTTCTGTGCTAGGTGAGGTGAAATGCACAGTAATCCATTGATGGGTGATTCAGTTCAGCAGCCCACACAAGGGCTTTTTAGGGTACTTCAGGGTATAGAGCATAGGACTGGCATGTTTGACCTATATCCCTGCGTAGAAGGAGCTGGAAGCTAGTGAGATACTCTGTGACCTCTGAAGTGGTCTTGGACAACCAGGTGTGGACAAGTGCATTGAGACCCAGCTATGCTCTGATCCTAGGAGAAGTGGAGATGTCTTTCTCACATGCAAGGGCATCTTTTGCTGTTTTCACAGAATCATTGAATTGTTGAGTTTGGAAGGGACCCCTGGAAGTCATCTGCTCCAACAACTACAGCAGGTTGCCCAGCACCATCTACAACCTGTCTGGGCAACCTGTTCCAGTGCTCTGTAATCCATACAGTAAGGAAGAACTTCCTGATGTTCTGAGGTAGCCTCTTGTGTGCCAGTTTGTGCTCATTGCCTCCTGTCCTGGGCACCACTGCAAAAAGCCTGTCTCCATCCTCTCTGCAGCCTTCCTTCAGGAACTTTTAATGGCACCCAGAGACAGGGTCCTTGCAGGGGCAGCTGAACTGTCATAACAATCAAGTATGGAGGAGCTCAGTTTTGAAGTAGGCCAGGCTCAAGGCCTCCAGCTGCCTCCAGCCCTCCCATATGCTGACACCTCTCCTGTGTGTGTGCTGTGGTGCATCTGCACAGGTCAGATATAACCCATATGCCCTATAGGTCACCTGCTGACGAAACCCTGGAGACATGCTATATGCACAATATGGCCAGGCCCCTCTCATCCCCCTGCATGAGGGTCAGAGGGGAGACACTATCTGGAGGGGACACACAGGTTTGGGGGTTCCCCAAACCTGTGTGGGGAGCAGGGAGCAGATAGCTGAACAGTCCTGTCCCATTGCTCTGTACTGGCTGAAGGTTTCTGCACCCCTTCCCTGTGCTGTGGCCTCTGCCACCCTCATGGGTCTGGAGGATTTTGGGAAGCAGCAAGGAGAGCTTGCCAGTACAACAGCAACCAATGTGGCTCACAGCTCGCTCTCTCAGCAGGCTGAGCACTGCTTGGTGGTGTAATTTGGGGTTGTAAGACATAGGGCTGATTCTAACAAAGGCTTCTAAAAAGAGAAACTGCCTTGATGCCATTCTTAAATTTATTAACCTTAAAAGGAGTATTTAAAGACTGCTGAAAGATGGAATAGCTTTGAACAATCAAAAACACTTTGGAAAGACTTTCAGCTTGCTTCAACATAGAAAAAAATCTCTCTGTGGTAAGTCAGTGGAAACTACTTATTGAACTCTTCATTCCTACCATTCTTTGCGGAGACACGCGTCTGACTCTTGTGATCACACCCCAGATGTCAACCCCATGGTGTGTGCTTGTTCTCTCTTTCTTGCCCTTGTCAAAGGGCACCCGAGCTCACTTCGGTTCCCACCATTAGAGTTGGTATCTTATAACCAGAAGTGCTGAGCTGAGCTCCCAAAGAGACTTTTATCCTGATATCAGTCATGAGGAAAGCAAACACTGTTTGGTAGGTCTTATTGTTAACTGTCTTCAGAAGCTTCAGGATGGGGAGAGTCTTGTGATTTATTTGTGCAAGACAAGGGCAGCTTCAAGGATGGCTCCCTGAATGGCTCCCATCAATTTCTTTTCCTTGATCTCTGCATTTGACACATAAAAATACATCGAGGGAGACAAATTTATACAACAACTTTATACATTGTTGATTTGAAATGATTGGCAGGAGTAGTCTCCTACCAATATTTCTGAGGATGGCACGGACTCTTGTTTATTCTGTGTTTGATAGCTCTCCATTGTCAAGTGGTGGTCAGGACCAGTGTAAGACAAACAAGTCCCTTTTCGCATTGGAAATGATTACTATTCCTTTACAGGGTTAGTGTTGAATCATTTCCTAATTTCTACATTGCAGCAGCTGTGAGTTGAATGTAAAGACCTTCCTTCATTTTCTCTGCATCTACCTTAAGAAAGAAAATAAAAAATGAAAAAAAAATCGTCATAATCTTTTTCATGGTTCTGTTTGTTGTGTTGGCTTGACTGTTAAAAATGTTTCGTGCCTGCAAGAATGCCTGACTGTAAATCATGACAAAGTATAAGCAATATCTGTTGGCTCACAGACTGATGCCTCACGAAGGGCTGATTCATGGTTGTGATATGATGGTCAGGTCTGTCTCCAACAAAACATAATCTGCCCATTACTGGAAATATTAAATTAAAAAAAAAATATCTTGGCTACCTCAGCTGTGGCTCTGTGTTGTATTTATATAAAAACCAGCATGTAAATGTCAACATTCTTCAAACTTAGGGTGTATAACCTATGCAAATGGAATGAATAAGAAGCACTAATTTCCTGTCCTGATGGTGAGATTATTGTTGTTCCTGTGAAGGTTTTTTTCTCTGAAGTTCTTTGTTTTGCTGGAGCTGGGAGTGTAGATAAGTGTCTCATTTGTATGTGTGATTTCCTTCTGTCACCCCTGCTGGTTCTGCTGGCCTTTTCCTCAGAGGGACACACCTGGCTCCCTCTCACCATACTGTGGTGATGCTGGTGGCGTAGTTTCATGACCAAGGAGTAGCTGAGGACTGCCTTTGTTTATGCTCTCCAACACAGTTTGGAGAGGAGGATGTGAGGGTTAAGAGATAATCCGTGAGCATCTGCAGTGGGTTGTGCCAGGGCACAACCTAACTCCCATAAGGTATAGAGACCCCTCTAAATCCTGTAAGAGGAGGGGTGTGGGATGCTCTCAGCCTGACTTTGTGTTACAACATGAACTCACTTCATGTGCTAAAGACGTGATTTCAGGTACTCTACACTGTGCAGTGGAGGTTGGTGCAGAGATCCCTAAGTTTATGGTGCCAGGGCTAGTTCCCCATCTAGAAGCAGGTCAGCTGGGTCAGCACAATTATGCAGTTAAGATGACAAGCACTGATGAAAGTCCTCATTAGCTCATGTACAAAACTGTGTCAGTGCTGCTGTACTGTTCTGGGATCTGGGATATTATCTCCACAGTCTTCTAGCAGTGTCTCATGTACATGTGTACCTTGTCAGTTCTAGACTGAGCATTGCCATGCTCTCCTGTGCGATGTGAAGATGCTGGCAGAGGCACGAGACACCCCAAGGAGAGAGAGTACAGAGACCACAGGCCTGTCTGGTAAAGTTTTTGGGCAGCAAGGGAAGCGGTGACTCTCCACTGCTCTGGGTAGCACCATACAGTCTGCTCCATTAAAGGGAAAAGAATATCTACATTAAGATATAACAGCAAACAAATCTCATAAACCGTTCCCACACTGGGACGTGGTCTCTGGTACAAGAGAGATTTAATTTTGCAATTTTCCATTTTTCTGTGTCTAACATGCATGACACTTGGCACTCATTGCTCAACAGCTCCATGTCAGAAAACACCATCCATGGCTATTTCCTCATTATTCTCCTTTTGTTCTGCCTTACTGCGGACTGCAGAGCTGGCATCCCATGGGCATTTCTTCATGGCCAGACACAGAGACTCCAAAACTCAGTTAATATTTGGGTCAGATTCTGATCTCTGTTCCACTGATGTAAACTTGGAATAACTCCCTGGGTTTCAGTGATTGTTTCAGACTTGCACTTTCAGTGACAGAAAGTTTCTTATGCTGGATTTCTGGCAGAGACAAAGGGGTGTGCCTTCCTTGGACAAGAGGAGCTATGGAGTTTACACTAGAAAAAGGGTCGGCCATATGAAAGTACAACTTCACTGAAATTATGCTGCTTTTACACTACTGTGTCCGAAAAAATGGTGTATTTTTATCTGTCATCGCTCTGGAGTAGATCTCCATTGTGGTTGCAGCTGTTAAGCCGATTTTAATCAGCTGTCTGAAGTGTGGCTGGCTGGGTAGCTAAAGAAACATGGAGCTCCAGATGGGATGGATGATACACTCAAGGAAACAGGAAAGGGACATATTCTGACATATTTACTACTTCAGGTCAAGCAACCTCAGATATACCAGATTGTGCTTCTGTCACAGACTGCAAGGAAAGAGGGTGTTGGATTCTTTTTTTGTGCCCTAGCAACTTTCGTTCTCAGGAACTTTTTCCTACTGCTTGTATATCATTGCACATCAAAATAAATAAATAAATAAATAAATAAATAAATTTAAAATAAAATAAAGTAAAGCACCACCGTGCCTCATGTTACTGGAGGTATTTCTGTTATTTTTACAGGTACAGAAGTGCAGAAGGGAATGCACTGTACAACACACTTCTCTATCTGTAAGATATGTTACCTCAGGAAAAGAAGGAAGTAGCAGACTAGGGAAAATGAAACCCGCCTTAAATTGTCCTCTTTTTGAGATATTTTTCATAAACACTTTCAAAACATTTATAAACCCTGTTTCTAACTTTGGATAATTAAAGATTTTGCTGTACATTTGAGAAACAAAGTTCAGTAAAAGAAATGGGGTCCTCAATCTGAGCAGCTGAACATTTATCCTCAAACCATTAGCGATGAAGTCATTAACCATTTGAACCATTCATCAGTTGTCTTTAGTCTCCAAGATCACTGCTTCACTGAGACACACAGCAAGTCTTTGGCAATCCTCGAGCTACTGGCCGTTCTTTTGATGGTTCGCTCTGATGATATCAGTGTCACTCTAGTTAACTTAACGGAGTTCACTGATGTTAAACTGACATGAAACCAAATTCTGTTTTTTCTACTAGATGTAAGACTCACATGATGACATGTTTCCTCTAGTACTGAAGCAGCTTTAGAAAGTATTAGTATTTTTCCCGTGTCTGTCATTCCTGCCTCCGCCTTCCAGTTCTCTGGCCTCAGCTGTGCCACTGTAAAAATGTACAGGGGCTGTACTGTAACCTGAATGCAAAAGTGGCTTTCCTGCCACAGAAGAGAGACAGTGGTAGAGAAACTGTGGAGGAGGAGTGGGAATAAGAGGTGAAAACTCCCCGAGGTACTGATACCTTTCAGAAAAACGCATAAGGAATCATAGCTTTAGTGAACATGTTCAGAAGGGATACTATGCAGTTCTCGGTGAAAAAAACACACAGAGATTAACACGAAACCCTCCTGGGTTTGGCAGATAACATGTGGCAGACCATAGACTGCCACAGCTGGCTCAGCATGACTCTGTGACATCCATGATGCTGTGAAAATTGCTGAGGTAGCAGCCACTGGGCCTCTCTGCCTTCTCTTGGGTGAGTGCTGGTAGACAGACCAACTCAGGAGTGGTGATTGGGACCTCTGGTGTGTTCAGAGCTTCGCTTGAAGTTTCTTCTATAAAGCTGCTCTTGGAGTCACTTTTAAATCATGAAGAGAAACTAGTCACCATGGCTGGATGCCCATTTGAGCAGAGCCGATCTGCAGCGTGGTTTCTCCTGCTGCAAGTGGCACTTCACACCAGCATGGAAGAGACTTCCTTCCTCTATAAATCTTCATCTGGTCTCTCTGACTTTATGTGCATATCCAGAAAATCACTGTGTTTCATGTGATTTCTTTTTTTCCTACTTTTCTTTCACAGGTAAACAACACCTCATTTAACTTCTTTCATTCAGAACCTTATTACTTCACGTATGTGTTCCTGTGATTACTGATTATTGCTCTCAATTTTCATCCAGCATCCTTGTTATTAATATTCTCCCCATTCAGAATATGTACACTTAAAACCTTGCAAAAGCAGCTTGACTACTATTTTTCATCTCATATCAAAACAACCCCAGATGCTAACTGCAGAGATCTCTAACAATCTTCTTGCTCTTGATGATCTCACTGATGGCTTTTGTTCTCTTTGATATAAGAACGCATTTAATTTGGCCATTTTTCCACACGACTTAGTGGACTAGAAATGTTTCTTTTAAAGGAGATGTTTTTCCCTTTGGTATAATTGAGTGGCTGAAGATAAAGGTAGATTTTAGAGAGATGCATTCAGCAATGGTAGCTGTGGCACTTTGGAGAACTTCTGTGTAACATTGGAATAGCAGTTGCTACCTCCCTAAATGAGATAAAGAGAAAATCAAGGAAACAATGAGACAATTTTGGAAACTCTTGCTACTTAGTTGCTGTTTAAGTGGGCATCAACTCATCAGCTTCACAGGGAGATATGTGCTAATTTGGTTTTCATCTGCTTTACTGAAATAATGACTTATTCCAGGCTTTTATGACTTATTTCCTGAAATCCTATTGTTTTGAAATGAGTATTTTAGGCATTCCCTCAGTTAGAAAAATGTGATGAAAGAAGTGAAATAGTTTTGGAAAATCATC
This sequence comes from Cygnus atratus, assembly GCF_013377495.2. Classification (NCBI taxonomy): domain Eukaryota; kingdom Metazoa; phylum Chordata; class Aves; order Anseriformes; family Anatidae; genus Cygnus; species Cygnus atratus. The sequence continues at coordinate 183,129,862 of NC_066362.1, read as the reverse complement.
TGTTCAGGAGCAAAGGGAGTAGCAGCTCCATGCAAGGCAAAGACTCTTGCTTTTATGAATAACACTTGTTTTTCACATACAGTACAAGCCCATCAATTACACGTAAAAAATGTATTTTTGTGACATTTATACATGATATTAAAATGTTCTGTAGGGCCATACACGTTATGACTGGAGTGAATTCACTGATAATTGACCTGCGTGAGTAAGAAAAAAATTGCAGTGTTTCCGAGCAGCAGCTCAGAGCTCTGCTCTGCACATACATCCTGCTGAAGTCAGGGGTTCAGTTGGCAGGGTTCAATTGCAAGGAGTGATATTTCCGTCTCGTTATCACCCCATTAAGTTGTTTCACTGTGGGTAGTGGTGGTGCATAGAAGCCAAGCTAACTAATGAGGATCAGGGGATTAAGAGGAAAACTGAGGTTAGGAATTGAGAAATGATCTTAAAGTGTTTTAAATTGATTAATCCTGGTTCCATATAACTCTATCTCTGGTTATTTAAGTAGACCTCAAGGACTTATTAGCTCCTTTTCATGTTATTCTGGTTTCTATCCAGCTTTGGTTTGAGAGGACAAAAATAGCAAAACAACTTCTTCCTGTCTCAAAGAGGCAGAAAACTAGTAGTTTATTCTTCCTTATTTTTTTCTGTCCATCCTGTATTTGCTAGCTGTCTAATAACTTACGGGGAAACTGTTAAGGTAAGTCTTACTTTTGTTTCGTATGCATTTCAATGATCTGCATAGGACCACTTATGACACCTGCTTACCAAATCTAAGTTCCTGAGGAACTCTCAGATCTCTTTGTTCTGTTGAAAGAACATCAGCCATGATAAGGACATCTGCATTACTCCCATGCCAGGGATTTTGACTTAGCAGGTGCAACGGGGGTGATGCTCTCCCTTTCAATCATTTCTCCTGAACATCTTTTCCTGGGAGGCTGAGCCTCATTAGGACCTGGACACGAGGTCCCTGAGGGACATGCTGCAGACAGTGGCATGGCAGGCTCCCTTTCAACACTTCAAATAATTAACCCCTTCCTACTAGAGGGAGTCTGATGCTTTTAACTTATACAGAAAGCTGAGGATATAGCTGAGAATAGCAGTCAATCATTTCACAGACCACCATGAACGTTCCTGCTAGGACAGCTGATGCAAAGATTGGGCCTCACTTCAATCTCCTGGCTGGAAGCAGAAGGCCTCAGCAGTCCAAGTACCTCTGACCCTATTTGAGCTCTTCCTACTCGATCTCCACGTGTGAGCTATAGGAGTGCTACCAGCAGTGTGGGTGATGGGGCATTGTGGTTTGAGCATCCCCTCAAACCAAAGCTTTGTTGTTGCAGGTCTCACTAGCACCATGCAATCAGGGTCCCATCCTGCTCTTCACAAAACAGGGACAGTTAGTTGTGTTTTAGTCAAATTTTGATGTAGATTAGTTATCTATTGCCTGGCCCAACACAGTTTCTAGTTACTTTGGAGGTATGAGCCTACTTTTTCACATCTAGCACTGAAACTGGGTTGAGCAGCTATTGCACTTCAGCCCAGCTAAATGAAGGAAACTGATGATTTTAATCAAGAAGAAAATCCTGTAGATCTGTTTTTGAGTGAAGTGTATCAACTAATAAACAATATTTAAGATTGCAAAGCTTGCAAGGCATGCTGATATCTCACACTTGATTTTTTTTCTCCTGATATTGAAAAAAATACCCTGCTATAAAGACACAGATCTGATTTCTTTACTTTTGAATATTAAAAGGTGTTAGTACAATTTTGAATAACCAGGTGCAAAACTATTATTTAAAACTCTGTCTCTGATGGCTGAGAGTAACACGGCAGACATTGATACTTATATACCAGCTGAGGCCCACCGTCAATTGGTATGAAGAAGAAAGTTGGCCAAAAACCTGTTGCTCAAGTTATAAAGCCACCAACAAGGCAAGAGCATATCATCATCACTAAAAAAAAAAAGGCAAGAGATTTATAAACTATGGCCCCCAGGTGAAACTTTGCAACATATGGAAAAATTCACAGAAATGAAGGTGAAGACAGTCTGCAGGCAGAGAGTACAGTAGGAATATCTATCAATGAGCAGACATCTGCAATGCCTGGTGAGGTGGAAGAAAAACTCCTCTATCAATCAGACTGAGAATTGGTACCTTGGAGATTTTTTTTTCTTTCCTTATTTTTAAAAATTCCTTGGAAACATCTTCTGAAGAATCTGGGCCAATTAAGTATTACAGAACTGAGAATTCACTGGAAAATCAAATGGAAGCAGTGTTGCAGGGTGTCTGCCAAGAGAAGAATGGAAATCAGGGGGGAAAGCTCTGACAAGGAGTAGAGGTACTGGAGGAGACCAGCAATATGTGTCTGGAACCATTGCTCAGTGACATCTGACATCTGAGGCTTAAATGCAGCAGGGAGTGCCAACTGCTGCTGAGCACTGAGAGCGAGATATAATGAGACACCTCATGTCTGGCACAATCCGACACTGCTGGAGATGAGGTTTGCACATCAGCTGTTAGAAGCAGTGAGCAGGCTGCTGGAGCTGCAATCATAAAAGTTCAATAGCTTTGCTCCTTTGTGGGGTGAAGGCAGACACGTGCAAAACACTAGGATGGGCTGCAGACAAGTGCCTCCTGAAAAGGAGAACCTGGAAGAGATAAAAATAGATGTGGGAAATTTGTCTGTGGCATCTTCATTCTCACTGCATTGTGACCGTACTCCTGGAAAGTAAGAGTTAGTGTCAGGGGATATCTATGTGAGCAGCAAAAAGGACTAAAAGGAAGGTAGAGGTTGAGTTCTATATCTTAGTAAGGAAGGAGGATTTGGTAGTTATACTCTATAACCTGTGTCTTGGGAGAGCTGGGTTTGACTGTCTCGCCTACTATGGATTTTCTGCTTAAGTTTGGGCAAGACATTCCAGCCACATCATGTGTAATTCTTTGTCCTTGGTTTAATAGGTTTTGTATGATAACCCTAAGATTTAATGAGTGTGCATGTCTGCTTCAGTTCATGGTATCTAAAACAGAACCAACAAATTGTGTTTTCTTTTCATAACCTGAAATGGAGATTATATGTTGAATGTCCTGGGGAGGGGGAGCACAGGAGTGTGTGGGGTACGAAATCTGATGTAGTGATTTCCATATGGCCTTTTGGAGGGGTCCCTGAACCATCCCCAGAGCTTGGAAGAGAGCTAGCTGGAACATAGTGTGGAACAAGCTAAAAATATAGCTGTGTGGACAGCCGGTGTCAAGCTGTGTCCCCAGCCTTTTCTCATTTAGCAGCGCACGTATTTCACTGCCTCTGCTTGCTTCCCCATCTGAGCAGTTTCTAATTCCTACAGACGGTATGCAGGGAAGAGCCAGCAGAGGCAGAGAAGCCATTGGGAACTACAATAGTGATGATGGATTCCCATTTATGTGGCCTTGAAAACTGCAGCATGAAATCTCAGAAATAGTTAAGGAAAAACCTGGAATAAAACAAAAGTTCAGAGCGAAGAGAAAATGGGGTCAGTAGCAGGTGAGATAGAACATCTCTAAGAAGCAGAACTGGCAAAGTAAGGGTTTTTAAAAGTATATGTTGTGCTGGGGCTATCTTTACAGGTACGTCTTCATGACTTTAGTGTAGGCAGGGATGAATAAACAAATTTAGATATGTCTCCCACATTTGAATATGATATCCAAATTTATAACTTATATTTTTATTGTCTGGTTGAGAATCTGGAAGTTGCTCTGGGCCCACTGTACAAGATTCTCAGGGACAACATAACTTTTTTGTATGGAAAATTTTGAAACTTCAGAAATGGCTTTTGCTTGAATTCCAGAAATCCCTGAATTGGGTTTCCCATTTTCAAAATCCTTCAGGGAGAATTATTGTTGCACAGTGTACAGCTGGCTGCTGCCAGCCCCGGGACTGCGGGCTGCCTGTGTAGGAGTGCAGCACCCTGCCAGGGGGAGTGTGCAGGACAAACCTGATGGGTCTTGTTGAAATGGCACGGTTTCCATCAGGTCGTGATAGAACAGCAAACTCCACTGAAAAATGTTCTCTTGGAAACTTCCCAAGGGGAAACACCCATTAGTGATACCACATCAAAAGCATCCAGTCTTTACTCATCATCAGTGAGCTGAGCTTGCTGAAGCATAGAAAACACAAAGTTGTTAAAAGATATTTAGGAGACACAGTCCTTAACAAATGCCTTGCAAAGTGAAAACACGAGTGTAAAAGGCTCCATTTCTCATGGGTTGCTTCTTCTTGCCAAAGCATGGTGATGGATGCTTGTATCCTCTCCTTTACATGAGGAAAGTGGCTAGTTTTATTGCTAATTAGATCAGTCAGGACTTGTGTGGGAATTTGCTGATAGAGGTTGTGAGGTCAATGTACAGACTATGAGCATTAATAGTGACCAACCTCTAGAGGGTTTCTTTGACAAAATGTGTTGTTCTGACCTATGGCCATTGAACAAGCCAGAGAAATAACAAGGTTTCCTTGAGAGAGGAATACTTCTCATTGAACCCGTGGTGACAGGCATAGCACGACAGCTTATAAAAATGACGTTACTGTATGTGAGAGATAGCAATGACTGTAGGTGATAGTCAAAAGGGAATACAAGACAGGCACCAGCAAAGAAAAGTCAAGACTGAAGCACGCACAATGAAATATATGGGAAGGGAAGATTTCAAGGTTGGTGTAGGTATCTGACCTAGATGCTTTTTATTTTCTAGTCCCTGCCAGGATGACATCCATCTCTCCTGGATTCCTCATTTTGGTACTCTGGCTTGCAGTTAAGTATTTAAAGTCACCTAAAATAGTTAGATAACATCACCTATATGCTCCCTGTGTTGTACCTCTGGACAATCCAGGAGTTATGAAGAGTTAGCACTCAAAAGAAACATTTGAAAGAAACACTTGAAGGAAATATTTTAAACAAGAAATTTGTAAATCTTCTACATGCAGTAAAGACTAAAATTGGAGCCTGTTCTTAAATGGGTTCAAAGCTCTCCAAACCTGTAGCAGCTGAACGATTGCAAAAGCATCGCAAGAATGAAGGATAAACAGGGACACAAAAATTTTCTAATAATTACAGTCCTTACTGAAACTGGAGAAGAAGGCTAGAAAAGAACATGTTGAGTCTTGCAAAGCACAGGGGAAAGATATAATGCTATGAACACTTAAGGTCATAATATTACAATCTGAGAACACAAACACTACTGGCAGTTGTGCTAAAAGAAGGTGCCAGCAGAGTTTCAATTCCTCTGTGATGAATGACTTGGAGCACTCTCGCAGCCGTGAGTCATTGTGCTCAGAACCGTACAAACAGGGCTGACCTGGCATGTGGTGGGCCAGGGGGTCCTGCAGGAGGGGGAGGCAGCCGAGCACTCGGTCCTGCATCTGAGCAAATAGCACAGGTGGTGCTGAGGGAGGAGGAACCACCCTAATCCTGCGCGATATGAGCCCTCAACAGCACTGCTGAAAGATAGCTGCTACCCTGAAGCAGATAGTGTAGGCCTGGATCTGTCCCTACAAAATAACACGTTTATCTTTTCATAGCACCCCCGTGAACTTCACTCACTGGGGTAGTTGGAAAATTCAGCTCCTTAAGAGTTCTGTTGCCTAAAGTTTGCATGGTCATATTGCTGTTGTTATAATAAAAGAAATATTTATTGCTCTCTCTTTTTTTTTTTTTTTTCCCAGAAGATGACTTGCCTATCAAATGAGATGTAATGCAAATGTTAGGGGGTTACTATAGTATGCATCACTACTACATTTTCCATCTTTCCATGTGATAGCCTACTTCTTTGCTCTGGGAATGACCAGCACTCACTTTGTGGTTTTAAGAAAAAAATATTAGCCATAGTTAAATCTCTAAATCTGGGGTAATTTAGCTGCATACTGTGATAAGTAGATAGCTGTATATAATACTACTTTCTTAAATACTCATAAACCTTTTTACCTTAGTGATGTGTTACATAGGGGCTGCATTAGTGTTTCCCTCAAGTGCAGTGTATCCCTTAGCACTTAGTGGGCATCTCTGCATCGTCTCTGCTTTCCTTCCTCATCTCCACCCTGTTCCAGGTATGGCTTCATCCTCCTTCTCTGATGCTGTCTGGGGAATCACTGCCAATGGTAGGGGTATTGGAATTAGATGATCTTTAAGGTCCCTTCCAACCTGAACCATTCTATGATTCTACGTTTTTCCCTCTTCTTTCTCCTTTTCTGTCCCTCCTTCAGCTCCTACCAGAATTTGACAATTATGTCCATTGCCTCTTTATCCCATTGCTTCATCTAGCACCACCAGACAAGTGTATTAGTGCCAAGTCTAATTTTTAGTATTGGCTTCAGTGATGGCTTCACACTGACATGCATGCACACTCACATGCTCCCTCTGATGGAGACAGGTGCATTCTCCAACTCCGGATCCAGTGCTGGAGGTAGGCTTCCACACTCAGAGGACAACAGTGAGGCATGCCCTATTTTTCATACGTTCTTAGGAAATGGAGGCCACAAGTCCTGATATTTAGCATTGATTTGAATTAAAAAGAAATTAAATTATATGCTGAAGTAAGGTAATAAAAACTTCTTACTGTTCACTGGCTGTAGCCTGCACCTAGTTACCACTCCACATGTTTTTGTTTAGCACCAGTGTGTCACTGGAAACATGGAGAAAACCACATGTAGAGAAACATGACCTTGCTTTTGAAAGAACTAGCACATGGTTAAGTCAAACTCAGAAAATATAACAAATGTAGTAGAGCAACCCTTTAAGCTGCTCTAACATAGCTTGTGCCTGCGTGTGTCTTCATCTGGCTTTTCGTTGCTTCAACAATTGTGTTCAGTGATCAACACCATTGATAGCACCCTTACTGATCACAAGCAGTTTGGTCTTACTGGAGCAGGAATAGCTTGTGAATCGTTTTCAGCTTCTGCCTCCCAAATTCCCAGGTATCCAGAGCAGGTCTTTAATCTCTCTTCCTATCATTTCACTTTTTGCTGGGATCCCCAAGCATAGACTATTGGTTTATTTTTGGCTGACTTGTGCAGATCCCCTAAATTGTTCATGAGTTCTTGTCGTGTAGTGGTGGAAGCCATCTTACTTCTTTCCCATTAAAGTTTGACTTTCTAGTCTTTTCCTTACAATGCCACTTTTTAAAGACATCTTTTATTGTGTGTCCTGTTTCTTGTAGTCAAACATTTGTGCATGCTACAAAGGAATTCACTGAATGGTCTTGTTACAAGAGTCAGCCGTGCTGTGTTGACTGTTTACAGATCTTTTGCCACGTTACTTGTTCAAGAACAATTTTTTCATTACATGCACAACACCTTCAATAATCCTGGATTTTTCTTGTCCCTGACATTACTTTGTATCCTTTATGCATGTTCTTGTAATTGGCTATTTTTAGTATTGAATGCCCTTCCTTGGTAATTTTACAAGGACATTTTGGTTAAAAGCCAGGATAATCTGTCATTTCATGAGTCTTTTAATGTTCCACTTTCACAGGACTGGCATCTTAGCTGTAGGCCTGTCAAAAACTTATCTCCTATGTAATTCTTGTATTTTACTTTTATCCCAAGCACACTTACACACACACACACATATATATGAGGATAATCTGCCTAGAAATTAAGATCTTCCAAGTTTTTAATCCATTCTTCAGAGCTTCCCTTTGTATTGTGCCTCCATCCTCATTCGGTGCACTGAGCACACTAGGCAGAGTTTCCCTGCCAGCCACTGTTGAGTACAGGTGAAAGATCTACTTGAATCTGTAGTTTATCTGCCTCTTTGGACTTCATATAATGTTCAATTTGCTGTTATAACCCTTTCCAGACAAGTACAGTGTTTCTCTGGATTGTCAGGTTTGGTGAGGGTTGGTGAGTACATTCTTAGAGCTACACAGTTTCTGCAGTAGCCATCTGAAACTTTCTGACACTCTGTCTTGTACTTCTGGCATCACTTAAAATTTTGTTAATAAGCATGACTAGTTTCAAAGCAAAGCTGTCATTAGGACCTGAAACTACACGCAGGAATGAAGTAACATGATGTCCTGATTTTCGCTAGGGGTAGCTGGGGAGAGAGCTGTTGAGCTCATTGTTTTCATTGCAGTTTACTCCCAGAAAACAAGGAACGACATGAACTCGGGACATCATCGCGAGATTTCCTGGATAAAACTTCTGTGGGTTCAGGACACAAAGTGCATATGCTGTGGGCCATCAGTCACAGTGGACATGGCTTATCTTGTTGGGTGAAAGGTGACGGAAACCTGCTGGATCTACTTACCTTAATTTTTGTGTCTCAAAAATTGCAGCCATAAAGCCATAGGATGTGATCTTCATGTCTATAAGTTCCTGGTGAAGTGGTTTACTGACGGCTTGGTTTGTCAAAATAGTAGCCTGTGATAAATCCTAAGGGCTGACAGTGAGTTTGAACTTTGAAACTGCCTTCTTATTAGAAATAAGGCATGTTCAGCAACGGCGATATCATCCATCCTAGACAGTCTTGAGTGCCTGGCCTTGTTTGCTCTCCTCATGCCAGGGAATGAGATTTGAAAGACAGCAGACTCACTGTTCCTACTGCTTCTTACTTCTCTTTAACTAAGTAATAAAAGAGAAAAATTACTACAATACAAGCCTCTCATTTCCAAGAATGTGGAAAATATGAGATTACAAATGTTGTTTTTGGAAGAATTTGATGTGAGGGAAGAGATGGAGAAAATGATGATTCTTTGAAAATATAAAGGCAGTAATATGAATGCCATGGTTGAGAACCAGGAGAAAGCGTTAAATATTTGCCACTTCTGTAGCAGAGAACTAAAGAGAAGCAGTTGTGAGCAACAATTCAGTAGTTTGTAAAGTCTATTTTGTATTGGTGAGCACCTGGTGGCTCCAGTTTGTCATGTTGTCTTTACATACGGAACAACTGTTTATGAATTTTATCTGGAGCAAAACTCCAGATGGAGCTCGTTCAGTGCCAATGCCCCAGATTCACCTAGATGTATCTAAATAAGTAGATACTGTCATGTAGTATATATAAAATAATGTTGTATCTCTTAGGAAAAAAAAACACACCACTTAAGCTGACTTCAGGACTTGGCATTATCTGCTATGATCTACTCAGCACAACATTGGCCCCAGAGACTCTTTTTGAATATTAATTCTACCTTAGGGAGAATCTTGCTACTAAGCAGTTGTGCATGGGTGGGTTTTGGGCTTGGAGACCTCTGGCAGTGGTTTCCAGCAGATGGCTTGAGAAGATTAGTAAGCACATCCACAGCCAGTGAATCTTCACAGGAAAGCTGCAATCCCATGACAAACTCTGGCATAACACTGTCATCTGGATTCTGTATTGGCATTCTTGGTACAGGGACATTCCCCATGCTTCTTAACCTTGAGAGAAGCAAGAATGTTTTAGATGAGCCAGATATCTTATAGGAAAAATGTCTCCCAGAAGAATCTACCAGGTTGTTTGTAAACAGGAAAAAGTGACAAAAACTTCTTTTTATCACAGCATTTGAAATGTAGACATTTAGAAATATATTTTTAAAAATGGTTGCAATGAGTAGAAAACAAAGCTGTGCTAAGAAGCTTACGAGAAATTTGAAAACAAAAGAGGTTACTCATTTTATTCTACACATTGTGCATTCATTACATTTTGCATACAGAATATCTGAAGATAGCATAAAGGGCCTCAGTATAACAATGTATTTAATCTTATCATTGACTTTAGATATGCTGTGTTAAGCAGTAGCTCTGAATTTCATATATATACAGACACTGTCAGATCAGTTTATGCAAAATAAGTTATTGTGTCCAAATGCTAGCTTCAAAGGACATGGAAACAGGACCCGTCTGGTTCTGCAGTTTTAGAATTAATATATATTTCACTATTTATTTATTTATTTTTTAACTAGAGAGAATTGCAAGTCAATTTAAAGCTTTCACGTTTTTTCCCTTAAAAACAAAAACACTTATCTAACTCCAAATTCTTCTCTGACTTCTTCCTGTGCATTTTATAGGTCTAATTTTAAAACACACAAAACAATATGAATAAATGCATCCCTGTAAAGTGCAGGTACTGTACTCTTCATCAGTTTTATAACTTAACTTTTTTCCTTAAAAACATCTGCTGCCCTGGGTAACAGAAGAAGTGCTAGTTTTGCTCCAAGCTGAAGAGATGAAGAATGTCACACCCCTGTTTTTAATAATTGTGGCCTATTTTTCCTTCCATGTCTGCGTGTTCATCCCCCCAGTGATATGTGAGTGGGAATAACATGAAACTCAAGAACAGGATTGCTCTGAACTTTCAGCCAACAAAGTCAATTTTTTTCATTGTCTCTTTTTTCATCTCCAAGAGAATTTTCAACTTAGGGACCTGAAATGACAAAGAAAATCAACTGGTTTTTGATATGCCAAAAATAACTAATCATGCAAACACTTCTTGTAATTCACGATGAGTATTTTAATAATGACTATTATAATCATATTTTATTATTTAATGGCAATTATTCATAATTATTTTATAATTATTTATTATCTCAACAATAAGGATGCTAGTGACATTCTTGAACAAAATAATTATTTGGACCCAAGTCAGTAGTCTTCCTTTGTAGTTTCTACAAAGGAAGAATAGGAAAAACAGGAAATACATCTATACAATGTTCTATAAGTTAGTATTTGAGCCCTGAGTTTGGGTGCTGGGTAGCTGGGTCTGTATACATTAGAGATGATCCAAGGGGACAAAGCTCTGTGATGAAGCTGCCCTGTGGAAATGGTGCCAGACCAGAGGTGTGGATCACACTGAGTACCACCACTCCTGTGTCTGTCATGGTGCAGAATTGCTGGGTTTGGCCACAAGCCTTTGCTTCTTCTTACTAAACCATGTCCCTAAGCATCAAGTCCAACCTTTCCTTGAACACCCCCAGGGACAGTGACGCCACCACCTCCCTGGGCAACTTGTCCCAATGCCTGACTGCTCTTTCTGAGAGAAATGTCTCCTCATTTCCAACCTGAACCTCCCCTGGTGCAACTTGAGGTCATTCCCTCTAGTCCCAAAACGATGTACTTTTTGCCCTGAAGAGCTTACAGTCTAAGTGGCTGGTCCCTAGCAGTGTTCTCCAGGGCTCAGCTTTAGGACCATTCCTGATCAAAATTTATAACAGTGATCTGGATGCAGGGGTGGAATCCATCCTCAGCAAGCTTGCTGATGATACTAAACTGGGAGAAGCTGTTGACTCCCTGGAGGGACAAGAGGCATCACCGAAGGGTCTAGATAGACTGGAGCACTGAGTAGTCATCAACAGCATGAAGTTTGACAAAGGAAAATTCTGGGTGTGCACCTGGGACAGTGTAATGCCAGACATAGGTACAGGCTGGGAGACAAGTGGCTGGAGAGGAGATCTGCAGGAAGGAGGAGAGCAACAAAGCTGGTAAAAGGACGGGCAGGCATGTCCTGTGAGGAGGTTGACGTCCATGCCTGTCACTGTTCAAGATTCATTTGGATAATGTCCTCATTAATATGTTTTAACTGGTGGTTAGCCCTGAAGTGGTCAGGTAGTTGGACTAGATGATCTTTGAAGGTGCTTTCCAACTGAACTATTTTGTTCTGTTCTGCTTGTTTTTGTATTTTACTTACAAACACAGACCATCAAGAAGCGCCAGTCCTGCGGGAAATCCTGGATGTATCAGGGCACTGCAGCTGCTCTGTGCAGCTCTTGGCAGTGCTTGGCGAGCTCGGCAGGAACATTACACCCAAACCTCCTCCCTGCCCAGGGGGACCTTCTGGCAGTGAGCCATTCCCAGACTGCTCTGGAGTGGTGATGGGAGTGGAGGGGTGTCTCTAAGAGCACATCCTGCACAGAGCCGCCAGCGTGGCAGCCACCCTTACCAGCCTGGGGGAAAACTCTCATTCAACATCTTGGAAAAGCACCCTTGAGTTGTGAAGGTGCTTTCATCTTGGGGGCATAGCACTGTCAGCAAAGCCTGTGGTGCAAAGATTGTACCCCAGCCTCTGCCAATGCTCACCTTCCCTCCCTGTCTCCAGCCATTTAGGGCTTTATGGCATTTTATGGCATGGCTCAGCAGGAGTTTCCCTGCTCCACACTCCTTTCACCTTCCCAGTTGCACCCTCAGCCTATACCTCTCAGCCTCAGCCCTCCAGATTATTTTCTTGGTTCTGTCTTCTTCTGCCCTCACTCATGGATGAAGAAAACACTTATTCCTTAAAATGTAACTAGCAGTTCAGGCATTAGGAAATCCTCCTATCCAGCCAAAACAAATCTTTTCTTTCCCATGTAATCTGTGTCTGCCTGTGTTCCACTTCTGTGTTTTCTCTTTTGAGTAGGTCATGGCAATTTTCTGTAAGAGCCAGCAGGCTCCCACAGAGGAGCAGATGTAGCCTTTGGGTACTTTGTAGGCAACAAATGATGGCAAAAAGGAGGAATGTGGTGACCTAGGCAGGATTCCTATTTGCACAGCATGGATCCTAATGAGGCAGGACCTAATAAGTTTTGTCATCCCAAACTAGTTTGTGCTCAGACAATCTGGATGTCTCTGCCTCAGTGGGGTGTTTTGGCCACAAACCAGACAATCTGTCTGCTGACATCAAAGAAAAATGTGAGCAGTATCTGGGACATTTTAGATGCTAATGTGATGCAAGGCTTAATTTACACGTCACACTTTGTTATCATAACGTTAGAGACAGAATGTTGTATTCTGTGTTGCTTTACAAGCTTAGATGAAGGAAAGCTTGTTTAGAAAAAAATCTGCTAAGTTTAGTGTTTTGTGTTTCTCCCCACTACCACGTCCAGGACAAAAAGCCATATTTTCTATGTTTGACTCTATTGAGCGGAAGGTCCATATGCAATAGAGGGCTCTGGGGAATGATTATTGTCCTGTCTCAGGAAGGAAGAGTGTACTTTTGTGAAAAGGAATAACATAATTACTTAGCTCTCTGTCTAGTTTGTTTAAGAATGCAATGGGATGTTAATGGACTTTCTGTGCTAGTTAAGTCCCATCATAGCTTTCCTGAGGTAGTATTGAGTGCAGTGAATTACGGAGATAATCCATATGATATTTTAAAGTAGTTAATGACATTTCCAGAAAATAAAAAAACTATTATTATTATTATTTTTAATGCAATGAAAATAGTAAAAGGCCATGCAGAATTCAAAATTGTAAATTTTCCTTGGGAACGACATTGTAGGATTTACTACCTGTTCCACATTCAATTAAGCTTTCTTTGCAGTCCTCTAGGCCTGTGTGGTCTAGCCTTTGGTGTATCATCAGGCTGGTTCTTTTCCTGCATCCCCTGACTTATTTCTTTTGGGGTTCTACATTGTGTGGAGTGCAGATGTGCTGTGTACCTCTTTGACCAGATGTCCTGCTTGCTTGCCATTCCAGGGGATCTAAAGGACCTTTCCAGGCCCATCATCCTTTATCAATGCCATTCATTTCTACTGTCTAGGGCACCTTTCGGTTTATAAATACATGTCAGCTGCCATTTTCAGCCAGCATCTTTAATGGCACAAATTGTTTGGGCAAAATAAATGCTGTTGTCCCTTGGGCAGACAGCCCCTGAGAAAAGCATGTTCTCTTGTCTAGGAGCCTGTGCTGTGCCCACTCCCTTTCCAAACATCCTGTCCGGCTCAGCACAGCTCTTTTTCTCTCCTAAATTACAGAATGTAGCCCTGTTATATAGAGAAATGAGTTTGTGCCTTCTCTCTTGGTATCTAGAAGATCTTTCCACCTTCAAGCTGAGCTAGTGTGCCAGAGCTTCACATCCCAGAAACCTTCCCTTCTGCTGGTGTACAAAAGAGACAGCCGTTGAGCTATTCTGCTCTGTGTTTCTGTGTTTTGCTTTGCTTTCAGCATCACTCTCTTCCTCTTTTTTCAGCTTGGCTACAGTATATTATAACACTGTAAGATGAATTAGGTCTCTGCAAGACATGGCTTTTAGGCTGTCTTCCACTCTCTTCTAATGACATTTTGGAGGCCTGACTACATGATGGGGATGGTCTAAACTATCTACAGAACAGAAGCACATAATAATCTGTAACCTAGATTATTTGTTAAAACATGTCAGCTGAATCATTTCATGTAGGCGTTGAGTAAGTCCTGGAAGGTTTCCTGTAGAATACATAAATTTTACATAAAGCATCACATTAAGCAACACAAGAGATGTACATCAACAAATGGATTAGCATCAGAAGCCTGTGGAGATACATTGACTTTAACATTTCTTCATATGTTCAAAGGATTGGTGCACAGTTATTCCCACTGCCACACATGGTATGTGCTGAGTTGCAACAGAAATTAAAATGACCCTTAATATCACAAGTTTCCTGGAAGGGGGGAAAAAGTGGATGGACCAAAAGGACACTGTGTTTTAAATGATCAGGAATTGTCAGACAGAGTAAAACATGCTGCTGTAGAGTAAGTGAAAGCATGTTCTTTTCACATGAAAATTCCAGTCACCACTTTCTTTTCTTTGCATTTTAACTAGAGGCTGGTCTCAAGGGGTGAAATCCTGGTCTGACTATAGTTGGAAAGAAAATGCTCAATGTCTTCCATGGGGATAGTTTTTCTCTTCATGGACTTGAATGGACATTGCAGATCATATCCAGTTTCTGCTTTTTCAGAAGAGAATGCTTCAGTCAACTTTGTAAATCATTAAGTATCTTTCAAATTAACACCCCAATAGCTGCAGATCCAGCCATCATAGGGCAACTGAACACAGAGGAGCCAAAATCATTAGTGGTTTTAAAAGGACCTGACATAATTTTTCTTTTTGGCATACTCTCTGTTTGGCACATACCATATGGAGAAAAGCAATGCACACAGCTTTTCCTCATTACAATAAGTAATTTAAAGGCACCATAGATGTTGCTTTACATTGTCTCCTGTGGCTAAGCACTTTTTTTGTTGTTTATTCTAATAGTCAATACAATATTTACAGTTTTTTTTTCTTGTTCTTCTGGCAAGAAACACTTGCAATTTCAACACTGGTTTTTTTTTTTTTTTACTTCTTAATGGAAACTCAGTTTGGTTTTGGAAATATTTATTCTACAAGTCAGCTAGTAATTTATCATCCAATTCCACAATCTTTTCAAGAAGTGTTGCTTGCAGAAAATGATCAAAACTTGCTGTTGAGAACCAGCGTAAGGATGTGGAGCACGTTGCTGGTCCAGGTGAAAAACCTATTGGATTGAATGGCCTTTTCTACTATTTAAACCCTGGCGCAGCACCAGCCTTCTCCAACAGGCTCCAATCTCTGCAGATAAGTGAGAAGGAATGGAAAACATGTTAGATGACTCAGCTTACAGGTTTTAAAAAAGAAATGAACCTTTTTATAAGACTGAGGGTGAGAAGTGGAAAGAAGGGGAGAGAATGCATTTGTTTCCTGCACTGAAGAACATGGATTGATAGTTTCTTATCTATATTTGTTCAGCCAATTTATTTAGGTCTCTTCTCATGTGTGGCACTAAAACATAGTCCAGATATAGCAAGAAATTGACTTTATTAAAGAGAAATAAATAAAATGTGAATTTATTTTGTCTTTGTAATTACACAGGCCAGAAATGAAAATCAAAAATAATCTAAGTTGGTTGCATGGAAACTTCCTATATGTTTTTGATTACATTGTGTTGACAGCTCTTCAGATTATACTGCTTCTGGTGCCAATTTACATTGAATTTACAGAAAGAGTTTATGAGGTACTGTCTCTTCTCTGAGCTGGGGATTTCATACATTTTCTTTACAGACACTGCATTTTGACAGAAGTATTGTCTCTTGGAGAAGCTCCATTCTCTTTTTGAAGCTCACATAAATTTTTTTGGTACAGCTATAAAACAACATTATGTTCCTCATTGCTTCACTAAACAAGCTGTCAATTCTATTTTCTTCCCTTCATCCATTTTTTTCTGTCCTTTTGCCTCCTGACACACATTTCTGCATTAACTGATTCTCCCTATGTTCATCGTCCCCCCTCCCTGTGTAGCTTTTTTCCTCCTCACTTGGCTATATTACTATTTTTCTCTCTCTCCTATTCTGTCCCGAGACAGGTTTTTCTTCTGGGCATTGCTGTTATGCTGGTGGCTATTTTCCTTTTCTAAGCTGCAAAGCCAAACTAGCAGCCCTTTTTTGGGGGTGAAGGGAAGGGAGGTCACAGGCCTCCCCACAAAAATAAATGCAAAAATTGCCAAGAAATTGTGAGTTTGGAAATGCTACCAGGGGGACTGTTTTCCTTTGTGGAACTGCATGATGTGAAGATGAAAAGTTTGTCGCTGTGCAGACTGGGATTACTTATTGTGTTTTGTCTTGTTTGCACAGAATGGTCCTGGCCTGTGACAGCAGCTCCGTAAATACCATGACAAAATACTTGCATCATTATTATGAATGCATTAGGTTGAGTAGGGTTTTAGCAAAAGATTTGAAACAGTAACTCCGAAAATTAGAACACTGGGTCCAGTCCTAGATAGCAAGTGACATATGAAATAATATTGTTAAAGAAAATGCTTTAGTTCATACGTTGTTAGTGGAAGAGAGGTATGATATTTGAAACTGCCAGAGGTATGACTTTCTGCCCTCTAGGTATGTTTAAGAAGGCAAGAGATTTCTCTGGAACCCTTCAGGAGCATCTGCCTCTCCATTAACTATAACATTCAGGCTCATACTTGGAGGACTGCTTCATCAGGCCCTTAAAATTAGATATGCAAGCCAGAGATGAAAGTCAAAAGTTTTGACATGAGCTGGGTTTTCAAATGTATTTCATACTATGTTGGGTATAAATACACTCTGAAACACTCTCAGTGTAGTATAGAGGTCTCCAATTTATAAGCAGTTTCAGTTCAACAGTCCATGAGACTTATTCTTTTCTGCCTTAATGTACCCACGGAATTTCTTTTCCTGCTTTCTAACATAATAAAAAATATTCATTAGTCATCGTGGACCTTTTGCATAGCACTGACTTACGCCAGGTATTAACTTTATTCTAATAATATTCTTCTCCCCACCCCATCAGCTCAGAGTCTCACAGCTGGAATATCTTGCACATTTGCACACACATAAAGCAATACTTATGTACTTTATAGCTAATCCAGGGGTTCTAGGAACCAAGGTTTTTCTGAAAGCTTGCAATTCAAATGAGGAAATGCCAGCTTGATTTGCATTTTCTATAGAACCAACATAATCCAAGATTAAGTAAAATCAATTTAGCAAGATTTTTAATACCTGCTGGTCTTAAAATGTTTTTACGTACTATTTATGGTTGACTGACTCCTATCAATGGATATTTCTAGTCTATTTACAACATAAAAAAACTTCTTTGTATGTATCCCTAACAATGCGTAAAATTTTGTAGCTTAAATCCAGCTGGTTTTATATATAATTTCATCAAATAAAATGGACTTAAAGCTCAGAGGCTGCTATAAAAGCATGGTTTTATTCAGCCTTACAAATGAAAAGTTCTAGAGATAGAGTGTCAAGAAATATACATAATTTGTTTGAGAAGTATACGTCCAGAAAAAGGTTACCTCTAAGGCCATGAAAGAAGCTTTAAACTGCCTGGCTTTAATCTGCTGGATGACAAATGTCTCTTGCATTCTCATATCAGTTTCATGTGGAAACTACATCATATTATTACTGTTAATGGCAGGTTTCACTTTTTTTTTTTTTTTTTAAGTAATGGGAGGATTCTTCCTCTGCTCTCACTGTTTTTCCAGTGAAACAGCTACTAATATCCTAGATGCAAAAAAAGCAACAAACATCTCTCCTAGAATTCAACTGGTAAAGAAAGAAAAAGACCATAATTTACATTTAAGTTCAGATATTTTACAAGAAAATGGACCAGAGGGATAACTTGGGAAAGACATTATTAATCAGAGTTTTATAACTTGTTTGCAACCTACAGATCTCCCTGTCTCAGTTCAAGTAGAAAAAAAGACTTTCTATTATCAAGTGGCTGGGGTGACAGAAGATGCTCTAATGAATGGATTCTCTGCCATAATTGCTCAAGATGTGTTATGCAAAGATCTGGGATGTCATAGTGAATCTGGAGAACTGCAGAAGACTTGTAAAAGCTTAGGGAACCTCTGACATTTGACTGGCCTCTGTGTCTCCACAGCCTCAGGAAACCTTTAGTTCAATAATTCCTAGAGATTGGACTGGCAAATTTACACCATCTATGGATCAGAGGCCAACCTATTGCAAAAGCTTTAGCTGTTGTGCTCATGACTGAGTGTGAGGTGGTGATCCATAAATACTTATATGGATTTCCAGAGATGGACTGTAAGATCTCAGAGCTCTAGACTTTCAACCCTTGAGATTTTTGATGTATGATCATAAAGGAATATCATAACAGGAGAACATTTAATCTGATTTCACACCTTAGGAGAAGGAAAGAGTTTTTCTGAGGATAAACTCAGATATATCTTACTCTGGGGTCTAAATGTATGAAATAGGAGGTGACAACTTTTGGTACTAGGATGAAATCCTAATTAGTCATGAAAGTCAGTGAAAAGTCATGAAAATAACTGTTGAAAGTGCTGGAAGAATGAAATTTTCCAACACAAAGAAAGAGACAGAATCAGTCCCAGTGAATAGCTTTGCTCAGGAACACTAGGTATTACTCTGGTCCCCAGTGAATTTGAACTTGGCATGGAAAGAAAAAACCCTTGAGATTGTTTAAACGGCACTCTACAATGTGACAGAAAGTTGTCTTGGCAAAAGGAAAATCATGATGAGAATAGCTAAGCATGTATCATCTGAGATTTACATCAGATTACAGTGCTGGCAGAGACCTTTAGAGTCATAAAGTCCATGCTCCGGTCACTACAATACTTCACCACATCATATAATACATTTCATTAAATTACCAAGCTCCAATTTAAAAGCAGTAAGCTTTTTTTTTTTTTTTTTTTTTTTTTTCCCCAAGGCTACTCATTATGAATGGCTGTTTTCAAACCTCACTGAAGTGATGAGGAGAAATCTTCCAGTTTGCTCATTGAGCTTATCAATGGCCTTTCTGTACCTGTTTGTTTTTGGGTCAGTATTATCTTCCAGATTAAATATGCTCCCCACCTTCTACACACCCCTGGTGTTTACCCTCACAGTAACTTTACAGATAGTAACAGATAATTCTTCCTGCTTTTGCTCTAGCTGGCTAAAAGTGGATTTCCTGGTGTAAAATAGACTTTTCCTTCCCTCATCAACCCAGTAGACTTTCTCTATATGAGCTGTTAGTTGAAATTAACTTCTGAATGTGCTCAGTAGCTAATAATCATTTATTTCTGAAGCCATGCTCTAATCTCTTTTAGTCTTTTGCTATCTAAATTCATCCCTTTCTCTTACAGATCATTTCCTTTTTTCTCTGTTGGGGTGGAGATTTTTCCTTGATGGTCAGAACTATAAGTTACACGGAGATGGTAAATGGGCATCAGGAAGAGTTGTTGCTGTGAGCTGGCTGTTGCTTTAATCAGTAGTAAAAAAACAAACAAAAACAAAACAAACAAAAAAACAACCACCACCACCAACAAAAACCCTCCAAACAACTATGAAACTACCTTATGGAACCTGCAAAGCAAAGGACATGCCTATACATATTTATGAGTGGAGGGATGTTTGCTAACTTCACTCTGAAGTTTCACCTGTTTGTGAGGGAGAGGGTAAGAGATGAAAAACATGAGAAACAGGAAGCAAAGAATAAGCAAACAAAAGTGAACACTGAACAATGAGATAAACTGGGTGAGGGGACTTCAGGATCTGCATGTCAGGTGAAATGTCTAGAGCTGTAAGCAAAATATATTTTTGATTCTTTCAGTGCAGGGGAAAATATGTCTTTTCGGAAAAGTTTTTTTCTTTTCTTTTCTTTTCTTTTCTTTTCTTTTCTTTTCTTTTCTTTTCTTTTCTTTTCTTTTCTTTAAAACTACTTGCAGAGATAACATAATTTTGAAGTGTGTTTAAACAACTTCTAAAATTTGCTTTGCCTGCTTCTAGAAAGGATGATAACTGAAGGGATATTGAGGAAAACCAAAAATGATAAATGTTGTAAGCTGGACTGCCTGAGTTCTCTACAGTGTGTTTACATCTCATGGCTGTGAGATTAGCCATCTCTGGAAGAGGTGGCTCATGCCATTGTAGCTGGGTCTGTGCATCCAGCGGGCACCAGCAGTGCCACTGCAAGTCTGATATTGAAGACAAACCTTTTTTAGTTCAGTGTTAAATAAAACAGTGTGTACCTACTTGGACAATGAGAACCAAGTAAGGTTTCTGTTGCCCATACTTGGGACAGGCAACTTTATCTGTGCTTACCCCTAGTTCTGCTACTTTCCATTGCCAGAATTGAACAAGGATGTGGAGGGCAGCAAGGAATTTGGCTGTTGGCAGGAGATGGCACATTGTTGGATTCTTTCTTCTCGAAGTTTTAAGTGTCTTAGTGTTACATAAGATACAACCACTGCAGTTGCAATTCCTTGTGGCTCTCTTTTACAATGAAAGCACTAGAATTATCTTACCTACTCATTTGAAATCCAGAAAGTGGAATGTTAACTCTAAACTGTACTTGCAAATAGACTGGGACTGAAAGGAATACAGAGGGAAAGGGACTCTACTGTCAAAATTATCTCCGTGAAAGGGAAAAATATCACAAAATAGTTGTCAGACAATAAGGTTGATGAGATGATACTGAATTGATGACATTTTGGGGTCATTATTTTAACAAGTATATTGGTGATGTGATGATGAAATGCAAGTGCTGGGCTTTGGCAGTTGTGCCATTTCTGTTCATCAGGCTTAGACTGTCTTATTTCCTTTAACCAGTCATTGTAGTTTAATTGTGAATTTTATTTCTTTCTTTTTATTTTCTTTCAAGTAAGTGGTATCTGATAATTTATCCCAAGAGATATTACAACATTAAAGTGTTTAAGAGATCCGGATAAGAAACATTCGGGAAAGTTGTTAGAGGCTAATCAAATCTTTGTTCCCCTGAAGCCAGTCACAAAGCCCCATTGACTTCTGAGAGGACAGGATTTCTCTTGAACAACTAAAATATAATTCCCTATCAAATATCAAATACCCCCGCCTTCTTAAAATAGTCATTTTCCCCCTTACTTTTGTGTATTTGCTTAGTTTCTGCATATTTCCTAATAACAGAGTGAGGTTGTATTTCCTAATAGTAATAGCATGAGGTTGAACAGAGGGTTTTGTGGGGCCCAAAAGACAAAGGGGAGTCAGTCAGAAAAATTTTGATCACATTGCCACTGAAGTCAGGAGCCAACTACCCCCAGTGAGATAAAACTGTCCCCATGCCAATAGAAAAAGTTACTTAAGCAGCAAGTGTTAATTACATGAGTGATGAACTCTCTGCCACACTTCCCCAGAATCTTTACTGAGGTTTCAGTAAGTCAAAGTGAGGAAAGTTTGTCTCAGTGTTTACTTCACTGCAGACATTCATGTTAGAGTACCAAGAAAGTAATTTTTGGTATTCTAGTTCTCTTAGAGCTTCTTAGAAATTATGCAATTCTTGGAAGTAATTTATTTTTCTCCTCAGGTTAAATGTATTTATATTTTTAATTAAATTATTATGGAAACTGAAATTAATTTGAAGTTCATCACGCTTGCCCATAGAGGCTAAAAGTGTGATATATTGAAATGAATACTGGCAGAATTTGGCTCTGAAACTTAAAGTGCAGCTTATAACATTCTTCAGGTATTATTTCAT
Source organism: Cygnus atratus (assembly GCF_013377495.2). Taxonomy (NCBI): domain Eukaryota; kingdom Metazoa; phylum Chordata; class Aves; order Anseriformes; family Anatidae; genus Cygnus; species Cygnus atratus. The sequence goes on along the minus strand of NC_066362.1, from coordinate 183,108,165 downwards.
CTAGTATTTGGCAGCTAATATATATATATATATTTTTTAATTGAAATGTTTTTGTCTGAAATTACTAAGAGTTCTGAAAAAAAGAGAGCTTCCAAACACATTGATCTAACTCCTAGATTGCTCCTCCACTAGCTCATCACTGCCAGGAACAAGATGCTATTGTGTTGACTTGGAGTCATGGCAGGAGAACACAACAAACACGAAATTTAAGTTCTCTGTTACTCACATTGGTTGCAAAATATTTAGACATTTAGGAAGGGAGTACTTCTCTCTTTTGTTTTTCACATTGCCTCTTGTCCACCTACGCCTGAATTTATTTGGTGAATGGATTTAGAAATTATTTTACCTCTTTCTGTGAAAGAAATGTATGTGCAATATTTTCTTTTACTTGAATCAATATTATAGTGAGTTGGAGCATCATTCTGATTTCTTAGATATTTCAGTGGAAAGTTAGTTAAAACCATAAGTACTTAATCTAGACCCCATTGTGCTTTCCCAGACAGATGTCTGGATGTTGAAATTTGAAAAATTATGATTATTTGTGAACTTAAAAATGGAATTAAATGTAAGTTCTGAGCTAGTTGCATAAAGTGTAACTTTGAAAATGGGTATTTAAAAGTACCTGACATTTTCATGGAAAAAGGAGTTGCATAACAGCTATACTTTTGCAAATCAGGTTACTTTTTCAGTATCTCAGACTAGATGTATGATTCTTAGCCTTCTTTGAAAAGTGTTATGACCCCAGATCTCTCAATATTCCATGTAACAATAGATGAAATCATATAGATTCTTCCATTTTGTGATTCATAACAATAACTGAGATAGTGTTATTGAATAATATCCATGTGGTCTGTTTCTAAAAGTTTCCATGCCCTGAACACTGTGGTTGTATCAAAGGTTAATTTGCACTGTGGCTCACAGATGAGGACAGAGATGAGGTCCATGGGATCTGCATGTCTGATCTGGATGTGGACCTGATGCAGTAGGTCTGCCTGGCTTCCATAACTTTAATGTTGGGCCATTTTGGTAGGGCTTCGTTCAACACACGGCTGTGCTTTGAAATGCTCCTCAAGCTACAGCACAATGCAACAATTCCCTGCATTGGGAACATGTGCATCAGCTCTGGCAGCTTGTCTGACTGCAGAAACACTGGCCTACCTGCCAGTTGGTGTCTGGTGCAATAGGAGAAGTGTCCCAGAGGTGTTAGGAAAAAGTGGTGAAGAGAGTGAGTTTTATAGAGTCCATGAGGCTTGATGCAAGTCTGATAGTGTATGACTTTTGGCCTACAGAGACTCTGGTCAAGCCCACCTGTTCTGCTTACAGAAACTGTCATCCAATTTCAGAGGCAAACCTTCTTAAACAGAACATTTTTGGATCCACTATTTGTAAAGAGATCCTTAGCAGAAGAAATAGGTAGAACCACGCTTCAGACTCCTCCATAAAGCCATACTTCTTATTTCTTCTTATTTTAATGACTTATTAGAGTCATTATTTTTGTTTCAAACTCTTTTTTACTTATACTGAATAGGGGGAGGGACTCAAAGCAATTATAATTCTGGGACAAAATTTAAAATAAATAATGTATTTTGAATATTAAGTTCACTTTAATATGTTTTTTTTTTTTTCCTAAACATAATCATATACAATAATATATCTCACTTTCCCCAAATCTGCAGCAATTTGCATCACCTATTAAAGCAGGAAACAAATTAATGTGTCAGTCAGTTAGATCCAATGTTGAACCTGCTAACACTCTATCTGTGCAAACTCCTGCAGCAACAGATTGCAGAATATCACTGCTTTTTTGGTAAAGTATTCCTGTTATCCATTTTAAACTGATCTATAAATTTCAGTGACTTAAAAACCTAGCAGTAGAAATATGGGATTTGGTGGAAGAAAACCCTGCATTTGCCTAGCTCACCACCTCTGATTGTGCAACTTGGTACTAGTGTGCTAAAAAAGTAGAGAATAAGTCTCAGAAGTGAAAGAACAGACACTGTTCCCCAACTTTAACAAAAATAATTCCTATTATTTTTCTCTTTGCTTTGTATTCTGGAACATTCAATGCAGAATCAGATGATCCCCAAAAGTGGAGCAAGGGAGAGGCTGGGAGCGCATGACTGGAATCAGCAGGAAGTATGGGACCAGTGCCACCAGCAGTTACATTGGTTCAGGCTCCTGCGGAACAGCAACCTTTAATGCCAGACTGCATTTTTTTTTTTTTAAACAAATCAATTGCAAGTGTTGGTCTTCTGCATTTGGTGTAAGCAAGCAGTGAACCCTTATGAAATATTTGCACAGAAATGTTTTATATGGTGTTAGGTAACTGAGTGGGACTTATTTTGCTACTTCTGACAGCTATAACTGACATAGGAGTCCCTAATTCCACTTACAGACAGTGGAGGGAGAGTTGGATGTCTCTGGCTCAGCTTACTGGTTGTACATTAGAATATGAAAAGCCGAGCACTTGCCATGTACACAACCCTCTACTAATTGTAAGGGGTAAACTAGCTCAATGGAGACATCACCACTGTTGAGCCCCATACCTTGAGTTTACTACATATACTACTTCATGGCGGTGCTTCAGTTTAGTAACTGCTTACCGAGCTCCAAGCATTGGTCAACACATAGCTAGCCCCTAAAAGGATCACCAAAGAAAAAACTTCATGTTAAGTTAGCAAGGACTAATTGTGTTGGGGTGGAATCTGTGAATTACTTTTCATAACTCTGCTTAGCTCTTCTTCATTATTCTATCCATTGACTAGAAAGGGAACAGTGGGTTACAGGGGGTTGGGTACAAATGTTCATGTTGCAGTTGTCTAAAGGCTGGTAAAATGGAGGATATTCTTGGAGTTCACAGCTCTGTTTTATTGTAATTGAAGATAAGTAACTAATAGACTGAAAAGACTAAAGAATCATCCTGATCATCCAGGCAAGAACCAATTGGCATGAGCTGGAACACAGGGAGAGTTCATCTGAACATCAGGAAACACTTTCGTACTGTCTGGGTGACCGAGCACTGGCACAGGTTGTTCACAGAGGCTGTGGAGCCTCCGTCCTTGGAGATCTCCAAAAGCTGCCTGGTCATGGTCCTGGGCAACTTGCTCTGGGTGTACCTGCTGGGCAGGGGTTGAACCAGGTGACCTTCATAGGTACCTTCCAACCTCAGCCACTCTGTGATTCTGTGACCCAGTTCCTGTTCCTGGACATATGTTTTCTCTGAATTAATTCCTGTTTGAAGTAAAGCATCCTTTTTTAATTCTTCATCTTCTTCTCTCTCTCTCTCTCTTTTTTTTTTTTTTTTTTTTAAGAAAACTCTTGATATAAAAATGTCAATAAGAGATACTGTAGTTGTTGGAAAACCACCGCAGTACTTCATTTGATGGAAATGAAAAAAAAAAAAGGAAAAAAAAAAGAAAAAAAAACAACAACAAAAAACAGACTGGGCAATTCTGTTCAGCAGATTGGCTTTGTCATATCTCTGTGAAATTATCTATTACCAAGCTTCTGTTCCCTGTGTAAATAATTACGGTCTTTGAACAAGCAGCAATGTGCCTTTGAATTAACTAGTTTGAGTTAATGTATTGTGTCTTTCACTCTCTGACATGTTTTTCAGCCCTGTTATGCAGTGGTTTCTGAATGAGGGTTTGCTGTTCCCACTGGAATTACAAAACTCAGAAGCAGAAATGAAAGAGGAATTGCAGTTCTGGGAACAGGGTCACAGGGGAAAGAAACCCGTGACCCTCTGCTGTAATCAGTCACAGACTTCTTCTCTGAACCTCCTCCAGCTGAGCAGCCTTTGGCTTGAACTCAGCACCTAGCTGTGCCAGCCATGCAGCCAAGAACTGCTTTCATTTCTCCACCTACCAGGTCCTTCCTGGTGCTCAGGTTTGTCAGGCTGGTTATCTGCTGTGACCACCAAGTCTTTCTCAGAGGTGTTTCTTCCAAGGATAGAATGCCCCATCATAGATTTCCGACTTCAGATTTGAGGATATTTGAGAAATATATTCTTATTTATTTCACTCGAAGTGGGAACCATAACTCTATATTATTATGAATTATACCTCTCATCTTTCTGTTATTTGCAGTCTCTGGCAGTAGGGGCTTATGTTTTTAATTTCATTTGTAGGAAAGCCATGTAGCATAGGAAGACCAACCCTTCCAGAACATTACTTGAACAATGTATGTGTAACGTGTGTTTTCCAAATACCTGCTGGCAACACTTTGAAACCTGTCACGTAGGTACTTAGCCAGTAATATGTCTAGTTATTTTTCAGCTATAATTCTATTTTTTTTCTCTGCTTTAAAGATTTTAAAATTAGCATTTCTTTAAGACATTTAAAACATAAAATTCACCATGGTTATTGTCTTACAAAAACCCACTCTAAGTAGCCTTCTACAGAGAAATGAATCTTATCTAGAATGATGTTACTGGACTGCAGCACCAGTGAGATCTAAAGTCAGAATTGCAGCCAGCTAGAACTTGTAGGCTTAGAAACTGTTGAGTTACCCACCAGTGCTGAATGCTTTTAAATCTGTAAAGAAGTAATAAAAAAAAATGTATTTTTAACATTATAGTTTAAAAAATCCCAACAGAACAGCAGAGGAAATACTTTGATATGCATCAAATATTTAAGTGGATAATTAAGTACATTTTTCAAGTAATTAATAGTTGTGGTTTTTTTTTAGTACTGATAAATAGATAGCTAATTTTTAAATGACTTGGCTACACTTTGATAACTTGTTTTTCTCTGGAAAAGAAATACAGCCACATTACTGCCAGGTGAAAACCACAGAGGAAATACGCCAATTACAGTATATTTTACTGAAGGGGTGTTTTGTCAATAACATTTGAATTCATTTGTACTCCTGGAAAACAGATGTTTAAATACATTCATGCCTGACTCAGCCTTCTGGTCTTTCAGGACAGACAAACCATGTATTGTTGTAGGTCCTTTTCACTGTTAGAAAGCCTAAGTCACCAGTGCCTCTGTGAATACCAAGGGGGAATGAGTTTATTCTGTATCCTTGCTCAGAACAGCTTTTCTTTTTGTGTCCTGGTTATTTGCCCACTTGCCACATTTGAGAGAACTTTATCTAATGTTGCTTCATATAGTTAGTCTGTGAAGTGTATAATCTGTAGAAATCTTGATAAACTTTTCTAGTTGGAAAGTGAAGATTTTAGTAAAAAAAAAAAATAATAAATTTTGATTTCCACACAAACCATTCCAAACCTCAAAAATTTGACTGAAAGAAGAAAGTAATGTTTCGATCTTCTTGAAGTCCTACTGTGGTGTTTCATCACACTTGGTTTTTTGGCTGTTTTAGTTGCTTCTTTGCATTTCTGTGCCCAGTACCAGACTTGTAAATTTTATAACCAGTCACACACTGTTGCCTACAACTGAACTGATTAAGTGCTATAGATTGTGGTGAACGATGGGAGATGTAGTTTAGGAAACACACTCTGTCTAGACAGGAGGGTGGGATCATGAAATGTCCTGTTTAGTACTTCTGTGAGACGTTGTGGCTGCATTTCAGAAATATTTTGGAACCTGTGTTTCAGTTTTGTAACTTTTCTGAATATTTTCTATGGAGAAAGCAACTCATTTTCTGCCCTTTTTTTTTTTTTTTTTTTCTTGAATACTCGTATCTCATCATTAAGTAAAATTCACCATACACTTAATGATTCAAGTCAAGGTTTTGACAGAGTCAGGCCCTGATCACTATTTGTCACTACTGTTCAAATACTACAACGTGTAAAGACAGCTTACAAACTATTTCCTAAAATATTTATATGGAAAATGTTGGTAAGTAACTATCGCATCATAATGGCAAAAAAAAGGAGTTTTTAAAAACTGGAATATACACGGTGAATTAGGTGAAATTCTGGCAACACTGAAATTAGGCAGAATTTTGTTCTTGGTTGTAGGAAGACCAGAATTTAATTCTTCAAATTGCATCATAGAGCTCGTCTTATGAAAAGCAGAAGACAAGACAAAAGTTTAGTGAAAGCATGAATTAAAAACTGGAGAAATATTTGATCTAGACAAATACATAATCTAGAACAGCTTTGTTAATCTTGTGCCTTGCAAGGTAAGGAGCCAGCACAGCAACTAAGGTATGAAGCGCTTCATGCTCAAAAGGTCAAGTGCCATAAAACAAGAGAAAAAATGTATTGAAATGAAATACACAACGGAATTGTATCATGTAGTCTTTTGTACCATTAAATTGTACCATATACTCACTGCAAGCTTATTGGCATTTTTCATATTTTTCCCTCTCTTTATAAAGAAACTACTCCATTGAATATCATGCATTTGCCTCAGGTCTTCCACCTTAGCTAAAATCACATTCCAACACCATTCACTTGTACTTATAGCTGAAGACCATATTCAGCTATCTTTTCTTACAATAGATAATGTTTTTTCTTATCAATAGATAATGTTTTTCTCTAGAGATTGGCCATTGGAGGGTGGATATTATTAAGGTAATAATTTTCTGTGAAAGAAAGTGGCAGAATCCAACTTTTGGAAAATAGTGCATTTTTAATAAATTCCTTTAGAAAGGAACATTTTGAAATAGTTTGTCATAGGGCTCCTTTGGGAGATTTTTGCTTATTTTTATAGAGCAATAGGTAATATATTCTGCTTAGTCCAAACAGTGAATCTGTGCAGATGTACCACTTCATATCAAGTAAGGGCTGTAGCTGTGTTAAACTCCTTCTGTAGTCAAGGACAGATATGCAGGCATATGTGGAAGAAACTTTTACCACACTTTCTGTTATAGGTATGTTGAGAATATAATTGTTCCTGATGTAGATACTTATTTTATTTCACTGACAATGAAAATAATTTGGAATGACTTGCTCAGATAGATAATAAACATTTATACTGTGGTTATCTAAAATTAGGTGACCTGAGTCCTACTCATCCAAGTGCTAATTAATCCTCTCCTTTCAGCTAATATACAGACAGCCTAAAGTAGCTATACTAATGAGTACCTAAATTTGTGTACAGTTCCTTTTCTGCGGGAATCTCTACATTTAATATTTGTAACTCTGTACAAGATGGTTATAGAAATATGGTAATGTAACCTGAAGGAAAAAAAAAACCCTTACACACGATTATGTTTTCCACTGATACTGAAAGGTTCCTGAGAAGCTACCAAAAGAAGGGATCGAAAGCAGGGTGACTCAGTGTTGCCACTAGCAAGAGACAGTACAAGACAATACTGAACCTCAGCCAGGCTTGTTTGGACAACGAGGAAGGAAAAGAGGTCAGGGTACAAGGGATCTCTTTTTCACAATCAATGGACAGATTCTAACAAAAAGAGTATCAAGGGTCCAGGGATGGTAAAACTTTCCAGACTGTGGTCAAAACAGGGAATGGCTGTGTATTCAGGTCTTCTTCTTTGAACCCATCCAAGGCACTATGACACAGACTGTTGTCTGTAACCTATTTGGGACAAAGATTGCATTTTATTTATTTATTTATTTATTTATTTTCTCCCTTCTAGTTTTCATCTGTTGTTGGGTGCAGGGTGGTTTCTGAACACTTGCAGATCGAAACACAAGAGTCACAACAAGTTTTATTTTTTTAATTTTTTTTTTCTGGATAAATTGCATAGAAATGACCTTGAACGGACTGTCTAAATAAGGGGAAGTTAATTAGCTTGGTTTAATTGTAAATTGTAATCAGTTCATGTTGTATTTACATTACTGTGCTACACTTATATAAATATTTTTTATAAAGCCAGCATTTTAACTAGCATATCATGCAGCCAGATGACTTTGCGTTCTGAGTAAGTTTTATTGAATTCTTTTTACCACACAAGTGACTTCCCACAATGTTTTGTAATTTACACAGAAGCTGACTCTAGCAAAGTTTCTGAAGAATCAGCTTGCTTTCTAAGCTCCTTTATTGCTATTAGGCAGGGAAAGTTGCCTGAGAACTATTGTTCTGCTCCCAAGACTATAGGTTTCATGGGAAGGGCTGAGTCAGTAATTGTAGCCATATGTAAATACAATTTATTTCATGCAATACAATTTATTTCATAATTGTACAGTTGTAGAGATTACTCAAAAAATAATCAAAAGCAATTTTATGTTCCATGTTATACATATATAATAGATTGGCTTTATCCCCACTGGCACAGAAATGTTTTTATTTGTAAGGGTGGCAGATGGTGCTGACATCAGGTCCATAGTGGCTCTGCCTTTTTGATTCTAGAATAATATTTTTTGCATCATTG